>NC_089820.1:4570000-5170000 GCF_029633855.1 Hoplias malabaricus | reverse complement strand
ATACAAACCATAACACGTTTCCACCTCTCTTTCTGGAGAAGAGAATGTAATGAACACAACATTAAGGTACATTTACACGGTCTCTAACTTTAGTGACAATAATGTACCTGCACTTTAAAGGACACAAGGAACTGACAATGCACATGTGAAGTTTGTAAAAAAAAATGTTAGTATTCACATATAGATCTGTATGTGTGTGTGTGTATCCTCAGGACTAGCTCAGAGAGTTCCTGTGGTGTGTGTCGTGGTAGAGGGGGGTCCTTCGATCCTCTCCACCGTGCTGGACTATGTGAGCAGGTCTCCTCCTGTACCCGTTATTGTGTTCGAGGGCACTGGCCGAGCTGCAGATCTGCTTGCACTGATACACAAGCAAACTGCAGTGGACAGGTGGGGGTTTTCGGCTACGTGACCTGAGCTGAAAGTTATATTATACTCATCAGAACTCATCAGAACTGCAAGCACTCCTTTTTTATAACATCCATTACTCTGTCCTTCAGGGAAAAGGGAAAATATTTTTGAATTGTCCTTATCTTTATGACTCTCTCATCACACTACGTTACCAAGCAGTTAATATAATGTCACTGAACAGCTCAACACACTTGGAGGAGAACACAAACCGCTTGTTTCTCTAATAAACCCATCATGTGCATTGGTTACCATTTGGAGTCATGTGGGGTCCATACTCATCAAGTTTTCTCTTTTAAGCTCCACTTGTTCTACATTCTTTGCTTAATAGACTCTGTTTGTATTTATTTCCTATAGGAAGGTGGAAGGGGCTATTAAGGAGGATTTCCTGCAGCGCATTCAGAGTTTTTTTGATGTGGCAAGACCTGAGGCATCTCAGCTCTTCAGCGTGCTCGCTGATTGCATGGAGTACAGAGAGGCAGTGAGTACCCAAAGCTCTGAAAGCTCAGATAAATAGATATGTGCTCAGTGCCCTTTCAAAATCGAGGCAAAAACTCACAAACTGACAATAAGCAAGCAAAACCTGATTATTTATAAATGTAAAATACAAAATGTGTAGTTAAATATGGAAATATTCTCTTTATGAAGCTCTTGATATAAATGACAGTGATCCTGTTTGCAGTTATAGATTTTTATGGTTATGAGGTCTCACTTTTTTTTCTTCAGAACATTGATCTTTTGGATATTAATAATTAACTTTTTCCCTCCTCTATGATAGATTTTCAATGAACTTTGGAGCATTTGAACATAGCTATGAGGATTTGATTGCTTTAAGCCACATTAACATTAGTGAAGCGAGATACAGATGATTAGTTCCACTCCAACTCATCCTACAAGTAATGGATAGTGCTCCATCATTCCATAAAACAGTTGCTCCGTAGCCCAGTGGTACCTTTTTCCCCTCTAGTCATCACTTGGTATTTAGCATGGTGAGATTAAGCAGACCTGCACCTGATTGATAGCATTCCACTCTACAGCCAACGCTTTTCTATGGTGTTAATAGAGACATTACAGTCTCCAGATATTGATTCATGTAAGAAGTATTGTGAGTGTTGATTCGTTAGATCAGATATATCGCTTTCTTGTAGCCGGACAATCCCTTACACTTGTAAACAGTTATTGCCCCTCCTTAAACCCTCATGTCCAATCAACCATGTCAGAGATTTGCATCAGTGTATTAAAAACAAGGAAAGGTTATCACTCTTTGACCCTTTCTTACCCTTACACTGCTATTTTCTTTTTTCTTTTCCTGTCCTTATCTGTCTTCCTTGCTTTGCATTTCTTTATGTTTGCTGATGAACAACAACTGTTGTGTGTGTGTGTAAGGTATCCCATAGGGCATGTGTGTATGAACTCATGGAGAGATTAGAAATGAGATAATCTGCTTGCATAAAGAACAGAATTTACTGCAAAAACAGGAGTTTCCAAAACAGGTGTTCCAAAAATATTTCAAACCTATAGAGAAAATGAGACTACTAACAGATGATGTCACCAAAACTGTCCTCGTCAGATAAACCGCATTTCAGATTTTCCTTTGAGAGAGAGAGAGAGAGAGAGAGAGAGAGAGAGAGAGAGAGAGAGAGAGAGAGAGAGAGAGAGAGAGAGAGAGAAACTTAAGCTCTTGCTTCAGATTTGAACAATTCCACAAGTTGAAATGCAACCAGCTTTTAAGACTGGACTAAGGATGTGTGGAAAAATATCCCTGTAGATGTCTTTAAAAACAGCACCAAAGGATGGCCACAGTAAACACAGAATATTTTGATATTATCTTTGATAAGTGAGGATTTTATGACATTTTCTCTTATGAAAATACACGATCATACGTTGTGACCATGTAACTGATCACACATCACTTCCCCTCTGTACCTCTGTTTCTCCTCCTGTATCTACTTATGTGGCTCCTTAAGCCTGGCTGTGGAAAACAGCTAAATTGCATACAAGTAATTTGCATCTGACATCTACAACATATAGACCCCCTTTCAACAACAGTGTTTTCAGTTTTACGCTTCCACCCATGATCTCACTCACTCTCCAAACCTCATATGTGCACACCTAGGAGAAGCAACTTAGGAGAACAACTGCAAATAGCCTTCACATCTTTGGTACGAAGGTGTATATTTTAAAATGTTCTTTCAATGCCTCTGCCCACTTCAAATTCGCATATATGTAAACTATGTATTCACAGGTATAAATAAAATTGTTAAAAGAAAGACAAGTTTTCAGTAAAAGTCTTTCAGCAAGTTTTAAAAATATAATCCACTAAACATGTAATAAGAAAGAACTAATAAGCTTTTAATAAGCTATGTTTGAGGTTGTTGTACTATGTATTTTCTTCTTCAATTATAATATTTTGTCTCCCCAGCATCCCTGGTGGAGAAGCAGCTCAGTATCTCTCAGTATCTCAAAATGTCCACCACCATACTTCACTGTAGGTGTGGTGTTGTTGGACTTAAACAAACAACGGTCAAACAATCTTTCTCCAAACATGAGCAGAATTATTTGTATTTTGAGCAGAAAAGTTTGTATTTTTGTTTTGTCTGACATCATTACACTGTTCCAGAAGAGTTTCTGATTTCTTTACAGGCTCATTTACCCTTCCTCCTGTGTTAGCTTTCTGTTACCATCTCTTATGTAAATGGGTCGGTTTTGACCTGTGTCTTAAATCAGCCGTAAGATAACCCTAACAACAATAAATTATCAAAAAATGTCTTTCTTACCTCTTGTTTACCTTGTTAGGCTTCTTTATCCATGAAAGGATTGGTTTTAATTTTTCATTGTTGCATACTGTAAACTGGAGTATCTCTATTTACTGGAGTATACTCGACAAAACACAAACTCTAAACCCTAACACAAGAGGAAGGTTAAACAGTATCCATAATATCCATGATACTTTTGCATCAAAGTTTTACATTTAAATTAAATTCCATGCATTGGTATTCTTTTCAGATTACTATTTATGACTCAGAATCTGAGGATCCTCTTGAAGCAGATGTTGCCATTTTGAAGGCTTCACTCAAAGGTATAGCGCCCTGTTCTGAAACTCAGCTCTTGAAGAAAGTAAGTTTTGTTTTATATTTTGGAATTAATTTGTTGACTTGTGTTCTCTGTGCTGTTATAAGGCACTCCGGCAGAGAAGTTAAGTGTTACTTTGGCCTGGGACAGGGCTGACATTGCTCAGGAACACATACTGGTGTACACACAACAATGGAAGGTGTGGTATGAATATGACGATATAGCCAACGATTTAACAAGAGCTGTGTATAATCCATTTTGTAGATACTTTGTTTAAGCAAATTAATAATTAGCTTAAGTGCTTCTAACAAGGAACTAAGCATTGTGCATTTTATATATAATGAGAGAAAATATACTAAGAGTGTAATATTGATTATTGTTGCTGTTTCTGATTATTAACACTCTAAATTTGGGAGACAGCTAACTGCAACTGAAAGCAAACACAGACTGAATGTGGGTGGATAGTAAAAAGGGCAATGTAAATCCTTGAAAATGGTCATTTAAAATGCCCAATTATTAGAAACTTTAAAAGTACTGTACAAGCTACATACTGTAGTAGTCATACATACTGAAGATAGTTTTGAATAGGGTGTAATTATTTCTGTATTACTATACATTTATGCTGTGTATTTTTTGTTAAAGGTGGGGACTCTGGAGCAGGCCATGCTCAAAGCTCTGATGATGGACCGCGTCAGCTTCGTAAAGCTGCTGATAGAAAACGGCATGACTCTCAAACACTTCCTTACCGTGTCTCGCCTGGAGGAGCTCTACAACACAGTAACATACTTAAAAGAGCTATCATTTACAGTAGATCTCTGAAAAGGAGAGAGAAATTATAATACAAACCAGATTTAAAGCAGCACTAGGTAAGGGGTTTTGCCCCTAATTTCAAAGAATGCAATTTTCTTTTAGAGCACTGTCCTGAAATCAAGGTTGGGTGGTGTGTGGGTTCCTACCCTCCTCCAAATGTTACATAGTGCAGATTCTGCAGTGCTGAGCCCAAATTAGAAGCACCAGAGGCTCTATTCTCCCTATTACAGGTCAGTGAAGCATCACAATGATTTCGAACCTGTAATTTTAAGGTGAAAATAGTACCTAGTCTTGCTTTAATACTTGTTTGGAACATCCAAGAGTTCTATTTAATTTTACAGTTTACCTCAGTTCATTCCCTGTTAAAGTGGTTATTATGCTCCTTGTGCTACTGTACTACTAGTACTGCTAATACAGTGACTGAATTAAATGAGTGTACATAAAATCCTGGGGAAAAAGGTAACATTTATATTTACAGAAGTAAGAAACATCCATAACTTTGAAGGGAAGTTGAATTATTACTCTTAAAAAAGTGATCAAAACATCATTTGATCATGCTAAAACATTCAAATGACCTCTCTGTTTCTAAACTCACTTTCCATTACCACTCTCTTTCTCTTTCTGGGATCGGCCAGTCGATTGCACCATGCATGTTGGTCGATTGCACCTCATTTAAACAATGGGAATATGCCTTTTCCCATGTGAAAATAATTGAGTCCAAATATTGGTCAACGCTTCAATTGCTTCAATAAAACAAAATTAAGAGCCCCCTGTGTCACATATTGACATGGTGGGGACCTCTTTGCATCATATTTGGATGACTGAAAGCAGAAATACTCATACTGTTTCCACCAGGGGTGCTGACCAAGATGTGCATGTTAGATTGCCTCTCATTTAAATAATGTGAATCAGTCTTTTCTCCCAAAAAAATGTATATCATTGTGACCTTCCCCCTGTACATTCCCAAAATGGACTAGAGAATGACCAACACAATAATACACTGTCTAATAGAATGGACAGTGTGTGGACACAGTACTTTAGAAACTCCAGCAGCACTGCTGTGTCTGATCCATATGTGCCAGTGCAACAGACACTAAAACACCACCACCATGACTTCAGTGTCACTGCAACGCTCAGAATGATCAACCACTCAAGTAATACTTGTTCTGTCGTAGTCCTATTGGCATTGGCCTGAAAATAAGGCTAACAAATTATATAGAACTACAAAGTGCAAGTGGAGCTCATAGACAGTGAGTGTAGAAACAAGGAGGTAATTTACGTGTCATGGATGATCGAAGTGTATATAAAGTGTATAAAAATTTAGCTGATGATAGTTTATATCTGGGATTTTATGTACATTCTGATACACTGCAGTATGTTCTTTTTCTAAAATTGAATATTATTTTTCTCCTCGCAGCAGAAAGACGCCTCTGATCATTTCTTACATCACATCGTTGAAGATGCCAAAAAGGTATAGAAGCGAAATGAAAACTGGCTTATAGATATGACTGGTGACACAATATTTAGTGTTCTCCTCCAAGTGTTTGGAGCCTTCCAATGGCATTGTCGGTTTGAAAAGACCCTCCAAGGTGTGACAGGGGACCTAGCAGGTTGGAGGGACTGGATATGACTTAATCTGGGGGAAAATGCGTTTGCCTGTAAATAACATATTACATAGCATCATTTAGTTTAAAGAAAGACTTTCCTTTGTTACGGTAACTCACATCTATGTTGTCATTCTGTATTTTTCTCTAGTGTCGTCTTCCTGTGGGACATAAAATCTCGCTGATTGATGTGGGCATGGTGATTGAGCGCCTTATTGGAGGAGCGTATCGGAGTACATACAGACGCAAGAGCTTCAGAGCCGTCTACAACCGCATTAATACAGCACTGAAGGTCTGTACATCTCTTAGTCTTTAGTGTCAGCTTATGATCCAGAGCTGGTTTAATTTAAAACTAAATCTGATTCAACTTAGAGGGTCAGGTTAACAATATTGTACCTTTACAGAGATAAGTCTTGGTTCCTTGCTCAATGTTGTTGTTTAAAGACAACATATATAAAGAACATAAAGAACATTGAACAACTTCATGTTTTATTGCAAAGACAGCAGAGTAGTCTTATTTGTTTGTTTTTTTGTATTTTATTATTGAGAGAAATACACTATGGAAAACTAGTTTGTGCAACTGTAAGGCAGTGGGCCTTATATTAACTGCAAGGTCAGGCTTATGCACATTCTCTCCTTATGTATAGCATGGTCCTCCCTCTCCCATTTGTATTTCAAAGTCTTTAGTTGGATTTAAGACATTAATTTTTACCCTGTCTAGCCAATGGGTTTTGTTAAAAGCACTCAGTGACTATTCATTCCTTCATTTATGTTCTGTAACTACTTCCTGATTAGGGTCACGTAGGGTCCGGAGCCTACCAAGAATCACTGGGTGCAAAGGCACACAGTGGCTATTACACAGTTCAGTTCAAAAGATATATAAATATGATCATGGAAAAAGTAAAAAAAAAAAAAGTAACCAATAAATTGTTGGCTTTGTATTATCTGGAATTTAAGGCTGGAATTGGATAAACACTAAATGTTGAAGTGGGCCTTTAGTTGTACTGACACAGCTAAGCAGGTCTCAGTTTAACAGCACTTAAAGGGATGTCTACAATTGTGGCGAACTGCAGATCTGTCTAGTTTGTGTATTTTCAGAATCTATGCATCTTTTAAGAAGGAAAGGTACAGTACCCGCCAAAGGTTTGGAGACATCTTCTCATTAGTCATTGGTGGAATAGGGCTATTCACTGAACAGAACTGTGTACCAGCCCGACCTCTGCACAACCCAAGTCATGGTCTCACATGAAGAACGCGAGCAGTTCTACAAACTAACTCTTAACAAGGCCACAGCATTCATTCATTCATTCATTATCTGTTACAGATAATGAATGAATGAAGGCCACAGCAGTTCACTGAAAACCACTTCAGGTGACGACCTCATGAATCTGACTGAGAAAACGCAGTGTGTGTAAAGCTGTCTTCAAAGAAAAAGGGGGCTACTTTGAAGAATCTAAAGTATAAAACATATTCTGCTTGGATTAACACTTTTTTGTTTACTGCATATTGCATATTACCATGTGTTCCTTCAAAATACATTTACAATGTAGAAAATAATAAAAAAAACATACAAAAACCATTGAATGAGAAGATGTCCAAATTTTTCGACTGGTACTGTACGTTCACAATATGTGGAAAATGGCCCAAAACAAAGGAAACCCTCCGTGAGGGGCGTGTCCAAACATTTGACTGAATGTTTGAGGAGAAAAACGACTTGTTGTTTGTACGTGGCTGAATTTTAATGTGTCAGTAAGTTTTTATTTACCACATGAATTACCACAGAAACTCATTTGTAACTTGAGCTGTTTAGTTTTGTAGTGGTTTCAGTCTGCATTTGCTTTCATGAAGTTAGCAGTTTCCTGAATTTAGAGTTTTTCAAAATAAAAGCCACTGATGACGTAAGCGTGCTCGGGCTCGGAACATTAAAACGCAGTGTGAGCACAGGCCAGCGGGGGAGTGGGGAGGATATCAATTGGGCCAAGTGTCAGTACACACTTATGTACATTGTTGATGTATATACGGAAATAGTACACATTTGACATGCCTTTAAAAGTGGAACAATGTTTATCCTCATGTCTGAGATTCTGAAATACTCATATTTTACAATGGCCACTTCCATGAAGGGAACCCTCTCTATGGTGCACAAACTAATTAATTTAGTAAATACAAAGCAATAGCAGTTTTTATCTCTTATGAGTCCCACTGAATACTCTTTAATAGTCCACTGTTGTTTTATGTAGCTTACATTATAATTTGAATCATATCTTAGTCACATAAGGTCTGTTTTACTGACCTCTAATGATGTTGCATAGGAAGGCCGTCAGGACAGAGCAGGCTCCTTGACCAAGTCCAGAAAGACCAGCGTCGACCCTTCAGAGTCCAGACAACCTCGTGGCCACTTCTTCAGGACGGCAGAGCCTTACAGAAGAAGGGTGCTTTATTAAATTCTGATTATACTCTCTCTAATTAGTAGTGTATTTCATGGACTTTGAATTAATTTTCAACCCTGAAGTAAGTTTCCCTGTTTAACTTGTATGATTTCCTCATATTTAATTTTTCTCTTTTACTCATTTAATGAATGGGTTCACCAAAATGTCAGATATGCCCAATTGTCTAAACATTGTCTAAACATTTTCCTTTAGTTTTCTACTGGAATGATGAAGCTAATGTTGTTAACAAGGGTGGCATGGTGGTGCAGCAGATAGTGCCGCAGTCACACAGCTCCAGGATCCTGGGGTTTTGGTTCAAGTCCTGCTCCGGGTGACTGTCTGTGAGGAGTTTGGTGTGTTCTCCCTGTGTATGTGTGGGTTTCCTCCAGGTGCTACGTTTTTTTTCCCCCACGATCCAAAAACACAAGTTGGTAGGTGGATTGGTGACTCAAAAGTGTCAGTAGGTGTGAGTGTGTGAGTGAATGTGTGCTGCTCTGTGAAGGATTGGCGCCCCCTCCAGGGTGTGTTCCCACCTTGCGCCCAGTGATTCTGGGTAGCCTCCGGACCCACCGCGACCCTGAACTGGATAAGCGGTTACAGATGAATGAATGAATGAATGAATGAAGTTAACAAGCCATGGAAGGTTAAACCACCGGTGCTACACATCAGTCATGCTGTTATATATAAATTGAAAAAGAGTTTTTTTAATTGCCATTGTGCTGTTAAATGACAGCTATGGTTTTCCAGGTGATTGAAAATGTGCTGTGAATAATTGATCACGCTTCATGATGAAAGCTATGCGAGCTCAGATAGTGATACATAGGGTAATTAGTTCTGGATCACAAACAACACTCCGATTCATCCCAAAAATATAGGATGGAGCTCTTAGTACATGATATCACTTTTCTATGGAGATAATGCAAGGTGTGTGTGCACAACTGATGCCTGAATTTATTAATTATAAGGTGTTTCTAAGTCTGACACCTCTTGTATTAGACATATGTTTGTAACACTGACATATAGTGTCAGAAAACACACAAGTCAATTTGACATTAACTTACTTGTAATGTACATTTGCCTGGAAGATCCATTATGGCTCTTGTTAACCCATTTTCGCTAAGAAAGTCAGGATCTAATGTGGTCCATCTACACAGCTCTAAACGATATTTATTGTTTATTTATTTATTTACATATTATTATTATTTACATGGTTATTTTTTATTTGCTTTACTATTCAGGAGAGGCCGTCTGTGCCACATGACTCAGAGCTAGAAGCTACAGCGGAGCTCGGTGACTCGTCTCTGTTTATATACAGCGTTAATGACCTGTTCGTGTGGGCAGTTCTGAAGCGCCGGCAGCAGATGGCGCTCTTCCTGTGGCATCACGGCGAGCAGGCCATGGCCCGAGCAGTAGTGGCCTGCAGACTCTACAGGGCCATGGCTACAGAAGCCAAGGAAAGTGACATGGGGGACAGCACTGCTGAGGAATTAAAGAAATATTCACTGTAAGTCTGCATGGCAGTCTTTCTATTAAAAGAAAAATATGTAAATATGAAACTTGTATTTGGTAACTTTAAAAGAGGACAACATGGAACCAGGGTGCGATTCACTCACTCGCACTCAGATATAGTTTGAAAATATTTACAAAAGGAAGAGCCTCAGAACATAATGTATATCAGAGATGATCAATCATTTGCACAATGCTACCAAACTGGGAGGGTGAACACAATCACATGCTTCCTTTGAGACATGTATAGCTTCACAGCTCACAATCTAACATTATAACAATAAAAGAAGCCTAGTGCGTGTTTTTTCACGTTGATAGGCCACAAGCAATGACTCTACATTAGGCTTTTTCTATTTTTTCCATACCATTATACAGTCTCAAAATGGTGTACAGTATTACCATGGATGTGCTGCATTGTCGGGCTTCTTTTGTCGAGCATGTTTCGATGACCTAAACTCTCATGAAGACATTAGTCTCAAAATACTTGACAAATGCGTAAAGGTAAAATGTTTCACAATTCACAGATGAATACGTCCCAATCTGTGTCTCACGGTCTGCAGTTAAATTTATAAATACGTGTTTTTGCTTTTCATATATATCACAATTTTATGCGAAAATAAAAACATTTGTTTAAATTTACATTGCATATATATGTAAAGTCGAAGTCTTGAATTAAAAATGTATTTGTAAATTGTAGAATCTGCATCTCGCGGGTTTTTGCATTTTGTGTCTCTCCATTCACATTTCACCCGATCCAAAAGCAAATGCAGCCTGATCCACGAATGTGGCCAGCAGGTGAACAAGCCACCGCTAGGAGGCACTGTTGTTTTCCCCCAGTGTTTTAGGACTGACCTGTTGCTCTCAGGGCCTCTGCAAAACAACCCCCTGTAGGCGGGACTATGACTCTATTGGCTGCCGCTGTAAATGATGGACAGCTGAGTCTGGCAGCCGATTGGTTAAACTAAAGTGATGATCAATAAGAAGCGCATATTCTGTTTAGGAGCTGTGGGGTTTCTGAGGGAGAGTATTTCTCTGAAACAAATCAGCCGCCTTAACAATCCAATCTCAAAAATACGCAACAGAACGTGTCCCATATCAGTCCAATACGCAACACAGCTTTTAGTGTCCAAATACGGGATGATTTTGAAGTATTTTATTTGACGACCCTAGTCTGCATTGACATTAGGGAAGTTCCGCTGGACTTCAACATCGTTAAACGTCGTTCAAAAGTGTTCCACAGTGATCACCCGCTCTTATCTGTCTGTGAAGCTGATTTCAGCGACTTGGGTGGATTTTTGTTAGATCTTCCACATTAAATGTTGCGCAAATGCGTCTCCATTTAAGATGGTCCCACACGTCCTAAAACAACAGTGCCAACCAGCGGTAGGATGTTCGCCTGCTGGCCACATTTGTGAAATGCAAAAGGAAAATATCAAAATCCAAACACCCGCGAGAGGAAATTAACAAATGCACGTCACGAAAAACACGCGAGTGACTTCATCCACAAACGAAGATTCTACAAATAAATTTTAAATTCGAGACTTCGACTTTACTAGGGGCCCTGTGAAGGACTGGCGCCCCCTCCAGGGTGTATTCCCGCCTTGCGCCCGATGATTCCAGGTAGGCTCTGGACCCCCCGCGACCCTAAATTGGATAAGCGGTTACAGATAATGGATGGATGGATGGACTTTACTAGGGTGAACAGATCTGAGATGGTGAAAAAGAGGACACGGGACTAGTTTGTGAATGAAACGCTTCTCGAAATTCTATGTAAGCTCTAGAAAAACAAAATCCCGGACGTTTGTAAAATTCCGCCTGGACATTTTTTTTAAGTCTAAAAAAGAGGACATGTCCGGGTAAAAGAGGACGTCTGGTCACCCTACCTTTAAAAATGTATGCAATGTAAATTTAAACAAATGTTTTTATTTTCTCATAAAAGTATGATATATCTATGAAAACCAAAAACGTATTTATGAATGTAACTGTATTTGTACAAATTGCAGTCTGTGAGACACAGATTGGGATGTATTCATGTGTGAACAGTGAAACATATCTGTGACTTGTGTTTAATTTGTGGATTAACATTTATGCATTTGTAAAGTATTTTGAGACTAATATCTCTCCATACCTCCCTGTCTCTCTCACGAATGACCACATTTTGCCTTGTACTGAGACACAGAATCTGGACACACCTTACACGTAATCACTTTGAGATACCGTCCACATTACAGCCCAAATGTACTCTACATAATGAAATTGGTAGAATGACATTACTATTTTGAATGGTGCTGATCTCACCTTGTGGCAGATTTAAAGGAGGGTCTATACTCTTTGAGACCATCAAGTTCATTAGGGTGCCACCTACACAAAGTGTGCTCTGTTTTGCCCAGAGAGTTTGGTCAGCTGGCTGTGGATCTCTTGGACAAGGCCTTCAAAGAGAACGAGTGCATGGCTATGAAGCTGCTGACCTCAGAGATGACTGACTGGAGTAACTTCACGTGTTTGCAGATGGCTGTGGCCTCAGGCCTCAGACCCTTTGTGGCTCATTCCTGCACCCAGATGCTCTTGAACGACCTGTGGATGGGCCGCCTCAACATGAGGAAGAACTCCTGGCTGAAGGTGGGATGTCTCATGTGCTATTAGAATGTATGTGTTTTGTGACACTGTGTGATATCCTTTTATTTATAGACAAGAAAAAATATGCCTTTTAATATGCAACTGCTGCAACAACTACTGTTTAAGCTACGCAAGCATGGAGCATGAATTTTTTTTGATTATTATAATTACATATTTGACAAGTCTAATGCTCATATTTAATTGATATATAAACAAATTGTTCTGACTGTACTTTTAACCTCTTAATGTCCCTCTATTTCAGACTGCTCAGATCATTGTGAGTATCTTTCTCCCTGCGGCCATTCAGCTGCTGGAGTTTAAAAGCCAGGCCCAAATGTCCCACATCCCTCAGACACAGGAAGCTCTGCAGTTCGGAAGAGACACACAGAACCCTGCAGCTTTAGAACCTAGAGGAACATCACCAACAGTGAGAGAACCTCTTGAATGTCTATACCTTTATACATTGCTTACATTACTTTCAATGCCAACTTGCTTTTCCATAATCACTTTATTACACCATTTATACATTCATTACAGTACTGAATTTAACATACACTATATGGACACATTTTTTAACCATTTAAAGTTAGTGAATTCAGCTTCTTTAAGGTGCTTGTTGGCCACATTCGACTATGTAAACACAGCTTTAAATACACCATAGGAAAGCACTGGATAAGCTGCACATAAGCCTTAAGTCACCATGCTCTATAATAAGCATTATTTAGAAATGCGTGAATGCAATATTTACTGGGCCGTGGAGCAGTGGTACTGCGTTATATGGAGTGATGGAGCTTTATCCAAAATTTTGGGATGAGTTAGAGCAGTTGTTTTCAAAGCACGCCCTCTCTGCGCAGGGTGGTGGGATGCAAAGCTATTGGGGGTGGGATACTTCATGTAACTTGTAATAATTCCACTGTCAAGTTGATTTGTAACTTTACTTTGATTTGTTTAAGATGACGTTGCAGATTTACATGAATAGATGAATTACAATTACTGGAGTCTGGAAGTGCGTATCAGAGTTGGGCGCTCAAAAATAGTTAGAGTGTCATTTGTGTTTTAGAATTATCATCCATCCATCCATTATCTGTAACCGCTTATCCAATTTAGGGTCGCGGGGGGTCCAGAGCCTACCTGGAATCATCGGGCGCAAGGCGGGAATACACCCTGGAGGGGACGCCAGTCCTTCACAGGGCAACACAGACACACACACATACGGATACTTTCGAGTCACCAATCCACCTGCAACGTGTGTTTTTGGACTGTGGGGGCACCCGGAGGAAACCCACGCGGACACAGGGAGAACACACCAACTCCTCACAGACAGTCACCCAAAGTGGGAATCGAACCCACAACCTCCAGGCCCCTGGAGCTGTGTGACTGCGACACTACCTGCTGCGCCACCGTGCCGCCCTGAGTTATCATCCAACATCATCAAACATCATTCTGGGATTTCAGCTCTCTGATACGTTTGTGGCTGAAAACTGTCAAATCCTCAACAAACTATTCCAAATTCTAGTCTAAATCCTTCCCTGAAAAGTAGAAGCTGTTACTGCAGCAAAGGGCAAGACCGTTTTTGTTAGAAACTGCATTTAATGATTTAATTGTTTTAAAACCATTTGCACCTTTGGCCTGGAGTATAAATTGCCTGTGTTTTATAGCAGATGTAATACAGTATAACAGGATCACTGTTGTTTACTTGTTTTTAAAGGATCAAAGTGATGCAGAGATGGGGAGGACTGGAATAGCTTGCAGGTCAAACCTCAGTGCCCGGTGGATGCCGTGGGCCAGAAAGATCTATGATTTCTACAACGCGCCTGTGGTCAAATTTTGGTTCCACACGGTAAGTCTCCAAACTGTTCCTGATTTCCAGTGCTGCATTTACATGCTGCTGCTGACAGTGCTGATGGTGACAGCATTGTTGACTTTAGCCACTGTTTCATACATGGTTTTGTGTGTAAAAGTGTGATTTCATTCAGAAGGGGATTTGGTTGTGGACTGAGCAGAGTCACAGTGGAAGATTTGGAATGTCAGTGATGTCAAATAATTTAAACCTGTTTGTTCAAAAGCAATTAGAATATTGATACAGGTTTTTACTGTTGTCGTAGATGCGTAAATGTTAATGTAATGTACTGTCAAATGTACAGCAATGATGTTAATGTTTTAATTCAATTCTGTGTCTAAAACGAGTTACAGACTATCAAAACATGAACTCCTAACAGCTATATTTTATGGATTTTCTAAGTTAAAATCGGTGAGCACTTATTATGTTGCACACTCAATGAACCATTACTGTTTATTTGCTGAATGTAACATACTGGGAAAAATTAACATACATTTTGGACTGTGCCAAACTTATAGGTCATTTATGGATATCATTCATTCATTATTTGTAACCACTTATCCAGTTCAGGGTCACCGTGCCTACCTGGAATCACTGGGCGCAAGGCAGGAACACACCCTGGAGGGGGCGCTAGTCCTTCACAGGGCCGCACACACACACACACACACATTCATTCACACCTGTGGACACTTTTTTGAGTCACCAATCCACCTACCAACGTGTGTTTTTGAAGCGTGGGAGGAAACCCACTTGGACATTGGGAGAACACACCAAACTTCTCACAGTCAGTCACCCGGAGCAAGACTTGAACCCACAACATCCAGGTCCCTAGAGCTGCGTGACTGCGACACTACCTGCTGCGCCACTGTGTCAACTTTTGTGCATTAGAATTTGCAGAAAAATGCAGCATGTTCCCTGATTTCATTCACAATATCAATAAAACATATAATTTATCCCATATACTACCTTTGTATATGACTGTATATGATGTGCATACACAGCTTGCATAAATATTTTAGGAATGTTATGTCCTTCTCACAGCATCTTTTGTCTAATATAATTATATGGTCTGTGAAGATGTTCTATCTGGCGTTTCTCCTGCTCTACGGCTACACAGTGCTGGTGAGGATGGAGAAGGAGCCCAGCGTTCCAGAGTGGCTCATCATTGTATACATATTATCTACAGCTCTGGAGAAGATTCGAGAGGTGAGCTCCTCAATGCATCACATTCTGGACTCTCCATAGTACTACTGCACTGCCTCAAATTCCATATTAGGGACCTTATATAATTTGTTTCACTGATACAAGTTTGTAAATAATAATAATGTTTTAACTAATTCAATCATGTATAGTATAATGGAATGTATAAGTGGAATGCTATTGTTTAATTTAAGTTTGAATATCCAAATACATGTATTGTAAGTGGGTGTCATCTGGTTGCTAAGCAAAATCAGCACAGCAGTGCTTTTTATATAATAATAACAACTTAGCTGATGTCTAGCTTTAGTGAAGCTGGCTCTTGATTCCTGTCCTTTGTTAGAAGAGCTTGCATTTTGTCTCGGCAGGTGTTGGTATCTGAGCCTAGGAAGTTCAGGAAGAAGTTGAAGGTGTGGTTTAGTGAGTATTGGAACATGCATGACTTCATCGCCATCCTCCTCTTCTTCACCGGTCTGGCTCTCCGCTGGCAAACAGGTCTGGTCCACACAGCTGGACGCATCATTTACTGCCTGGACATTATCTTCTGGTTCGTCCGAGTTCTAGACCTGTTGGCCATCAACCAGAAAGCTGGACCGTACCTGACCATGATCACCAAGATGGTGTGATTTCATTGCTTCATTCCTTCATTTATCCTTTTATTAATTTTTGCACAGTTCTATAATGAAAGATTATAAATATTCTCCTCCCCTTTTGGAAAAGAGAATGTAATGTACCTTTATGGAACAGAACCGCTTAAACCTCTGTTGTACCATTGACGGTACATTTACACTCTTTGTACCTTTAGTGACCAACAATATACCTGTAGTGTACATTTTTTTCTGAGAGTAAATGCTTATCCTATAACTCATATGTTGCTGCTCCAGAGCATCCCATTCAGTCTTTTACTGTGGAGTATTATACAAACTGTGTTTGCACGGAATCCACTGTGGATGCACCTTAAAAAAGCCATAGATTCCTTTTGAGTTTTACTCTTGTGAAGTATTTTTTAAATGTCTGTTTGCCTTTTGTTGTTTTGTTTTTTTTGTTTTCTTCATGTATCCTACAGATGAGCAACATGTTCTACATCGTGATCATTATGGGTATTGTGCTGGTGAGTTTCGGGACCCCCAGGGGCTCCATACTGAAGCCCGATGAGGAGCCATCCTGGGACCTGCTGAAGGATGTGTTGTTTCAGCCCTACTTCATGATGTTTGGAGAAGTGTACGCTGGAGAAATCAACCGTAGGTAGCAGCAATAAATTAAATACAAACAAGGACTTGACTATATCATAATATTAATACTGTGTTATTATTTATTCAGTCACACCAGAATAAGCCCTCTGCTTCATTCTGTGTTAAAAAAAGTACCATAAGGAAAATGACGTTTGTTAAAAACTATTATTACTGGCATTAGTTTATATAGAGAAATAAAGGCCGGTGAGAACACACCAAACTCCTCACAGACAGTCGCCCGGAGCGGGGCTCAAACCCACAACCTCCAGGTCCTACCTGCTGTGCCACCCAATATTAATATTTTAAACTACATTTAAAATGGAGTGCAAAGAACTGACAGCAGCGCCCTGTAATAAATGTTGTTCAAAGACAGATGTTATAAATAATGTATAACAATATATTTAAAATTTGCTTGAAAATCAAATAATTGTTATGGAAACATTTTATATTGTGATAAATATTTGATTGTTCAGCCAAAATTATAAAAGTATTAACTTATTTACAGTTTGAAAATCAAACAAAACATGGCGTAGGGGTATTTAAATTTTTGTATGCGACTGTGACTAACATTTTTTTTGTCTTTGTGTTTTGAACAGCCTGTGAGGATAACCCAGAGTGTCCCCCGGGGTCTTTCCTCAATCCGTTGCTTCAAGCTGTCTACTTGTTCATGCAGTACATTATCATGGTCAACCTCCTCATCGCCTTCTACAAGTACGTAGTGATTATATACATATGACACATACGGTGCTTCAAAGGCCACAGCTCTCTGAAGGTTAATGATTTCTCTCATCTTTATCACAACTCATCCATATCAACAAGCGCTCATGATAATTAGGCACAGAGCTGAAGCAGGTCAATGAATTAAATAAATAACAGTGTTCAAACAGTGCATTGAACAGTAAGTTAGCCTAGTGCAGTTGTGTCAGTAATAGAAAAAAATGCAGTTATAAAAATATATATATGGATATCTCTTTAAGTGCCCTCTCCATCCCACAGCAATGTTTACATCCACATGAAAAACATTTCCAACAAGTTGTGGAAGTACAATCGCTACCGATACATCATGACCTATCAGAAGAAGCCATGGCTGCCTCCCCCTTTGATAATTCTCAATCACATGACCCTGTGTGTCAGCGCAGCCTGGCGAAAGCATAAAGGAGCATTGGGACATGAAAGGGACTCCGGCCTTAGTGAGTATCTTAGCAGCGGTCTTGATCATAGAAATTGAAAGACCCTGCCCTTGAATCTTTGCAATTATCATTGTTTTTTGCAGAACATATAATGGACACAATATGTCAAATCATATTCTTTTTTTTTATCTTTTTTTTTTAAATTGTTAGTAGTGAACCTACAACATAAAAAATATTTTTAGAATAAAATTACTGCCTCTCTCAGCGTGTGATTCAGCTTGTGAAAAAGGCAGATACCTGAGGGAAATATACTTGTAACTGAATAAAATGTATGAACAGCTGTGTGAATAATGGCGCTGACTTGTAAAATATGGTAATGAGTGAAAAATACCAATAACTGAGTTGAATATGCCAGTAGCCAAGTGAAACCTCCATTTGTTAATTGTAAACGTTTAAGTGACTTGAGAAAAAAAAAAAAAGAAAACTTGAGGTAGGTGGAGGTGGCATATTGTCTTTAGTTTAATTTAGTTTTATTTGTTTGTTTGTTTTCTTCTGTTCAAATATGTATCAGGAGACTTATAGAATCTAGGATATGGGGAAAATTTACATTTTCATTAAATATTATGATGTTCTATAATGTTAAATACCATCATTTTCCATGTGTCTCTGTCTCTCCTTAAGAGCTGTTCCTGGCTCCCGATGATCTGAAGAAACTTAATGAGTTTGAAGAGAAGTGTGTTGCTGGCTATTTTCGAGATAAAAATGAGAGCCAAAACAGCAGTCAGCTCAACCGGATCCGTTCTGCTGCTCACAAGTACATTTCCTCTTTAGTACCGTTTTTAAGTTTCTTACTGTAGGTCTGTGGAGATGTTGATTTGATTTTGATTTAGAAAAAATGTACTTTCTGCTAAACGTTTACACATTACAATAATTTTTGATTCATTATTTATCTTCATTCGCATGATCAGCTCTTTGTTACACTGTGTCAAAAGAAAACCATTCTATTTAATTTACTGCTTGTTTATAACGGACTGATAATTACAAGCACCTTTCTGGGACATTCAGTACAATAGTAAAAGTCATGAATTTGTGATGGACATATCTTGAAGGATATGGGCAAAAGCAGAACGAAGTTCATAGAACTTAGAACAATATATTTACACTATATTGTAATATATATTTGCAATATAAACAGGTCTTTGTAAGCAAAGATGAGTCATGGCTTGCCACTTTTGTGCCAAACCTTTTGAGATAATTGTCAGGCCGTTTAAAAAGAACATATCACAGTGCAAGATTGTGAAGGATTTATGTTTTCCACAATCTACGTAATATAGTGAGAAGATTCAGGAAATCCAGAGAAAACACACACAATTTAGGGCAAGCCCAGAAACCACTACTGAATGTGTGACCTTTCAGCCTTCAGATGGCACTGCATGAAAAAACCGCTGTGTTACTTTGTTAAATATAGCCACATGGATTCAGTTGTATTTTGGATAACTCTTGTCACTTAACTCAGTCCGTAGCTACATTAAGAAATGTTGCCTGAAACCCTATGACTCAGGGAGAAAACTTTGTGTTCAGTTCAACGCAGAAACACAATAAATCTGTCACTGTAGGGCTGCAGCAGTGCCAACGGTATGGGTGACATGCATTTGTGTGAATGCACCATTAATGTGGAGGAATAAATTTGGATTTTAAAGAAACATGCAGCCCACAAGGTGATATCTTTTTTTTTCCATTGTTATTTTAGCTAAGCCTTATTCTGCACGTTACAACAGTGTCTGCAGTCCAGGTCTGTCTTCTTTGGCATGTCATGAAGGAGAGAAGCAGAAAATAGCAACCTGTTGAGCAGGAGAATTCTTGTATTGAGCAAAAAATTGCAGTTTCAAAACAACAAATATTATTTTCATTTAACAATAAAAAACTGTATATAATGTAACACTGTGTTAAACAGGCCGTGCTAAATTCATTGGAGTGTGTTCATTCATTCATTCATTATCTGTAACCCTTATCCAGTTCAGGGTCGCGGTGGGTCAAGAGCCTACCTGGAATCATTGGGCGCAAGGCGGGAATACGCCCTGGAGGGGGCGCCAGTCCTTCACAGGGAAACACACACACTCACACATTCACTCACACACTCACACCTACGGACACTTTTGAGTCGCCAATCCACCTACCAACGTGTGTTTTTGGACTGTGGGAGGAAACCGGAGCACCCGAGGAAACCCATGGGGAGAGCACACCTGTCACGGATCACGGGGCGGACTGACAGAGGCGGACGCACTTGCTAGAACTCTGAGAGTTTTAATATAACAAAACATATAACAAAACACAGACAAGCTACAAAGGAAACAACAAGACGGGGATTATAAACTACTTGAGACAGGAAATGCACTAAACGACAAAACTAGGGAACAAACAATGCAAAACAAAGAAACAACACGACATGACTAGAAAGGACAACGAAATGATTTGAGTGGGTAACAATACAATACAAAATGAACAACAACAGGAAGTGAGGAAAGGGGACTTAAATACACAACACAGACGAGACACACCTGGACAGATAACGAGGAGGCGGAACAAAGGCAGGACAAGGGCAGAGACAAGAACATAAACAAAACATAGCCATGTGCTAAAAGAGCACATGACCGGGGAAAACAGACGTGACGAGACGAGGGCATGACAACACCAACTCCTCACAGACAGTCACCCGGAGCGGGAATCAAACCCACAACCTTCAGGTCCCTGGAGCTGTGTGACTGCGACACTAACCTGCTGCACCACCGTGCCGCCCTTCATTGGAGTGTGTTGCAGACATCTAATATTGAATATGCATATAGCAATAAAAAAAGCAATTAAATTGGTAAATGTAACCTTGGAAATTCTTTTACATTTATTCACATATATTTGTATATGTAGCTACAAATGTTTGTACTTACTCCCTGCTCCCTATCCCCAGTTTATGAAGGCTGCATATTGGAAACCAAAATTAGCCTCAATCAAGCGACTAATTTGGGTTTGTTAATACAATTAGTGGGTGGATATGTCATGATGCAAAAATGAATTTATAGAGTTTTTACAGAATCATTTATTTTACTGAATTAATTCAATGGCATGCAATCATTTTGTTGCCCCCAGGTCAACCTGCATGGTTTGTTGATATACTACATACAAATAGATCAATTTTGGTCACAGCCACTACCTTATGCTCTGCGTGTGCTTGTGTGTTTACCCAGGGCAAAGGAGATGGTGGACACTTTGTCAGAGGTGTCAGAGAAAGTCCAGTTCATTCAGGAGAGTCTCCAGATGTTGGACGGTCACCTGGGTCGACTGCAGGACATGTCTGCACAAGCCGTGGACACCCTCAATCTTCTCTCGGCGACAGACAACAGGCAGCAGGAAGCTGTCCTGCTCGGCCACAGCCAGCCTCTTGCTAGCCCTTACCAGCATCTGTCTCATAGCTGGAGCCTTAGGGTTGGAGGGACCATGACCCCCACCTACCCACCCCTGTCTCCAAAGCCCTATCGTAGCACTCCTCCCTCCCTGCTTTGTGGAGTGGTGCCGGGCAAGATGCGTCCAGCTTTTGAGTGGCCACCAGGGGGCAGTGGTGGACTTTATGATAGCAGGCTGAGGTGGGTGCTGGGACGCTTGGAGGTGGAAAACTCACTGAAATCATTAATTGCTCCGTTGTTGGTTATAAACTTTTCTGTTGTAGTAATAAATGCTTGTAATAAGTAGTGCAGCAGATATAAATGTGTAGACCTGTGAAATAGTGTGTGGGCTAACAGCATTATTTCTAAAAATAAGGATATTATTAGGTGGTTTGCCTCCCCTACGGCTGTAATAGCTTCTACTCTTCTGGGAAGGCTTTACGTTGAGTTTGAAGTCTTGCTGTTTGTTCTGATTTCATTCATTCACATATATTTCCATTTGATATAGTAATTACACTGTGTGGACAAAAGTATTTGAGCAGACTTTGTAATTGACCACCTAATAGAATACTGGTGTTTCATTCAGTCCAATTGCCCCAGGTGTGTGTCCAATAACAACACCAGACATCAATTTACAATTGTAAACATACACCATAAAACACCAAATCAAACAAAAATTTTTTGTATAGAATGACAATCTAGTTTGGTCAGTAGGGTTGAATAATGAAACGAAACGAGCAGAAAAATTATTGTTAAAATCTTTCAAGGCAAAACCCACTCGGGTTTCTCAATCTCGCTCGTTATGTTGCAGCCCCTGACCACGGGAACGTTTGTCATCTGAGGATTATTCACAAAAGTGGATTTTATAAAATTTTTGGATGAAACCCGAATTAGGAGTTATAGTAATAAAAAGTGGAAGCATTTAGGAACCACAGCAACTCAGCTACAAATTGGCAGACAGCATAAAGTTACAAAGTGTTGAGGAGCACAGACTTCTGCGCAAAAGTCATCAATACCCTGCTGACCCAATTAACTATAGATTTTTAATGCCTGTGGTTTTAGAATGGGATTTTTTTTTAAAAAAAAAGGTCCTGTATGTGTAATGTGTCCCAATACTTTTGTCTTATAGTGTAAATAAGATGATTCATTCTGGATTATACATGGAACTGGTGGGTGGGTTAGGAACACCCACCTTGTATGTACATTCTTTGTCCATTTCTTCAGCTCCACAGTCCATACAGGAGCACTTTGTAGTTCTACAATTACAGACTGTAATCGACCTGTTTCTCTGCATACTTTTTTTTATCCCCATTTCACCCTGCTCTTTAATGGTCAGGACCCCCACAGAACCCCAACAGAGAAGGTAAGATTTGGGTGGTGAATAATTCTCAGCCCTTCAGTGACACTGACATTGTGGTGGTGTGTTAATGTGTGTTACACTGCTACAAGTGGATCAGACACAGCAGTGATTCTGGAGTTTTTAAACACTGTGTCCACTCACTGTCCAAACTGTTAGTTACACCTACCTTGCAGATTTAAAGTCAGAGACAGAAGCTTATCTGTTGCTGCTAGGTTTGTGTTGGTCATCCTCTAGTTCTTCATCAGTGGCCACAGACTCATTCACCACCCAAATCATCCCCACTCTGTGGTGGTCCTGTGGGGGCCCTGACCATTTGAAAAGCAGGGTGAAATGGGGATAAGAATGTGTGCAGAGAAACAGGTGGACTACAGTCCATAACTAGAACTACATAGGATTAAATAATGAATAATACCAAGGGAACAGGACTGTAGTATAAATACACCCTTGTAAATGGCATAGAATGTTTAAGTAAGCTCAACATTTTCCTTGTTCTTGAGGGCAGACGGAGAAGTGCTGGAGGTTCAGGTGAAGTTTCTCCAGGTTATCGCCTCTCACACGGCTCTCTGCCTCACCTCTTTGGAGCACAGTTTAGGGAGAGAACTTCCATTGACTCATCCATCCCCAGCTCTCCAACAGTGTTCTGGGCTCGGGAGTCCCGTCGCCTCCTTAGCCAGGATGAGTCCATGGAGGAGGAGGAGGAGGAGGAGGAGGAAGAAGAGGAAAATGACGATGATGTACTGAGCACGTCCAGGACCTCCAGCCACATTCTGCTCTTGCCCGTTCCTCCGAGCAAGAGGAGAAGAAAGATGGGGGTTGTTAACCCTGCATTCTTGGGGGATAGTGACTTAGCCAGGCCACAGAGAAGTCAGCTTGGCAAAAAGTGGCCATACAGAGCTTTGGAGAGAGAATTAGAACACACCCGCTCTCTCTCCGCCAGCATCGAGACCATGGCCATGCCCACAGCAGACGAGCCAGGTCACAGCGACATGAGAAAAGACACACCACCCCCTACTGAACAGGGGCAGAAAGGTAGTAATTGTTCCATTGCTGATCTAAAATACAGACACACTGGGTTGGAGAACTTACTGCAGATTTATTGCATTTTTACAGATTTTTATTTGGCATATGTACTCCCCTGGGGGAGGGGCTCCTTGGCGAGCGCCTGGTGGCCGGACTTTCACCTATGGGGTCTGGCCGGGCTTAGCCCGAAGGAGTTACATGGGTCCACTCTCCCATGGGCCCACCACCTGTGGGAGAGGTAGTAATCCGGGTCTGGTGCATTGTGGATCGGGTGGCGGTCGGGGTCGGGGGCCCTGGCGTTCTGATCCTCGGTTACTGAAACTGGCTTTTGGAACATGGATATACGTACAATAGTTGGCGCATTTTATGTTTAATATTTCATTTTCTCATTTTTTCATTTAAAATCAGTGTAACATTTATCTGTTTAATTTTCTGACCATTTTTCTGATCTGGCTAAATAGACAAATATAAAATAGGGCATAAAACATTTTTTTTAATTTATTATAGTAAGAAAAGAAATGGGATTTTATTTGGTTTTCCAGTTTCCAAATTCATCTTTGCTCCTCCAAATCTGAATTTCCATTTTCTCATTTTTCCATTTCTGCATCTTGTAATGAACATGGTGGACGGTACAATCAGAGCGGGAGAGAACGACCTGTTCTACCTCTCTGCATGTGACCCACCAAACATCAAATAACATCTTCCTACTCATCAAGGTCCGACATTGATGGGCCGCCTTAGGGCTAATAATGAGGCATTAAACAATTGAATGTTTATTATTCTTCTCTCTCTCAGAGCTGTCCAGAAACCTGGAAGAAAAACATTCACTTGGCAGGAAGTGTGTAAAAATCAAGGAAGGGCGAGCAAATAGTGTGAGGCCTTGAATTATTTAAACTTGGACCTTTTGTCCTCTTGATATATAGATCATTTCCTGTTGCATACACTTTTCCAGAAAATTTTTGTGAACATCAGTGGTCCTCTCCTGTTCTAACAGATCAGGAGGAATGCTAATGTACCTGATACAAGCCGGAAAAGCATGAAGAAGAGGAGGGGCCTGGCCGGGCGCAGGTTTCAGTCGTCCGTCAGTCTGACCCAGCTAAGTAAGTCGCTACCTGACACATATGAGCAATTAGTGGGTATTTGATGGAAAAATAATGAGTGAAAGTAGTGAATAAAGGCCTTTATTTTCCGCAGATTATGATCAGGTGGATTTTGTACAGAAATCAGAAACACTGTTTCAGGTGAGAGTCTTTGTAGCCTCGCTCATTCTAGTTGGGCCCTCCCTCACTCCCATCACACACAAATGCAGATATTTGTTAATGCTCTCCTCCAAGTGTGCTGAGACAAATATTGTGTTAATGACAATTCAACGGCTGCAGTTGTGTTTATCATATATTAGATTAGCATGTGCTGCATTTCCCCTCCCAGCTTGATTGCACTGCATATAACAGAGGACATTTATGTAGGCCTTTTTTACGCTTAAATGTGATTTGTTCTCCTCCAGAATCCCAGAAGCCCCAGTCAATCAGCTTGGAGCAGC
Organism: Hoplias malabaricus; assembly: GCF_029633855.1. Lineage (NCBI taxonomy): Eukaryota > Metazoa > Chordata > Actinopteri > Characiformes > Erythrinidae > Hoplias > Hoplias malabaricus. The sequence continues at coordinate 5,144,805 of NC_089820.1, read as the reverse complement.
TGGGCTCGATCTGTCAGTGGCAGGTCCTCGTAAGTTTCTTTAAGGATCTCATTCAAGACCCTCAGTTCTCCCTCTTGTAACACTGGCATTAAATAATTTACCCACATTGACAGGTAGCACACTCTTCCAAATGTGTTGAGGTGTTTAATAACATTGAAGCAATTCAAAAAGACGGGTTGGTGTTTGACACGTCTTGATGAAAGTATGCGCTGCTTCACCCTCCCGTATTAGTAGCAACATCAGTGGCACTGGAAGGAAATTGGGTAAAAATATGCAGTACTCTGCAAAAGTTTTAGGCACCAGAGTTTATGAGATTTAAAAAGCTATTTATCTGAGCTGTAAGTAACATTAGAATAAGCCCAAATAACATTATTCCAGTAAGTGTTATATTCTGTGTGAGAATGTGTTGGTTTAACTTTTCCCAAATCTCTCCTCGTGGCAGTCCATATTATTATTTAAGGTTATCATCCAATACCTAGTTTTAGCGATTACTAAATAATGATTTTAAATAATGTGTGCTGTTGATTGAACAAATTCTTGCGATTAAAGAGAATCTGAACAAAACACAGTTCTTCAAACTCACTCACACCTACTACTTTATGGGAAAATAAATCTTATATTTCTTATTTATTTTATATTATTACTTGTTTGTATTTACTGTGATTATATATAACTTTATACAAGCACCACACTTACTGAAAATGCATTAATTTAAATAAATATAATTATCTTAGGTGCCTAAGACTTCTGCACATTAGTATATAAACATACACTCGGGAATTCCTTAAGAGTGAGAGTGATTTCTATTCATTCTGCTCTTATTTTTCTTATTTTTCCTGCTTCTCTGTTACTTCTGAAGTGCCCAGAGCTGGGTGACAGGCGAGAGTAAGTGGCAATACTTTTTTATTTGCTTATATATTTATTAAAATACACATTAAATTACAATGCTATTCCTTTGTATACACTGTTTAATTTTTTTTTCTTACTGTTAGTGAGAGGTTCCTTGTTTAAACCCACAGAAGATTTGGACCCACACTACTCAGGTGCGTATGACATGGCTTATTCTTTTGGTCTGACTGAGAGGTTGAGCTTTCTACAATATCTGTCTACTTATACTGCACATAGCCCAGTTACCAAAAAAACCCCAAAACAATAAATTGGGACACCATGTAAAATCAGCATAGTTGATAAGTTGAAACATGAAATATGTTGTATACGTATTAAATATAAGGTCAGCTTTTTTTGAAACTTGTACACCAGTATGTGTATCTGCTTTTTGGTTTTATAGCTATGGAGAGAAACAACCTCATGAGACTGGCACACACAATCCCGTTCACACCTTTCTCCTTGCTGGGTGAGTTAAGCATCATGCTGTTTGGCCACAGTAATGCACCTGTTTTTAGTGGAAAGACAGAGTTGATCTGATCTGGGCTGATTTTCAGTCCTAAATAAATGAACGCTACTGACATTTTGCAAATACAGTTTCTGAGTGCTCATTAGTTTGGTTCCACCACACGATCCTGACTCTCCAGTGGATTGCTGCACTATAGCATGTTCATCAAATTACAAGCTAACTTGGGATCCCTCCTTAATTCCTTAATCTCCATGTAATTCTAAGAGGGTGTAAACAATTAGAGATTTACCTTCTCAGTGTCTTTTAGAAGCACAAATAAAACACTGAGAATTATCTAATAGAATTTTGACACTGTATGTCACTGTAAGTTTTTTACATGTATGATATTCATATCTATAAACATGGACACATTTGTAGACTAAATTCAGACATAAGCATGGTTATTTTATTAGTCTGCATCTTAAAAAAAAAGAAAAACCAAACAAACACAGTTTTCCATTATTCGTTTTTCTTTATATGAAAGAATAAAAATAGAACTATTCCCTTTACATCAGATTTGCAAATGCTTTTTTCATTCATTCATTATCTGTAAGCGCTTATCCAGTTCAGGGTCACGGTGGGTCCAGAGCCTACCTGGAATCATTGGGCGCAAGGCGGGAATACACCCTGGAGGGGGCGCCAGTCCTTCACAGGGCAACACAGACACATTCACTCACACCTATGGACACTTTTGAGTCGCCAATCCACCTACCAACGTGTGTTTTTGGACTGTGAAACCGGAGCACCTGGAGGAAACCCACGCAGACACGGGGAGAACACACCACACTCCTCACAGACAGTCACCCGGAGGAAACCCACGCGGACACAGGGAGAACACACCAACTCCTCACAGACAGTCACCCGGAGGAAACCCACACGGACACAGGGAGAACACACCACACTCCTCACAGACAGTCACCCGGAGCGGGACTCGAACCCACAACCTCCAGGTCCCTGGAGCTGTGTGATTGCGACACTACCTGCTGCACCACCGTGCCACCCATTTGCAAATCCCATTTCTGGAAATATTTGTATGTTTGGATTTTTTTCGTAAAATCCAGTAAATACAAGAATCTGAAGCAAAGATTGTTTATGGCTCACTTATATTTTGTACCACACCTTGTCAGAGAGTTGTCTAACAGTTGAAAAAGAACATCCCTCTGTTGAATGAGCATGACCTTCGAGCTCTCAGACAGCACTGCATGAGAAACCGTCATGCTATTGAAAAGAAATGTACCCACTTTGACTTGGGAGTACTTTGGAAAACTGTTATGTTTTACTTAATACAGGCCTCTGCCTTTTTAAGTTTTCTGTGCCCAGTTTCATCTAAGATTTTCTGAATGACAGAGTAAATGTGCTGTGGTCAGAAGAGACAACTTTCTAGCTTGTTTTTGAGGAAAAATAAAAAATGAATTTCTCTGTGACAAAGGTAAACTGGACCATTCAGAGTATCAGTGGAAGGTGCAAAAGTCACATATCTGTCATATTATGGGGTATCAGTGCCCGCAGCATGGATCACTTGAATTTGTGTGAAGGTACCGTTGATGTAAAGGTGCTTATCGGGATTTTAAAGACACATGTGCTACCATCAAGGCGATGTCTTTTCCTTTGAAGTCTATGATTATTTGAGAAAGAAAATACCATGGCTCTTTCTGTACATATTACATCAACAAGGCTTCATAAACCCAGACTGACTGCTCGACTGACCTGCCTCTCCTATGATACATCATGAATCGAATAAGACAGTGTCCATCTCTGTCTGCTGAGCAGTTGAAGTTATGTATCATGATAAAATAGGACAAAAAATGTTTACCTACTAAACTGCAGCAATTAGTATTTGTCCTCAGTTCTCGAATGAAAGAAGTGTAATTAAAAAAGGAAAGTCGCTGTAAACGGAGGTGACCCTGGCCCTGTCCCACCTTTGTGTGTGTGTGTGTGTGTGTCACAAGCATCAAATTCTAAATTTACAATATGCAATTGTGCTGGTCAGTGGAATGATAGGACATATTTTCTTTTGTATTTTCATCTTTTAAATAAAGTGTGGGCGGCACAGTGATGCTGCAGGCGGTGTCGCAGTCACACAGCTCCAGGGGCCTGGAGGTTGTGGGTTCGATTCCCGCTCCGGGTGACTGTCTGTGAGGAGTTTGGTGTGTTCTCCCCTTGTCCGCTAGGGTTTCCTCCGGGTGCTCTGGTTTCCTCCCCCAGTCCAAAAACACACGTTGGTAGGTTGATTGGTGACTCAAAAGTGTCTGTAGGTGTGAGTGAATGTGTGTGTGTGTGTGTGTGTGTTTCCCTGTGAAGGACTGGCGCCCCCTCCAGGGTGTGTTCCTGCCTTGCGCCCAATGATTCCAGGTAGGCTCTGGACCCACCGCAACCCTGAACTGGATAAGGGTTACAGATAATGAATAAAAGAATCAATAAATAACGCGTCAATGAAAACAACAAAACATAGATGTTTGTTTTTACTGCATTAAAGTGAAATGTCTTCTGGGGTTTATATTTTTTCAATGGTGATTTTTCTGTATACTTATTTTATACACTATCCATGTATACTTATTAATTTTTGATGCTTTAATCTCCTATTTTTCCTATATATTAATTTTTTAAGCTTATATGCTTCCAAATGTATTGTTTATTTATTTATTGTTTTCCTTATTATTTAGCAAACTAAGTTTGCTTCAGTCAGTGAGGAAAAACAACCAATTAAATGGTTAATTGCAATTAATGGTATACAGTAAATTGCAATTAACCATTTAATTGTTTAACACTTTATCATCAGATCATTTTTACATAATCATGACAGTGCTAATTCCACGTCTTTTTATGTGTAAATGTTCTTGTGTCACTTTCTCAGGAGGAGAAGAAGTGTGTATCTACACTCTGGAGGAGTCTGACACTGATGGGACCTTGTCCAGCACTTCCTCGTGGTCTCAGAGGAGCAAGACAGCCATGCTGCAGCCTCTCCCTCACCAAGAGATGCTAGACGGGGGTCTGCGCCGGGCCCTCAGGGTGATTTGCACCTGGGCTGAGGGTGATGTGCTGAAAGCAGGCTGTGTTTATGTGGTGAAGGCTTTTAGGCCAGAGGTGGTCCGGACCTGGCAGAAAGAGTTCCCCAGCAGCACCTCCCTTCATCTCTGCTTAAGGGTATTAAAATAATAACATATTTAATATTTACATGTTGTGTGCAATACATACCTTTGCTCAAAATGTATTATTTCAGCATTAGATCATACACTGTATTACCAAAAGTATTCACTCACCCATTTAAATAATTGAATTCAAGTATTCCAGTCCCTTTCATGGCCACGTGTATAAACCAAGTACCTAGGTATGCGGACAGATTCTGCAAATATTTGTGAAAGAATGGGTCGCTCTCAAGAGCTCAGCTAGTTCCAGCGTGGTATGGTGATGAGATGCCACCTGTGCAACAACTCCAGTCATGAAATTTCCACAATATTAAATATTCCACAGTCAACAGTCAGTGATGTTATAGAAAAGTGGAAGCGACTGGAAATGACAGCAACTCAGCTATGAAATGGTAGGCCACATAAAATGACAGAGCAGGGTCAGCAGACATTGAGGCGCATAGTGCGTAGGGGTCACCAACGTCCTGCAAATTGCTACAGTCAATCACTACAGATCTCCAGACTTCATGTTGTCAGATTATCTCAAGAACGTTGTGTAAAGAACTTCATGGAATGGATTCCCATGGCCAAGCAGCTCCATCCAAGCCTTACATCACCAAGAGCAATGTAAAGCGTCAAATGCAGTGGTGTAAAGCACACCACCACTGGACTCTAGAGCATTGGAGACGTGTGAGTGATGAATCATGCTTCTTCATTTGGCAAGCCAATGGATGTGTCTGGGTTTGGTGGTCGCCAGGAGAACGATACTTGTCTGACAGCATTGTGTCAAGTGTAAACTCTGGAGGAGAGGCAGGGATTATGGTGTGGGGATATTTTTCAGGAATTCGGTTTGGCCCCTTAGTTCCAATGAAAGTAACTCTTAATGCTTCAGTGTAACGAGATTTTGGACAATTTCTTGCTCCCAACATTGTGGGAACAGTTTGGGGATGACCCCTTCCTGTTCCAACATAACTGTGCCCCAGTGCACAAAGCAAGGTCATAAAGACATGGATGAGCGAGATTGGTATGGAAGAACTTGACTGGCCTCAGCCTGATAGGACATCTTTGGGATGAATTAGAGCAGAGACTGTGAGCCAGGCCTTCTTGGTCAACATCAGTGTCTGACCTCACAAATGCACCTCAGAATAATTGTAGAAAATTCTCATAAACACACTCCTAAACCTTGTAGAAAGTCTTCCCAGGAAAACTGTAACTCTTACAGCTGCAATGGGTGGGCTGACATATTAAAACCTATTAAGTTTTAACCTATTAAGCCAATGTGTGTGTGGATTAAATGTTGAGTGTTGATGGTAAAGCCTCCGTGGGTTTCTAGAAAGGCGCTTTAAAAGTGTAATCTTAAATAAATTAATAAAAATAAATAAATATTTAGATTAACACTGGGATGTCACTCAAGTTCATATGTGTGCGAAGGCAAATGAGCGAATACTTTTGGCAATATAGTGTACATCAGCTGTAATTTGTAAATTAATACATCTATCTGTTCTCTGTACTGTATTCACACATTTTTACTAATTTCTTGATGATGCAAAAAACGTTGTTGGAGATTTTGGTGTGAATTATTTCTTTAAAATATGTCTTAAAATTAAATCCTTGTACTTAATGGCTGCATTTGACTTTAAATTAACAGACTTTTACAGTGTGTTTTGTTGTAACCCCTGTAGGAAATTCAGCAGCAGAGAGCAGCCCAGAAGTTGATGCAGATTTTTAATATGATCAAACCCAGCAACATTCCTTACTCCCTGCGGTCAGTTAAATCATCACACACTCACACACACACATAGAGACATGTCTCACACTCCTTCTCAGTGCAAATGCGTTTGTTTGTGTGTGTGCATGTCCTTTTGATAGATTCCTGGACGTGTCCCTACTGTGGTGGCCGGCTGAAGGCCAGTGGCTGACCATTGAGGGGAACATGAGTGGAGAGTTTTTGAAGTACAACAATAACACGGGGGAAGAAATATCACCCTCCTGTGGCTTAGAGGAGGCAGTGCTGGCGTTCTCTCACTGGACATATGAGTACACACACAAAGAGCTGCTAGTCCTCGACCTACAAGGTCTTCTTTACACTCTCTCCCCATTATAACAGCATTAAGTTTTCCAGTTGTACTGTCTTTACTGAAAATGAATTATAGAACCAGTTATAAGTATAGTAATATAATAATAGTGGTATTATAATGTGCAATTAATTGTCATTGTACAACGTACAATGAAATGTGTCTTCGCTTTTAACCCATCTGTGGCAGTGAACACACACACACACACACTAGTGCGCTAGTGGCTGTGAACACACACCCAGAGCGGCGGGGAGCTTTTGGGGGTCCAGTGCCTTGCTCAAGGGCACTTCAGCCGTGGATGTTCCTGCTGGTCCTGGGGTATCGATCCAGCAACCTTCCAGTACAAAGCCTTTTTTTTCCCCGGTACCAAGCTATTTTTGCTGAAATGCTTACATTTTGTTATAGATTTATACAGAGGAAAACTTAGTATGGGCTGACATCATTTGAAAACATGACAGACCATTCATTCTGTATCAGTGTTTTACAACAAATGGACATATATTCACTTTTGCATAAATATATGCTATAGTTTCCTTAGACAAACATCATCTATTAAAAATGTTCTCATTAATCCTTTTGTGGCTGAATACCATCAAATCCTTAGATTTGAAACTCTTAGAAACTCTTATATTTAAAAGAAATATTGGATGAGCTGGTCCAGATATTTTGCCCAAATAGTGTATTTTGAAATTTTAGAAGCTGACACTTTTGTTTGAAATGCCACAAAAAAAACAGTCATTTCAACTGCACCTTATGAGTTTTCAAACTTTTGACTGGGTTGTTACATCATGCATAACTTGTATTTTGCCCTCAGGGGTTGGCACAGACCTCACAGACCCTTCTGTGATCAGAGCAGATGATAAAAGGTAGGTTTAAAAAAATGTTAACAAATTAGGCTGAAGTGAGCTTGCTATATATTTGAAGTTTATTGTATAATTATTAAGTTTAAGATAAGTTTCTGCAGAAAGTTATTTCACGTCAGTTGTTTTCACGCAAATGAATGACCGAAACCTTCAAGACGAGGTCTTTGTATTTTATTTATTACTTCTGCAGAAGTAAAGGACAAAAATAAACAAAGCTGTTTATCTTTTCTGCAGCTCATCTGAGGATCTGGTGTTTGGGCCGGCCAATCTAGGGAATGATGCAATCCAGAATTTCATCCACAAACACACCTGCAACTCATGCTGCGAGAGACTGGGCCTTTCAAGTGAGCTCCCACTCTCTCGACTTCTCTCTAATTATGTATATATTAGGGCTGTTGATATATTAAAAGAAAAAAAACAATTAATTAATCTCACAGTTAACTGCGGTTAATCGCAATTAATCCCATTGACCCTTAAGCATTTAATAATGGGTATTAAATGTAAAATAAAAGAATAAATCACAATGGAATTATATTTATATTAATAGTGTGTATAGATTAATGTAATGGAATCACAAAAATTAAGTTAAAATGCTAGCACTTCCTTATATTTTTGGGAGAGTGATAAATGTATAGTGTGAAATACATGACAACCTGGCGAGAGGAAACCATTCTTCACTTTATTACACTAGCTCAAGTTTAGATGAGTATTGAATTTGAGTCTATTCATTTTCAGAGTAAAAGTTTCAGGGTGCGCTTTAACATCAGACACAGAAGCTTTAATATAGAAAATTAATGCTTCAGTGCAGCTTGTGGGTTAAATTTCCAGTGTCTTTCTGTGTGTGTGTGTGTGTGTGTGTGTGTGTGTGTGTGCGCACATGAGTGAAAGAGAGAGGAGGAAGGTTAAGAGAGTTATGATATTTAATACATATTTCAGCATAAAAAAAAACGTAATCTACCTTCTGAACTCAACAGTGTTTACATCACTAGATAAAACCGCTAATACACTAATCACTAGACCAACTAAAAAAGAGTCAATTATGGGAGAAAGATTTGGTATAAGATTTGCTAAAATTAGTAATTACCATTATATAATCATTTAACACTCTATCCTTTCACATTGATATTAGATACTCACTTCATTAGAACAAACCCAGTTTTCAGGGATTGGGCTACACCTATTGATTTCTCTAAAAGTTAATGTTAACACTAGAGCACACAAAGACATTTTTAGCCAATCAATTCTTCAAACTTTGTGGCTGTAGTTTGGAGAAGACCCTTCCCTGCTCCAGCATGACTGTCGGAGCCATAAAGACTAACTGATCTGACCTCAGCCTTTATTGAAGATCTTGAGTAACACCAGGTTTGAACTTTACATCTTTTAGTTGAAGCCCAAACTTCAAACCAACCAGTGGGGAAAAAAACGTCTAATTGCGCCAGAAGGAAAGAAAACAACAACAGGGAATGGAAAAAAGAGCCTTAATGAGTGGGAAATGATTGCATCGCCATGATAACAAAGGCATGCGAGACAGAGGCGGGGCTTCTTATGTGGCATGTCGAGAGTTGTCTTTGATTACATATTTAATAGCTCTTTGTGCGTTGGAGAGTGTTGACTTTGATTAGATATTAATTGCTCTCTCATGGAAGAGAGGGGATGCTTGTTTTTTTTTCTCTGTATCAGGAGGGAGGGCCTCTCCTCAGAAGTGTGGACAAAAAAAAGCAAAAAAAAAAAAAAAAGCACAACAACAAATAAACAAACAAACGTGAAACACACCAGCGCTGCACTTGTTTGATGGTTCAAAGGTGGTTTCTTCTTTGCATCCTTTCCAAGAAGCGCCTCACATCAAAACTAATTATTAATGCTGAATCTACGCAGCTAATTCAGGATCTCAGGAAACGTGTCTCCGTATGATAATTTATTCATGTCCTCTGCCACTGCTTGTGTTTGGCTTATCAGATTTGAGGGAGAGGGACGATCTTCAGAAGTCCACTTCCAGCTCAGAAGAGGACACCAGCTGTGTTTGACCTCTGATTCCAGATGTGCTAGGTTCTTCATTGTTTTTGCGGGTATGTTCTGGGCGATTTGGGAAACTTTCTAATAAAAAAATTTAAAATGTGCATCATGAAAATAGACCTCATAGCATCCAGATCTCAGTGAAAATGTTAATTGTAAAAATTATACTCCCCTTAATTTGGATTGTACTTTTGTTTATAATATACACACTCTCTCTGTCTCTGTCTATTACATAGTTAGGACCTGGAGGTTGTGGGTTCGATTCCCGCTCCGGGTGACTGTCTGTGAGGAGTTGGTGTGTTCTCCCTGTGTCTGTGTGGGTTTCCTCCGGGTGACTGTCTGTGAGGAGTGTGGTGTGTTCTCTCTGTGTCTGTGTGGGTTTACTCCGGGTGACTGTCTGTGAGGAGTGTGGTGTGTTCTCCCTGTGTCTGCGTGGGTTTCCTCCGGGTGACTGTCTGTGAGGAGTTGGTGTGTTCTCCCTGTGTCTGTGTGGGTTTCCTCCCACAGTCCAAAAACACACGTTGGTAGGTGGATTGGCGACTCAGAAGTGTCCGTAGGTGTGAGTGTGTGAGTGAATGTGTCGCCCTGTGACGGACTGGCGCCCAGTGATTTTGAGTAGGCTCTGGACCCACCGCAACCCTGAACTGGATAAGTGGTTACCATAAATGAATTATCCACGTCAAAGGATTGGATGATTATTAAATGAAATGGTTCTTTGTAGAACCATGTGCATTAAAGAGAACTTTGCATTATTGAAGAATTCTTTGCATAATGGTGTTCTTCAGATTGATCAAGAATGTTTTATAGATAGTTCTATATAAAAATGTCTAGAAAAGACAGGTCCCAGAAAGGGTTCTTCTACTGTTATATACAACCCTATATATAGCACATCTATAGCACAATCTCCATCAATCTGAAGAACCTCTTCACATTATAAAGAATATTTTAATACTGCAAAAAGTTCTTTGAGCATTCAGGGTTCTCTATAGCACCATTTTCTTTAATACGGAACCCTTGTAGAACCATCATTTTTAAGTGTGATAGGCAGGCAATGCTAGTTTGGGTCCATAGGCTTCATCACATTAACTATGTTAACCACAAAGCTCAAGTGCAATAGTTGATACCCCAGATATATAGCAACTGATCGACTACACATGAGATATGGAGAAAGATTTCGTTTTATTTTTGTTGTAGCAAAAGAGTGAAAAGGTGAGTGTGGGGATGTATGTAATACCCAGCAATTACAGGTACATTGTTTGGTTGATGTTTGTCATTGTCAGTGTTTTGATGTGTTGTATCACTCTTTATATGGAACATATTTAATGTGATGCTATAAATACAGGTTGAAAGGGAAATCATTTCATTTTAAAATGTGTGAGTGTATTAAATATGAGTGACAGAATGCATCCATAAAATTTTCTTTATTTTTTCCCACAAAGAAATGTCTACAAAAGCGATAAAATATAGACTTTAACAAAAAAAAAAAATCACTGAAGTCCTTTGCCTGCTATATGTACAACTCAAGAGCTCAAATTTACTGGAAAGTCCACACACCTCCATTCCACAAAGCTGTAGTGATAACCCAAATCCCTACAACACACACACGCACACACACATACAAAGTGCTACACACTCCTTTTTCACTTGATCATGCACATACACACTTGGCAAATCCCCCTCTTTTCTGGGCTCCCACCCCTCCCTGCTACATACTCTGTTCTCGCAGCATCATGGCCATGAGGATGCATCCAAACCCTGTATTCTTTTCAGCTCTCCAGTTACTAAATTAGTTCTCATGTAAACAACATGTTCTCAGTGTTCTACTCCTCATTCAGCGCCGATCAGCTCCACCTCACCCAAGCTATGGCACTTGGAAAAACAAAAAAGAGTTGGTAACACTTTCCTGAACCCCCTGCTTCATAACACTGGCATTGCAATGTAATAAACATGTCATTGCATATGTTGTAGTAAGGTCAGTTGTCACGTGCAGGAGACCATAAGGCCAGGAGTCCATTAGCCCTCCCTCTCACCCTCATGCTCCACAGTGTTTAGTGTTTTTCTCCAAGTGTGTCAAGCTTCAGTGACATTATGCATGACACAAAATGACAACGTAGACTCAAGACTGCATATGACATTGTCATTACATATTTATGACATGGTTATATCTGTGTTATAGTGCAGGGTTCAAGCAAAGCAAGACCAAACCCTTTGATGCATTTGTTATTACATTACAGAAGAAGATTCAGCTTTCACAGTTACCCATGAGGTTTTGGTAACAAATGCTATCAAATACTTATTATTTTTGTTTATTTTTAATCAGGGAGGCAGACACATTCTAAATCATAAATTCATTAAAAATAATTATTATAAAATAAAATATCAGTCCATGTGTGTGTTGTGCATCAGCAATGTTTGAAAAGTAACAAATTTGCCTCCAAACATCTTATTCACTAACACACACACACACACACACACACACACACTTTGAAAGTTTTGTGTAGTTAATCTGGAATTAGAAAAAGCAGCACTACATTTCTGGATTGTTCATACAGTAACTCCCTTTACAAGCAACGCAAAACATTGCATTGTCAACACATCTTAAATCTTGAACACTAGCTTGCCACATGAAAAGCATCTGTGTTGTTCACTATGCTATACAATAAAAGGTTTTAGTAATCTTATCTTCACTTTAATCTTCAAATGAGAAATACTTTGCATTCTGGCTAGAGTTACTGATTTTACTTGCCGGAAATGTCAAGCACATTACAATCATTGGGAATTTTTATTTTATTTATTTATTTGTGTGTGTGTGTGTGTTGGCAGTAGAGTTACAGATTTCCAAGTTGGAACCTGAGTTTGGTGGTCAGTGATACCATGGTGACTCCACCTATATCTGAGCAGGAAGCATGACTTTTGCGGCCTTTTGGTGTTTTTACGAATGTTAGTATCAAAAATACCATCTCTGAAACATCCAAGTGTCTAAGCACGAATCACAAAAATAGCTGCCAAAACCGTTTTGGAACTTACATTACAGGACTGGACGGTACATGGTTTGTTAATCATTGTTGCTATAAAAGTTGTATGAAACATTTTGTAAACAAGCCCTCAAACAAAGCACTTAATGCTTCCTTTTGGGCAGAGAACACCCCGACCTTTCCTTTTCTCTTCACACTTTGATTTCATAAGTGGTGTGTAAGTCCAGATTGTTTCACCTCACAGGGATTCCCAATGATTGTGTTGTGTAATGCGTACTGTGTGTTGTAGTGGGAGGACTTAGGCATGAATGCGGCCTGGAAATTCTGTTTACATTTGAATTAGAAATTCTAAAATGTAATTATTGTTCAAGCCTCTGAAATCCTGCAAAACACTCCAAGTTTTCAAGTGCTTCTTTGAATGTTTGGTGTCATATTCTTTACACATAATTTCCGGTGTGTGTGTGTGTGTGTGTGTGTAAGTGTATATATACGGCAGTAGAATGAGCAAGGTGAGCTGTATTCAGTCTCACTCACTGAACACGTAACATTCACAATAAAGTCCCAACCCTCTCGCTTCCCCTCCCCCTTCCCCCAAATAAGTACCACATGATCAAAACACAAAAAGCCCACCATTATTTTTTTTTTCTTCTTTCATCGTTGTGAAACAGCATGCAAGGATAACTGAACAACAATAGGCTAGTATAATAATTAATAATAATTATAATAACCAAATAAAAAATAAAAATAAAATCTTACAATGCAAACATGACAGTAGTAAATGCATCAGGTTATTGCTAAAGTATCTAAAAGTGTTGACCCCTCTCCCGGCCTTGATTCACAGTCTAAACCACAAAGAAATCCTTCATTTCATCTTCAATATTTAATGTATTTATACCGTATAGTCCCTCTACAATAGAAAAGGACGGGGAGCTTATTCAGCGTAATCGCACACTCTATAAATAATCTAACTTACATAAAGATCCGGTTCATGGTAGGAGATGCAATAATAATTACAGTTTTCTATTTTTATTATTATTATTTTACCTCTGATTCTCCCTAGCTAGTGCTTTTGAGGCATACCATTATATACAGATGCAGCGTCTCCTCAGGGGGGGCCTTTTGCAAGCAAAAGTCTTTAGACTGCAGAATTCATATTACAACCTTTCACATTTATAGTACACGCATTTACACAAACACACACACTCAGGTATTCTCTCTGTTTTCTCTCTCTATCTCTCCTGCTTACACACATACAAACACGTTTAAACACACATGTCAAAGCCTTGTCTGGGTAAGTCTTGTTTAAGGTAGTATTTTGGCAAAACACCCCTAAAAACTAGCATTTGTTGCCCTCCTGCTCCCCCACGTCTTTTTAAAATAGGTACTCTCTTTCTATGGTGAAAAAGTCCCTGAGACAGATGCTTTCAGGTGGCATCTGGAAGTGATTGTCTTGATCAAGAAAAAAAAAAAAAAAAAGGTGAAACTTTGTAGTCTGTGAAGTGTTCTTAAAAAATATGGTGTCTAGAGTAAGTTCTTCCTTAAATTAAGTTTCTTAATTTCACATCAAATTTAGGGTAAGATTTTATTTGGTTACTTTTTGTAGACAAATCTATAACATATGCGTAAGCATTGTATAACATAGTTATAAAACAGTACTTGGGTACTTATGAACAACTTATACAATTAAGTGCAAGATGACATAAGGAGCCTTAAATTAAAGTGAAGTGCATTATTTCATTAGTCCCATAAATATAAAGCAAGCAACAGAACTTAACTCGTTGTTAATTGTGTAAAGTGTATTACTTGTTAATGATGCTAAATAACAGTATTTTAAATGGAACAAGTCTAAACCTTAGGTTAAGGTCCCTTATGTCAATGGTATTGTTATTTACTTCATATATTATTCTTAGTAATCTTATTGTATTATAACATCTAGGGTTATAAATATTTAAGTACTGCTTTATAAATACTTTACTAAGGGCTTACGCATGTTTTGAAGTCTCTGTGTAAGTCTTCTGATAAAGTGTTGCCAAGTTTAGTTTCCAATTGCACAACTCACAGAGCGTCTTCTGAGAATGTAAACTCCCAGGCCGTGTTACAGGGAGGGAAGGAAAAAATGTACATTACAAATTTTTTTGACCCACCCTCACTGTAAAATAAAAAAAAAAACTGAACGCTGATATTATGGCTTAGTACCCTGTTCAAAACAGTTCATCTCAAATTGACACGTGATACTGCGCTGAAGCTTGCAGTTGGTGATTAGGGCCCAGTTATTGTAGTGTGCAGTTCTGACCCAATTGGCATCCCTGGTCAAATGTTCTGATTGTCTAAGTGAAAACTTAAATTGCCATATTTCTGAAAATATTGTTGAATTTATTTAAGTTATTGAGTTTAGAAAATTCAATGGATTTTAAAAAGGAAATGTAGCTGATTTTAACTTATAATCTTCTAACAAAATAAACAAACAAGCAATAAATAAACAATTTGACTTGGGGTGCTAAAGATTTTGCACATGACTGTAGTATTTCCATGGTGCGATAACCTACATTTTTAATTAACAGTGCATTGTGTTAGTCCTTACTTTCCAGAGCTTGGGTGATTTCATCTGAAGATTGGTAAAAGTGTAATAAAATATCAAGGGGAAAGAAATCAAACCTCATGTTTAAACTGCTGATTACTAGAAACAATATAAAAATAAAACAATGATATTTAGACTTAACAGTAGCTTCATTTGATAATTTCTATAACAGACTGTTTAATTCTAAATATTTGAACAAACTTATTGTTGGACAGAAAACCCACAATGTTGGTGCATTGTTTTCTCAGTCCACAAGAGGGTGGTGTTGATTTCCGATCAATGATTGAGTCAGTGTCGTATATACAGAATAAAGTGATACTGATCCCTGCATTTTGACAGGAGTCAGTTACAAAGTTACAAATAACTTAAAAAATAAGCTCCATTACAGAGACAGAATTTTATTTGGAGAAATAATTGGGATTTAGAAGTTTAAAAAGTTGCTACTGTTTTTCAATGCTTTGCATATTACAAGCCTTTAAAAGTTGAAATAGTGCAAGAGTAGGTTAGAACTGTAATAGAGCAGTCAGTTGTGACTATTAATATGCTAAAATCACATTTTCACATACTGTATACCACAAATATCCGTGTTTTAAGATGTTTATAGCATTTTATTTTTATATTAATATTTTTATAATTAATATTGTATTTTGGGGCTTGTGGGAATTTACACTAATACTAGTGGAAAAACCAGGACTAACAGTTTCCACTATTAATTGATTAAGTGCTGTGTGATGTGTGTTATGTCACCATGGATTTATAGCTGTATGTGAATGGCTAGACTTTTACTACACTAAAGAAGATCGGTTCTTAAAATTGTAGCGTGAGACGATATTAACTATGTTGACATGCACAACAATGGCTCAACTTAACCCCATAGCTTGATTTAGTTGATTTAGTCTAACTTAGCTATGCTCATGTATACAACAATATACAATGGTCAGTGTCTAACTAAAGCCTTCGTTGAGTTAAGCTTAGACAGTGAAATCGTATATGTCCAAATATTTGAAGATACCCTATGTAATGAGTGAATGAGTCTACTATTTTAAAGTGTACACAGTGAGGACCATGATGCACACCTTGTTAAATCTGTTGAAAGGGACGCCCATACATAAGGTCACTGTGCTCAGAGGCAGCTAATGAACCAAGCCAGTGATGGACCTCCATACTATACCTGTAGGGATGAGTGGGCAGAACCTGACTTAAGGTCTCACTTATCTTTTCAGACACTTTCCAGTATCTAGAGCAAAGACTGTTCAGAAGTATTGAAGCTGTTACGGAAGCAAATCTAATGTTTTGGTTTTTATCTAGTTCCTTAAATTAAGACACTTGTTGAGTTACCGTGTGCATGTAAACATAGTTATTGAGTCACTTTGTTTTTTTTAAGCCTTTCTGAGGTATGGACCTTCGCCTGAGAGAAATAAGAAGACCAGAGGCCTGTGGGTTCTATCCTGATCTAGGTCAGCACGAAAATAGCGGCAGCATCGCCTCAGTATTGCAATAAAATTCACTCGAAAAATACGCTGAGGGAATCCGCACTGGTTTGGTGCTGTGTTATTGGTTTCAAAGAAATACAAAGTGAAATGATTGTCTTTCACAGCTTGATTGCGGAGTGTATTGCCATTAATTCAACAAGATTCAGTGTTAGAATGCTTCAACCATTCAAACTGTATTGCATGAAGCTTGATTGTGAATTCTTGGGTTGCCAGTCATTGCAAAGCTCTTTCAATGTCCAAGCCTTCTTCCCTACCATCTTTCTTTACATCTTAATACCTGTTGGGAGTAGACTGGGAATACCAAGTCTCTTTCTCAAATTGAGAGATATGGCAGGGTGCAAAAAGTCACTCAAATTACAGGTTTAGCTGATTGTTAATGTGACAGTAAGCACACAACCTCTACAAGACTTTGTGATTACTTTGATTTGCTGAAAATAATGATAAACTTTGTGCATGATTGGCCAGTATAATGGGACACTATTGAGCAGCTAGAGTCTAAGGTCACAATAATGTCCACCTTGATCTCAACAAGGTGTTGAGCAGGTAGCAACTTTTTGCCATATAGTGTCTGTTAGAAATAGCATATACAGTACAAGATATAGTGCATTAAATATGCAAAAGTTTAGTTGTGTTGTAGAGGTGAGTCTTCACTTATTTTTCACACAGGAATTCTACAAAATATAAGATGTACAAATACATTTTAAGGTTTTTCTGTGTATAATATAATTATAATTCAGAATTCAAACATTCCCCTGCTCTTTTGTCCTTTTATGGTTAGATAGGATTAACAATGACAATATTCATTGTAGTCAACAAAAAAAAAATGATGTAGTTTGAAACGATTTAACGATGTGATTCCAGCGTTGATGTTTCTGAATATAGATATGGGTTGTCCAAAAAAAGTCCAGCACCCGGGCAAAATGCGCTTTTAATCTTAACTGGCCTACGGCATCACTTTTAAGAATACATCATCAGTGAAAACCGGCGAAAGAGAGACTGGCCCTTAAGAATTTTGATATGTTCCAATTTGGCCGCCTTTGAAAAAAGTTTGGGCACCCCTTTTTTTTTTTTTTTTCTCAATACTATGCAACAGCATAAAATGACAAGAGGGGGAGAATGTTTGAAGTTTGACATACAATTATATTTTGCACTATAATGCTTTAAAACTTATTTGTACACTTTATACATTATTTGGGCTGATTTGTTTTACTTGCTACCACTAAATAGGGAGACAAGTGGATGGTTTTGGATGTAATGCTGAGGGGCTTTTGAGGGATAGGAAGAGAAAGAGAGGGAGGGATGTTAAAACTGTAAATAGTCCCTTCTACAGACTATCCCTTGGATTTGAAAGATTGTTCAACAGCAGTCCATTGTCCACAAACAAAATAGTTTCATTGCTGAGTGACAGGATTGGTGATCAGTCATTTGTAAAATATATATATCTATATTTCATATAGAAACAAAACTGGAACCCATAATCAACTCTTTTTTTTCTTAAAAAATCCTTTACATTTCCATAGTTTCTATGGTGAACTTCATTGCACCGTCTGTACATATCTACATGGCCCAGACAAGGCTTTTAAACATACCAGAAAAAAGCGAAAAAGCTCCCCCTAGTACACTTTAACTAAGCTTTCACAAATTATGCACAAGTCAAACTACCAAAAAAAAAAAAAAAAAAAAAAAAGAGAAAAAGTAAAAATGTACATGGACAAAATTTCCTGTCCTGTTTATAAATTAGGACTAAAGTATAAAGAGAAGTAGATTTAATACTGGAATACGATCCAAACTAGGGAACTGCTAAGTCTTCCAATCCGACCCTCGGCCCCATTTTTCCTTTTTCAAATATTACAATATTGTATATATATATTTATAAAAAAAAGAAAAAAAATATAGGTCAAAGACCTGGACGAACTTACCCATCAAAAGACAGCTTAAAATTGCTCTAAAGTCCCAAAGTCTGTACATTTCTGGTCAGTCCTGGAGCACACCCACTCTAACGGGTGCGTATATACATTCTTCTGACTGAATCGGTGAAATTAGATTTGTCGTTGTTAATGAAGTGCAGGACATTCCTGTAGTTGCTGTTGTAGTTGTTTTTTTTTTTTTTTTTTTTGCCGGATAGTGCCTTGTACATTGTGCGATCATCGAGGTACCCAGGTAGATAGGCTCCCCCTTTGGCCATGGGAAGCTTCCCATTAGCCACATTCCTGTCCATTCACAAAAGGAGGGTGTTTCCAGTTTGGAAATGTGTGTGAGTGTAGGGCAGTGGATGTCACTTGGGAATGACACTGGCAGCATCAGGGTTAAAGAGCTCCTTGTAAAGTGGGGGAAATAGAACATTGACTGTTTCCGGGTGTAGCTGCTGGAAAGCCTGAAGCTCCTCTGTGTGCAGGGTACACAACGCCGCCAACGTGGGGATCCGACCAATCAGCTGTGGAATAGAAAGCAAGGTAAAATGATAAAGTTGGGCTTCATATCTGATATAATGACAATAAGAATAGTCATCTGCATTTATACTAGGTTTGTCAAAATGATTGGCATTCAAATAACATTTAATTTCTGCACAACTATGCACTGTGCATAAGCCCTTTTCACACATGATAAGTTTTACCTGTGGACATGGGGTAAAGTAAAAATAGAACTGACGTGGGGGAATATTTTGTCATACCTGGGGTAAAGGAGTATTTCTTGCAGGTTTACTTGAGAATGGAGGAGATGGAGGAGGCATTTAGTGATGAAATATAGGGTTCAAGTGCGAGCATAAGCACTTAGATATAAAATGGTCTAATTATTCTCTTAGGATTATTAGGATTATAGGATTATTAAGAGGAGGGACATTTCTGGTAGCTCTAGGTAGGTTTTGTGGAGAGGCCCATTTCCACCTTAAATGGTGAAGCAACTACAAACCGGATTCCAAAAAGTTGGGACACTAAACAAATTGTGAATAAAAACTGAATGCAATGAGGTGGAGATGGCAAATGTCAATATTTTATTCGTAATAGAACAAAGATGACAGATCAAAAGTTTAATCTGAGTAAATGTAACATTTTAAAGGAAAAATATGTTGATTCAAAATTTCACAGAGTCATCAAATCCCAAAAAAGTTGAGACAAGTAGCAATAAGTGGCTGGAAAAAGGAAATTGAGCATATAACGAACAGCTGGAAGACCAATTAACACTAATTAGGTCAATTGACAACATTCATTCATTCATTATCTGTAACCGCTTATCCAGTTCAGGGTTGCAGAGGGTCCAGAGCCTACCTGGAATCATTGGGCACAAGGCAGGAATACACCCTGGAGGGGGCGCCAGTCCTTCACACGGCAACACAGACACACACACATTCACACCTACGGACACTTTTGAGTCGCCAATCCACCTACCAACGTGTGTTTTTGGACTGTGGGAGGAAACCGGAGCACCCGGAGAAAACCCACGCGGACACCGGGAGAACACACCAACTTCTCACAGACAGTCACCCGGAGCGGGAATTGAACCCACAACCTCCAGGCCCCTGTAGCTGTGTGACTGCAACACTACCTGCTGCACCACCGTGCCGCCCCATTGACAACATGATTGGGTATAAAAAGAGCTTCTCAGAGTGTCAGTGTCTCTCTGAAGCCAAGATGGTAAGAGGATCACCAATTCCACCATTGTTGAGCAGAAAGATAGTGCAGCGATACCAGAATGGTTTTACCCAGCGTAAAATAACAAAGACTTTTAAGTTATCGTCATCAACCGTGCATAACATCATCAAAAGTTTCAGAGAATCTGGAACAATTGCTGTGCGTAAGGGTCAAGGCCGTAAAACTCTACTGGATGCTCGTGATCTCCGGGCCCTTAAACGTCACTGCACCTCAAACAGGAATGCCACTGTCAAGGAAATAACAGAATGGGCTCAGGAATACTTCCAGAAAGCATTGTCAGTGAACACAATCCACCGTGCCATCCGCCGTTGCCAGCTGAAACTCTACAGTGCAAAGAGGAAGCCATTTCTAAGCAAGCTCCACAAGCTCAGATGTCTGCACTGGGCCAGGGGTCTTTTAAAATGGAGTGTGGCAAAATGGAAGACTGTTCTGTGGTCAGATGAGTCACGATTTGAAGTTCTTTATGGAACACTGGGACGCCATGTCATCCGGACCAGAGAGGACAAGGATAACCCAAGTTGTTATCAACGCTCCGTTCAGAAGCCTGCATCACTGATGGTATGGGGTTGCATGAGTGCTTGTGGCATGGGCAGCTTGCATGTCTGGAAAGGCACCATTAATGCAGAGAACTATGTTCAGGTTCTAGAACAACATATGCTTCCATCTAGACGTCATCTCTTTCAGGGAAGACCCTGCATTTTTCAACAAGATAATGCCAGACCACATTCTGCAGCAATCACAACATCATGGCTACGTAGGAGAAGGATCCGGGTACTGAAATGGCAGCCTGCAGTCCAGATCTTTCACCTGTAGAGAACATTTGGCGCATCCTAAAGAGGAAGGTGCGACAAAGAAGGCCCAAGACGATTGAACAGTTAGAGGCCTGTATTAGACATGAATGGGAGAGCATTCCTATTTCTAAACTTGAGAAACTGGTCTCCTCTGTCCCCAGACGTCTGTTGAGTGTTGTAAGAAGAAGGGGGGATGCCACACAGTAGTAAAAAATGGCCTTGTCCCAACTTTTTGGGGATTTGTTGACGCCATGAAATTTTGAATCAACATGTTTTTCCCTTAAAATGATACATTCTTTCAGTTTAAATGTTTGATATGTGATTTGTGTTCTATTCTGAACAAAATATTAGATGTTGGCACCTCCACATCATTGCATTCAATATTTATTCACAATTTGTTTAGTGTCCCAACTTTTTTGGAATCCGGTTTGTACTTTTTTTTGCCTGACACTATTGCAATATTTAAGGTGGAACTGGAATGTTTGAACAAAAGATGTTTGAATAGTATCACAGAAGCGTTAGGAGTGGCTGATATGATTGTCCAATCCTTCTGAAGGCATGATGCCCTAAATGTAACTAAAGTCAAGCAGTGCTCCTCTGATATCACTGCAGACTGGCCGTGCTGGTTAGAGAGTGCTGCTAATAGCCAGGGAGTGAAGCTGTTTTTTTATTTGTGTTCTGATGACGTATTAGTGATTTATTTCAACATCAACACATGTAGTCACATCAACTACAATGTTTTAACAAAAAGAAAACAAATGTATATCTTCTATATTTTACCAAGCTGAGGAATACACAGGAGCAGTTTCTCTATTTTGTTCAGTGGAAGCATCTTGCCTGATGTCACTGCTGTCCTTGTGTGAGGAGCAAAGAATGTCTTTTTTCAAAACAGTAACAACACACAACTAAGACGTCTTTGATTGTGGGTAGATGCTGTTCTCTCTGGTTTGTTTACATTCAGAAGCTCTGCTCTTTTAAACCAAGACACAGAAACACAACAACTAAAGACTAATTTGTTGAGCTCTTTTACCAAGTAACATTCTCAAATTGCTCCTTGAAGCTGGCCATGGGAAGAAGTACCCCACAGGAAAGGAAAGACATGTCCTACCTTAGCAAGTGCATCCTCGTCCATGTGGTTCTTCTGCATAATGTGCTGGAGAGCAAAGTAGATTTTCTCCTGTAGCTTCTGTACTTTCCTAGGTTCCATTAACCAAGGACGATCTGAACAGCAACAACAAAAAAATACATGATTATTTCTCTGCTTTCTTAACTGAGACTAGCTAAAACAAATTATATCTCTGGATGGATGAAGTTAAAGCTGAATTCTGATCGGTAGCTTCTCTGCATGGACCACTGACCTGTGGAGATGAGAACAGCTGCGGAGAACAGGGCGATTTCTTCTTCTGTCAACTGCAGCGAGCACAAACTCTTTGCAAAGTCAAACACTGCACTGACAAGGTCGTCACAACCTACGGAAGTGAAAGACGCATCATGGTAAGACACTGGAGAAAAGCTATCATTAAAAGAAAACCTTGTTTAGAAATTTTAATGTAGTTAGTAAAACAGCTTTGTTACCAAGTGCTTTGAACATCTGCATGCCTCCGTATTTCCCCTCAAACAGAACTGTGTTGTTGAGGGGGTTGAACGCCCGGCACATTCTCACCAGCACCACCTCCAGGCAACCTGAGAAAGTGCATGCAAAAATTAGCGACAATAAATACACTGCAATCTGGGGTGCTAATATGGAGTCTGGCCCCTCTTTACTTTTCTGGGAACGCTTTAGAGGAGATGATGGAATATTTCTGGGAAGGCCTGATTTCATTCATTTCAATTCAAGATGATTAATGAGGTTCGGTTACTGAAGGTTACTGAAGGTTCTGGCACCGTGAGGAACTCCTGAAATGCTGGAATTCGAAAGGTGGGGATATCTCATAAGGGGAAGCTCCAGGAACCTGGTAGCCTTGCTTTAAAGACAGGAGCACGCCAACCAAACATTTTAAGACAAAGCCCAAGATTCTAATGTTTAGAATGTTTTGTAAAATAACTGTCAGTGGCCACCAAACAAACAAAACTGAAGAAAATGACAGATCTTTTACTAGAAAAATAGATATTGATGATGGCATTGAGACTCTTCTTCTGTTGTTGCTGTAGCTAGTGTTATTTAAAATCTATGTAACTGGTTAATAAAGATAGATAGAGGCTAATGTTACTTACCAACAGTTCTGGTTTGAGAACTGCTGATATTAAATGTCATATAGCGCCATTATGTCTTTCCACATATCAGCCAAGAAGTAAAACAAGCTAAACTATGGAACTTGGAACTGGTCGCTATGGTAATCGGGGACGCAGTGGATGCGCAGCTGGGCATGGAATATCTATAAGTCATGGCCAACTGCAGAACTTAAACAAATTTTACACATCAAATTCGACCTTAAATGTCTGAACAAACACAAACGTATATGCATGCTTGTTTGTGTTCCTTCATGTTCGTCTGGTCTATGTGCTCTGGCCTTAAACACATTAGCCCAGTTTCAAGCACGAATGCAGACAGACTGGAGAGTTAGCCAGTAGTCAGGATCATCTTCAGAATGTTGCCGTTAAGTGTGGGAAACCTTCACACTCCGTATGAACCAAACGCTTAACCCAGAGGGATAACCATCACCTCTCCAGAGGCAGCATATACAGTCCAATCCCAGCAGTTACTCAGATTTCAAGGGGCTGGTCTGTGTTAGTGACCACTGGTACCACTTGTTACACTCTGCTGGTATCACACTACACAAATGTAGCCCCATTTGGATGCAATTTTGTTGTTTCCAACACATTTCCAGCATCTGAACCGAATATAACCGTCATGGATGAGGATGTAGTGTGACATAATCATAACTCATTCCACTGCTTCAAAGCCAATATATATCCTCATTAGCTGACACTTGGCATTGAGCATGGTGTCCTGTCCTTCAAGCATTTACTGTGATTATCCTATCTAAAAAGAACTAGTGAATGTCTGTGACCAAAAATATTAATGTGCCATAAAGCTGTTGAATTCACTGATTAACTGCGGGTCATAGAGTGTAGTTTCATTGGTAAAAGAGAGGTTTCAACAAATTGAAGGAGCTAAGGTGAGGTTGAAATTAGGTGCTAACCTGATTTGAGTAGAAGGATCTGGTCGTTTTGACAAAGTTCCATGAAGCCTGCGATGCGCTTGGCAAATTCCACCACATACTGAATGGCATGGGTTATCTGGATCGCACACTGCTGCCATAGCACCTCCCTCGACTGAAACACACACACACACAAGAACAAACACAATTCAGAAAGACTCTAGCAGTAGAGGCAGAAGAAAGCCAAAAATAAATATAGCTGTTGTGCTTTCGAAAAGTTTTTAGCATAGCAGAGAAGAGCAGCTCTGGCAGAAGTATAGAATTTTAGACCCTATATCTGCTGAAGGATAGATTCCTTAAAACCAAGCCAAAACAAAAATATAATCACTCTCTTTGATTTATTCTTAACATACAGTTTTAAAGGCAACATCTATGATTGTGGGGAAATGCTGTTCCCTCTGGTTTGTATACGTTCTATTCACCACATCTTTAAAGGTGGAACAGTGTGTTTCAATGAAAAACGACTGTTGTTTGTACGTGGTTTGAATTACCACAGAAACTCCTTTATAACTCGAGTTGGGTACCACTCTAGAATGACTACTCATATAAAGGTTTATAAATGGTTTAAAACCTATTTATTGACATTGATTAATTATGATATTAATACATTAAAAGTCATTAATAATCAGGTATAGCACATAGATAGAAAAGGCAACAGTGACCTGTTAATTCCCAAATAGTGAACCCACATCGATCTACACTGTTAAACCCCAGGTGCCAATTACTGACCTCACTTTCAGTCAATATTAACCCTCTCTCAGAACATATTTGTTAATAAGTTTAACCATTTAATGAATTAGGGCGGCACGGTGGCGCAGCAGGTAGTGTCGCAGTCACACAGCTCTAGGGACCTGGAGGTTGTGGGTTCGATTCCCGTGCCGGGTGACTGTCTGTGAGGAGTTGGTGTGTTCTCCCCGTGTCTGCGTGGGTTTCCTCCGGGTGCTCCGGGTTTCCTCCCACAGTCCAAAAACACACGTTAGTAGGTGGATTGGCGACTCAAAAGTGTCCGTGAGTGAATGTGTGTGTGTCTGTGTTGCCCTGTGAAGGACTGGCGCCCCCTCCAGGATGTATTCCCTGCCTTGCGCCCAATGATTCCAGGTAGGCTCTGGACCCACCGCAACCCTGAATTGGATAAGCGGTTACAGATAATGAATGAATGAATGAATTTAATGAATTAGCCACCAACAGAGTGTCTTTTTATATATCAGTGGTAATATAGTGTTTACAATTACCACTTTACGATTGTTTACAATTAAATGACTGTGATCAGGTCTGAAGTCTGCACTTATTCTTAATCTTAAAATTTTCATGAAGTTTTATGACACTTTCAGTATTAGACAAAAAAAAAAGAGGTCACTGTCACTTCCTATCTCTGTTACAAATGATTATTAATAACATTTAAGGTGTTTACAACCTTATTAAATACCATGTTTTCCACAGGTTTTTATAAACCTTGATATTTGTACTCTTAATTTAAAGTGGTAACTCGATTTGCTTGGTTTTGTGGATATGTTTCTTTCTGTCTGTGTTTAGTTTCATGCAATTAGCGGTCTCCTGAATTTAGAGTCCGTTCCATCCAGCAAAGGAGCAGGAGGAATGGAGAGAACGAGCAGTAATTGGGGAAATGGGCCAGCTGAACTTTTTCAACTATGATACTGACTGAAGACCTGAGCCTATCACAACACTTGTTTTCAGCACACCCCTAAAACTCCAGAGCCAATCACAGCTGCTGCACAAAGCCAGCATGGCAATTCCGTCCATTTAATTGAATTGTGAATGTTTATCATCTGCTTATATTTACTTATCTGCTTATACCTGCTGCGTATTTGTGACTTTCTGGGCGTGCAAGCAGTGTTGTCCTTATAAAAATCCTTAAAGGACTTCCTAAGTAGTAAACTCTCATGTATACTTCACTGGAAACTGCTTTGTTGGGGACTTTAAGTGGATTCTTTTGTCTCCTCCAGTATTTGGACAGACAACAAGATGGTGTCACAGAATCAGTTTACGGGTCACACAGGAGAGGAGAGTATCAGCAGGAAAAAACAGTAACTTTTAGGGCTTTTGGAAGCACCACTAATCAGTGCATTGTTCATCCTAAATTCATTCTAAGAGTGAGATTAGTCCTAATCACTATGTCATTCATTCTGAGACCACGCCCCATCCCGACTGTGATTGATCCATCACGTTGAGCAGCGAGATCTATCCAACAGAAATTTCAGGAAAACTCCTATTTTGTTTAGTTTTGTCTTTTACTATTTGCAATAAACCACAACCTTTAACTTAACACTTAAGACACTTCCCTCATGGCAAAGCCTTGTAAAAATAGAGTTCATAAAGTTTTCCATTATGATTAGGACTGAACAGCAAATAGTGAAAAATTATAGCATCAGCAAATTGCTTTTGTGTGCTCGGCAATTCTCCTGTTAAGGAATCTTCACAGGCCATGTTTCAAAGGGCTGCGCCGTAATTACCCATAATCCATTTGACACAGGGAAATGAAGAGGGCTTGTGATGTTTCTGGTCCTCCTCCCCTGATTCTGCTTAGAGTGGTTTATTAAATCCGCTAGATTCTCTCTCTCTCTCTCTCTCTCTCTCTCTCTCTCTCTCTCTCTCTCTCTCTCTCTCTCTCTCTCATCAGAGCTGATTATTACAGGATAAGATCAGTTAGTTGGGTTTTGCTAAGCCTGAGCCATGAGAGATACTCTAATGACCTCACACATAAGACTGATATCAATATTTCCTTCTCATTTTCATTAGCATTAACAAATACACATGCTTACATTCAGAAAAGCACTATGTGAAATGAAATTGATGTGAAATGAAATTAATTGTATATCCACTGGCCAGTTTATTAGAAACTCTAATGTCATACTTTCACTCAGTGGCCACTTTATATTACATTCTCAGAAAAACTGTGGTGGTATCCTCAAGGGTACTTTTCAGTACTTTTAGTTAGGGATCATAACTACCATGTTGTCACTGTATCTCCCAAATAGTAGCTTTACAGGAGTAGGAAAAAAATCCTTTCTCAACTTTTAATGGAAGTGAATGTAAAAAGTTTTTCCAAATCATTTTGGAGATTTTCTATTGGTCCATTCATTATGAAATGTTCACACGATGTGAAGGACAACTTCTGTCTTCAAATGATGTAGAAAATTAATAATCGACAAAAATGCCAGTACATTTCCAGCAGTAATATATTATTGTTTTATTTGACACAGTTCTATTCACATCTCCTTCTTTAGAAGAGAATATAATGTATCTTTAGGGGACTCGGCTGGATTTTAAAACTACTGTTGTACCTTTAAAGGCAAATTTACGCTCTAACTTCAGTGAACCATAATGTACCTGTACAGAATGTTTAATTCTGGAAGTGCAGACACCTGAGACTTTTCAAATAAAGATATCTACTGATGTTAATGTTTTGCCATATGGCCCTCGCTTATGGAGACGGGTAAGAGAATAAATTAGATCAAATCTTACCTTGCTTTGGTACATTTTGACCTCCTCATACGAGTGTGTCTGCCAGGCAAGCTGCTGCAGCTCCTCTGTTGTGTACTGACACGTCTCCAGGTGAGACTTTATGATGTTCTGCGCAATCCGGTCTGAAACACAGAAAAAAACATTTCAAGATATAGGAATGTGTTTGTTTTTTCATTAACTGAACATGACATACAGCTTATATCCTTCTGGGACTAAACAGTAAAGCAAATAGAGCATGTGTTTCATGAATAACATCATGGACACAACAAGCAGAGAAAAAAAAGGTATAATCAGGCATGTATTGCCAATGGCAAAATGTTTTTTGACCGGCCGAAGTGTACTAATCTTGAGCAGGGTGGCAAAAATACAAAAACGTTGGCATAGACTTAGACATGATCAGTATGTGTGGATAGTTAGGTTAGTGGGTAGCAGCCTCAGTATCCAAGCAGATGAACTCCTCTCATTCCCTTTAAAGTTGTGAGCCGGTGGCATACATTTCTCGTGATTGTGAGCGTGCGGAATGGGGGGCAAAGAACTTTTTAAATATTAATTATATTCTCATCATAGTGAACAACAATAATAATCAGAACAATTGTGGGTGTTAATTATTTTTATTGGTTTATTATTTAGGTAATAATAATAATGAAACCTTATGTTATTATAATAATCATATATAATAAGTAATAATAATAAAAAATAGATGGTGTATTTTTTTGTTAAAGTTATTAATGAAATAAATGTAATGAAATAACAATTTAAAAGTTATTTAAGCTATAAAAATGCCACAGTTTACACATTTCATAGGACACATATGCATATAGTAATATATTGCATATGTGCCCTATGAAATTAGAAAAATGTAGCATTAGGTGGTTTTAATACCCTACAAAACGAAGGTCCATATCTGTTAATATAATTATGACCCTGAGTGTTCTATTACTATAATAGAATAGTTTCGTTTTGTTTTATTTAATTTAATTTCTCTTAATTCTCTGTAACTGCTTTATCCAGTTCTCGGTCACGGTGGGTCTGGAGCCCAACTGGAATCACTGGGCACACACTCAGTGACCTGAGGCAGAGTGTGAACTCACAACCTGTCACACCTGTCTCTGTGGACGCCTCGCTTCCTCCCTCTCTTCATGCCGGATTACCACTTGAGTCTGTGAATTACTCTGGGAACCTCAGTTCCCATGATTCAACGGATGGTCACATGACTCCTTCAATCAATAAGAACTCTTTGGTGCGCTCCGGGTCACCTGAGTTTTAACTTACAGCTGTTTTGTATTTGACATAATCATTCAGTTACTATAGAAACTCAGGCTTTTGCATCTGCCACTTGCGAAGTATTTGATAACTCTTTGTTACTTACTGAGCGAACATTGTTTATGAAAGCCAACCCATGTATGACCCATTCTTACGTTTCTCTTGACTCTGTCTTTTTGGATCCGGACTGCTATTGTTTGATACGTTGTGTTTTTGACCTCAGCCTGTACCTCACTATTCTTTGGATTGCCCCTTTTTGTTGTGACTGCTCTCTCTTTACAGTGTATTTTGCACGTTAACATCTCTAAAGTAAAACTGTTCCTGCTAAAAAAAACCGCAAGCGTCTCTCCTGTTTACATAGCCTGGCACAACAACAGAACCCTGAATCTGTGTGACAGAGACACTTCCGGTTGCACCACCTTGCCAACCCTTTATAGAATAGGTCTGAAAATGTATTTTTACAAAGCTCCATGCACTCTATCAAATACATGTTAATACTGCCACTTCAATCAAAAAAGTATGACAAATGCAACACAATGTTCAGCATGGAGCCAAACTCCAGTGACAAGTGAGTAGATCTAAAGTGCAAAGAGACCAAAGACATGCATTTAACAACAGCATTAAAATTTGATTAAACCTGTCATGCTTCTCAGAAGCTAAAAAATCCAATTTTATCTAATAGATGTAAAGAATAAAGGTTCTGTTTATTTATGTGGTGAAGATAACTGTTAGAACATTAGTAATGGTTAGCTGCAGTGTTAAATGAGTCATTATTATGAAAACACCTATGGGTATCAGTTATTAAGACAGGCATAACTCCTCTCAGCTAGTCAGCTTGTACAGTGGGAATTAAATGTTGTATAGTACAAGAAAAGTGTTGGTAACTACATGGAGCAGTTACTTTGATAAACACTTGTTCTATTTCAGCTGTTTTTGGGGCTTTACTGTAGTCAGTATTTTACATCTACATTTACAAGTAAAGTAAAATTTTAACATATAATTGTAATTCAAACATTCTCCTGCGTTTTTGTCATTTTATGGTTAATGTTTTAAACATGTTGTTAAAAATGATTTTAAAAAGTCATTTAAAAAAATGGTGTGTTAGCATGCCATGCTCACGATCGCTAACATTGAAATCACCATCTTTAAATCATCTAAATCAAAACATAAATAATTTTGGATACAATATTATCCCCTAAAACAGAACAAATCAGTGCACATGCTTTTGCTGTCCTTTTTCCTTCAAGGAACTCATAACGAATGAGAAATGACAAATACATTTTCTCGATTGACATTTTAAACTTAATTTTTAATTTTTTTTCTGGTTGAATAAAATGACATTTGGTGTTTTTAATACTACATAACAGTTACCACAAAATGATAAGAGTGGGAGAATGCTTCAACTTAGAATTTAGAATTACAATTATAAATACATACAAAAATGCTTTACAACTTATATATGCCTAATAATTTGATTATGTTACAACTACTAGGGATATGTAAGCAACTAACTGCAATTGGTCGCATTCTTTCAGTATAAGTGCAAGTATCTGTTGCTAAAATTTGACCATAAATGAACAGAATTTCAATGTAAAAACAATATGTTTTGTTGGGTTCATATTAATTGACAAATAGTATTCAAAAGAATGCTTTAAATAACTTTAAAAAAAATTTTGGTTGCTTTTTTTAGTTTGTTACTCATTGATTTATCCATAGTTCCAGATGAAGGGATTAGGAAGCAGTTTGTACAATGCATTTTGTATTAGAGCTGTCAGTCAAGCCAGCCACAGCACAACAGTTCAAATATCCACTGGTCCATAAATAATGAGCAAGTGTGGTAATATCCACAGCGTAATCACAGTGTATCATAATTCAAGCTGCCTGATCATATTTACACGAAACCCTAAACCTATTTAGAGTGCTGAGAACGATGCGAGGACTACAGCTGCTGTACAAATTGGAAAGAGCAATTAAGCACTATGTGGACTGTCATCTAGAATTGATTCAATGTGTTTATAGGAGGTTCTATTTTGATCGACAGTTGTCTATAATTATTTTATACATTACTTATGTCTCCCTAAATAATATAGAGATGAAAACTGGGATTAGGAAGGGTAGAATATGGTTCCTCAACATGCTTGGAGGAGAACACTAACTGATAGGAGCACAGCATTGTGAAAATGAGAGTTACTCTGTATTTCTGCAACAATATAGAGCTATAATCATACCCAGCTCCCCCATGGAAACTCCAGGAGCTAGTTGGCTGTCCTGATAAGAGCTGTAGGGGAAGATGTTGGGGACTGGGGTCAAGTCATAGATGGGTTCCTGTTTGATCTGCTTGATGCCTGCCATGTCCAGGCCGGACTGGTCAGGGCTGTGCTGTGTGGAGTCCATGCTGTAATAAGGGGTGGGGCCTCCATTGCTCTGGCCCTTGGGCATGTCGATGATGTGTCCATTAGCATAAGCGGCGCTTAGGTCGTGTCCGAGGCCCGTGAGGCCGGAGGACAGTCCTGTGGAGTAAACCCTGGCCAGGGCCTCGGCCTCGCTGGACTGCTGCTGCTGCTGCTGCTGCTGCTGACGTTGCTCCTGGAGACGCTGCTGGTGTTTCTGAACTTCCGCGTACAGAGAGTCCCGCTGCTTCTTAGACATGCGTCCAAACTTCACGGCTACAGGACAGGGGCAAAAAAGACCATATGCTTGGGTAAGGCCAGCTACACTGACAAACATCATACACAAGGAGTATTCAGTTATTTTTACCACCAAAAATTTGTTTTTTTTAAGTGCCAATATTTAACTGATCTGCAGTCCCTGGAGAATTCAGTTCATGCTTCATCAAGTGGGTCTTGACTGTGATGTTCTTTTGTCAAAATACCACAAAAGTCAAAAACATTAAGTCACAGTTTTTGTGCAGGTTGGGGCTTTAGATCCCCAAATGTTCCCATGTACTAGAAAAGTGAGGTTTCCTTAATATATGCCCATTAAAATAGACTTAATAGTGAATCTCTGACACCTCCAGGCCACTAGGTGTCAGTACATTGGCTGTTTCATAAACTGAAGTAAATCACTATGAGAGAAAATGACTCATACTCTTTGTTTAAAAAGTTAGGGACCGTAACCAATAAAACAACTGTGATTTGTTGCTGTGACCATAATCCATAAAAATATATTTATGCAATATAAACCATTGTTTTAATACAAATTATCAATCAAAATCTTATAAAAAATGGCATATTTTATGATTATGCTCAGAGTAAATGTAAGAAAGCAGTCTCACCGTCACGGGACATGCCTAGGGCAAGGCATTTCTGCAGGCGACAGTGCTGGCATCGGTTGCGGTTGGTTCTGTCGATCAGACAGTTGCGCTGACGAGGGCAGGAGTATGAGGCATTATTCTGCTGACTCCTCCTAAAAAAGCCCTGCAATCACAGCACATTAAACTAATAAACAATCAACTCCAGCTACTACCAACTGCTGTCAGTCCTAAACCAAACAGGTCAGGGGTGGGTTTCCCAAAGCATTCTTAATGCTAAGTACTTAAATAACCTTGTACTTAACCCCCTGGAGTCTGAGGCCTTTCAGCCGTGTTTGAGGTGATATGAAATGCCTTGACTTAACAAATTTCACCTACCTAAAAAAGTTTGTTCCCAAAAAGCTACACATGCTAATATTCAGCACAAAGCCAGCAACAGTTATGTGGGAGAAATATGTATGTCATTCATCTGCTTTTTATTTAAATTAACTCTAAACATGGACATCCCAAAAATCTAATATTGGATGGTGCTGATATGTGATGAAAAAACACATTGTGAACATTTATACGAGTTTTCTTTAGAGCTCTGAACTTTATTGACACGGTTAAGGACATTCTTAAAATTAGGAGTGTTTCCAGAAACCCTTTGTATCTTACATATTACTTAAACACAGTCATATGTGAAGAGAATTCAGACCCATTTGTAACTCACTAAGTACTTCTTGTCATTGTGCAGTTCTACCTCAAAGATGTCTGAGGGCGCTAATATTCGTATAAAAATAAATGTGCCCGGCAATAGCACAGTTGAAGATCCTTAGTTTGATTGAGAATAAATAAATATAGTGTT
Source organism: Hoplias malabaricus (assembly GCF_029633855.1). Classification (NCBI taxonomy): domain Eukaryota; kingdom Metazoa; phylum Chordata; class Actinopteri; order Characiformes; family Erythrinidae; genus Hoplias; species Hoplias malabaricus. The sequence continues at coordinate 5,111,845 of NC_089820.1, read as the reverse complement.
TTATATCAGTGCATAAGTATTTCCAGTTTTCCAGTGTAATGGGAGTAGTAGCAGTAAATTAATACCTGTGTTCTTTGCTAAGAAAGAGAAAATTGGCCTACTATGCTTGTGATCACTTAACCAATCCAGTTGACTGCCCAGTCATTTACACAAATAAGTAACCCACAGTAAGCCAAAGGTGCTGAACATGGTGGCTGTGCAAACTCACCCATTTATTTGTTGAACTGCTGAGTTCATCCTGGGTGAAATTCTGTTTGCGCTGATTCTGGCCTGACATATGAAGGTTAATCGCGTGCCTATTTATAGGCTTGATATGCGACAGGTACACTCTCAGAAAAACTGCCACTGTGGTGGAACATATTCACTCAAGGGTACATAATTAGTACCTTTTAATTAGGGAACATAACTGTACCATATTCTAGGACTTTACATTTCTGAAAACTTAAATATTCACCTCTCCTTCTGGAGAACAGAATGTATTGTACCTTTAAGGAACAAAACTAAAATAAATAGTTATTATATAATAACTGTAATTAATAGCTATAATAGTTATTATTAATAGTTATTAATAGTTAAAAATAAATAGTGCAAATAGTTATTTGATTGTTAGTATTTTTATAGTTATTTGTCTAATGATAGTTTTGTGGTACCATAATGTGAAAATGTATGTCAATCAGTGCATCAGTTTTCCACTGGTTGTGCCTTTGATGTGCAGATGCAGAGGAGTCCAAAACTAACTACTTAAAACACTCTTAAATTTGTGTTTTTTAAGTTGAATCTTTCTTAAAATGTTGGTTGTAAATGGCTAAGTTTAATTGATATAGGAAACACATCCCTCATTTATCACCAGAGATGTACTGTCTAAACTCACACTCAAGTCATAATATTGTTACTTCAGTAAAACGTGGACTGCTTAAAGGAACACATTTAATTTTATGGCAGTTACATTCTGGGGCCACTGCTCGTTTAATGGTGCAGCAGTTACATTCTAGCTTTGCAGACAGATAACATCACTACACCTAAGTTTAATTCTCAGCTTTAAATTTGATCCCCAGCTTGGGTGGGTACTACGAAAATGATATATTTGCCTAGTACTATAACATACAGTTACAGTACTATTGCAGTTTAATATTCTACAAATATAAATGTAGATCTATAAGACATACAAATAAGTTTTAAAATTACACACTTTTTTTTGTAACATAATTGTAATTCAAAATTAAAACATTGTCATTTTCTATTGTAATTTCAAGGTAACTGTTGTGTAGTATTAAATTTATATAAAAAAATACTAAAAACATATTAAGTAATTAATAAGCTATGTCCACAGTTGCTACTTCAACATTTTTAAATCATTTAAGCCAAAACTTACACATATTTTTCAATACAGTATTATCCCCAAAAAAGATTAAATAAATGCACATGCTTTTGCATAATGATTGCAGTGACAAATAAATTCTCATCACTTGCCATTTTCAAACTACTTGCCTTTTAGGTTTTGTGTTTTAAATAAAATTAAAAGTTATTTTTAACGTAACGCAACAGTTACTATACAAAGGGTGGGAGAAGGTTTGAATTATTAATTACGATTAAACAGTATCTAAAAAACTGCTTTAAAACTTATTTGTAGCTTGCTGTGACGACTGAAGTGGCTGGTGTTTGGGAAACCAGTCCTAACCAAAACATAGACTGTGTTTATGTTGTGTCCGACAGGGTGTTGTCTACAGTGCCTTAGAAAAGGTCAGCTCTGTTTGTTTTTACCTTACACCCCTCGCATGTAATGACCCCGTAGTGGATCCCTGAGGACTTGTCTCCGCAGATTTTGCATGGTATAACTTCGATTTGGGCTGCAGAAAAAAAGAGAGAGAGAGAGTACATAAGAGGACAAATTGCACAATCATTCAGTTGAAGACTGTCAGATAAAGACTGTACATGACATAATGAAGGACGCTTCATTCATACGGGACCCCCTCTGAGGCCTCTCAGACATGGGTTGTGATGTTGCCTCTCTAACACTGGTGTTGCTCAAAGGAAAAAACAGCCTTTGTTACAAGCACCCAGGGTTAATGTAATATATTGTTACAACTCGCATGAGATGCTTTCATTAAGAAAAGGCTAAATCTGTAAATAGTCAATCAATGATCACAATATATAAAAATATATCGGCTCAAGCTGGTTTGGTGTCTGGGGTTTTGCTTGTTGTAGCTGTTGACCAAAAGGATATAAAGCCCCCCAGCACTGGGCTGTGAAGCAGAGGAACTATGTTCAGAGGAACCTTTGGGATGAGTGGGAATGGCATTATGTACTGCCCTCTTAATTATTTTTTTTATATAAATTCATACAGTGTATTTTTCATTATTTCAACAAGCTATCATAGTGAAAGACCAAACAAATGTTTGTGACTATTCTTAAATATAATTGAACATATCACATTTAATTCTTGAGGCATTGATTGTATACGGTGTAAATTCTTGAGCACAACAAGAAGCAGAGTATTAACATGCGCTTATCACATAATATCTAATGCTTAATGCCAGTTTGATAAAGCTATATATGGCTAACACTGTTTGAAAACATGTTTATTTTCTATATCTATAATATGTTTATTCCATTTGTAGCAGAAACAGCCCCTACTCTTCTGGGAAGACCTGAGGCTAGATTATGGAACATTGCTGTGTGGATTTCAGCCACAGAAACATACTGATGTTGCGTGATAACGTTTTTGGATGACTTCCATTGTTTAGTTTTACTAGAACATAATATAATTCATCAGACACTGTCTGACACTTGGAAGAAACTGAGTGCACATGAATGGCATAAGCCTAACCACTGTTATAATGAGGATATGAAGGGGGTACAACGTGTGTTGCAGCAGAGTGGATTTATCAGTTCTGTTGTACAAATGTCCACTCATAGTCTGTTTTATGAGCTCAACCTAACTGTGGGTGCATTTTATTGATGTACAATTAAAAATGTTGTCCACTTTATTAGAACCCCCTACCGTACAGATCTCTGTAGAGTGGAAGAGTGTAGCTCATCTGTTTATACACATTGTATTAGGTACCTTCACCAGCTTCATCAGGCGTCAGTTTCTGAGCGCAGGGAATTGTGCAGCATGTGCTCCAACAGATGGGAGAGAGTCTATAATTGTACAGACCCATACGCTGGATTTCTAATAAAGTGTTCAAGTGAGTGAAAGTACAAGGTGGGGTGTGTTATAAAGCAGAAGTCTTCAGATCCAGGTCCCAGGCCAGCATTTTAAAATGGCAGTATGACACTATAGCTGCAATTGCTAATGTACCTGTCTGGGCAGGTATAGATTTAAAATCCTGGCCTGGAACCTGGATCTATAGGCCAGGTTTGATGACCTCTGTTATAATGTGACGAGTAACGGAAGTACATAATGGTGGTTTCCATTCCATCATATAGCAGAAAATGACTTGATGTTTTTATGAATTGTTATTACAAAACAAAATTGGCACTTGTTTAACTGTAAAATGTCCGAGCACTATAAAGGCCAAAGGTCAGATTTAGATTCGTGTATGAAAGATAGTCTTTGGAAAACTACATTTGCAATTATTCTTTGGTGAACGTGACAATATACACTACTTGCAAGCCTTATCTAAGTGTGTCCTAGGGGCTGTGTTTCAATATGAAATGGAAATTAAAATGAGGAGAAATGATCCACAGAGGGAAAGTGAGAGAGAGTGCGCTTCAGACTCGTCTGCATGCTGAGACTGCACACTCACTATAAAGAGATTAGCCGCCCAATCTTATCCTAAATTATTTCTACACACGCTCTTCCCCCTGCTCTACACTGGCTTATCTGATGCAGCAATTCACAATTAATCTCTACACGCTGAAGCCCACGTTCCACTGTGCCAGCATCCTAAGTGCAGAGGAACCAAGAAAAGCAAGGAAAAAATGTGGTACTGAGGTTCTCGGCTGGGTTAGCTAGAACTGAACTATGAGTAAGCTTATCCAAGTCTTCTCGGAGCCATTCAAATCCTTCTGATGCCACTTCAACTCAGAAGGTCTTCTTACTTCTTCAGTAAGTATTAAGGCATCTGAATATATTCAGTGCTTTCTACAAATGACATTGTCTAAAAGCAATGAGGTGTCCAACCCTAATGAGTACGCTGAAGACAACATGCTAACAGACTGAGAGGAACCAACAGCCCTAAAATCATGATAAGAAAAAAAAAACCTAAGAAAAACACTCAGAGGGTCCTAGCCTCAAAAGAAGAAACACAGAGAAACCAAGACTCAAAATAATAATAATAATAAAAAAACAAGTTTATGAGGAAGAACAACCAAAAATGACTACTCTTGAAAATCATGAGGGAAAAGTCTTTGAAAGGAACCAAGGCATAAAAGGAGAATCATTGTGGGAAACAATCCCTAAAGACATATGGAAGAAACACTTTGATGAACCAAGACTTGTGAAAAAACCTTCAATTATGAGGATGAAGGACCAGAAGCACCCACGACCAAACAGAATTACTCTTTAAAATTATGAGGAAGAAGCACTCTATAATCATGATGAAGCATCCCTTATACACACAGTAGTCAGAAGTTTGTGCCACGCCTGTGTTCAATTCAGCAAATTTATTTAAATTAAATTGTCTGATTTTATTAAATTATTCTGGAGGTCGCTGCCTTATTAAAAAGCTTTTTTTCTCTTTTCAGTTTCTTTTCAGAGTTCTGAGTTTCCATTATTAATACCTTCAAACGCATCTAAGTTCATGACCCCTTCAGTGAACAGAAGCCACTGTAAGGAAAGCAGCCCCAGACTGCGCTGTAGAGTAGCCTCGGTGAAGTCTGGTTGGAATAATTCTCCAGGGTTTTACACAGAGCGCTAAATGTTAAAAGTGGCACTAAATGTAAGACTGTAAGAAATGTACCCAAAGTAATAGTGTTTAAATACTTCTGGTGCCACTTCATGGGGCAGACTGCAAATTAAACAAAGGAACATGCCAAAAAAAGACAAGAAACAAAATCCCTTCTCTTACCTACAACATCCGATTTCATTGTCTGTGGACGGCACAACACACGCACACACACACACACACGCACACACACCCGAGACAAGCACACAGTGGGATCCTAGCAGGAAAGTGTGTGTGTGTTCATGTTCCACAAGAGTAGGCGTGTGCGTGTATGTGTGTGTGCCTGTGTGTGTGTGTGTGTGTGTGTGTACGCAGGTGTATATTAGCACACTGATAATCTGTGTGAGAGAATATATGCTTGGGACGGCTGGCTAGTCTGGCTTAGCTGGAGCAGAGACAAGCTCTGTGTGAGTGTGTGTGTGTGAGTGTGTGTGTGTGTGTGTGTGTGTGTGTGTGTGTGTGTGTATGTAGTACTGTGCAAAGTTCAAGGCACTCCCTATTCATTTAATTTTCAGAGAGTATCATAATGTTTTCAGAATTTCTGTGCACATTCTATACCTTTATTACAGCTTCCAATATATTCCAAATTATTCCAACTTATTTTCCAATATTTTGAATAATCTCCATGAAATAAAGTATAGAACAATAAAAAAAGGATGCTGTGGAAAGTCTGTACATGAAGCTAACTTACCATGGTCAATGCTGAGTTTTGAATTGTGGAGTATAAAGCCCAGCACTGGGTCAAACTGGGCTGTGGAGCAGTGATGCTATGTCCTGTGGTGGGGCTCCAGTCTATTTGTTTGGGATGATTTGGAGTGGCTTTGGGACCCAAAACAAATAATCTAAAATCTGATCTCAGTATAGTTTAACATAGCTATTATCAGATTTTAGGGAAAGGAGCTGCATAAAAGGTGGTTTAAGTGCAAGTGCACTGTGCATTAAATGTGTGTGGGTTTTAGAAATGTTTACACAGAGTAATTTAATGGGATTAACACACACACACACACACACACATACATAAGTCCAGTGTAACTTGTTAAGCTGTGGTGGTTGTGCCTGTGTACTCTCTCTCTCTTTCTCTCTGTCTCTCTCTCACTGAATCTGCTCCAGCTTAATCTTCCCCAGAATGTGTGTGTGTGTGTGTGTGTGTGTGTGTATATATATAGTGGGGGTGGGAGTTTGCCCATTGTGACCCTTAGGGGTCATTCCCATAGCAATGTCACCTTCAGTCCACTGCTCCTGGGTAAATGGACATCTGTCGGCCATCATCTCAAACACAGAGCCTTTACTGCTCAAATGACATTTTTCATTTATTGATTCAAATGTTTACATAATTTCTGCATTAACAAAATATAATGTGTTTTGTTAACATAATATCATATTACATATTATTAAAAACTCTGTTGATGTAATATACGTTTTTCATGTGGAAAAGATTTCAAAATAATTCAAACCTATATCCATGCTAAGGCTCTACATATTTGCCTGTAGCCCCATATTCTATCGAAATATTTGTACATTAAAAGGACCATGGCTATTGCATTAAGACGGGCTGTCCCCACATCCATACACTCTTAAAGTAAAGGTGCTACAAAAGGTTCTTTAAGCGATGCCATAGGAAAACACTTCCATAAAGAACCATTTTTGCTAACGCATTGAAAAGCGTTAAAGAACCTTAGGATCCAGTGATGAATTTTTAAACATTCAAAAAGTTTTCACACTCAACTTATCTCTTAATCAAAAATGTTTGGAACCAAAAGGGGTTCTTCTATGGCAATGCACAAAGAATCCTTTGTATCACCTTTATTCTTATTATTCTTAATCGGTATAGTTGCACTTGCAGTGTTTAGGAAGATTTGCACTTGCATGTATGCACTTTAAAGCAAGTTGTTCACCCATGAGTTTGTTTCATATGGGTTGTTTTAAAAAAACGCCTGGTCCTAGAAGTCTAGCTTAATTATTTTGATGTCCTTTACTTGCTGAAGAATACTGGTAAGTGCAGTTGTATTGTAAACAGACCAGAATGACCTTCCTCTCAGGAGACTATTTAACGAGTATTTCACTAGCATCCATTGATTTTCCATAAATGCAGAGACGAGCGCACGCGGTATGATGATTTGTAGGGAGTCTGTGTCTGTGTATCTTGACTTGTCACATCTTTTTAGTGCAACTAGACCCTTAGAGACGGACCTCTAATGAGACCTCCCTGCACAAGTCTAGAGAGGGAGGAAATTGTTTCTTTCATACTGTTCCATTCTCTGCCTCAGCCAACCTCCACTTTTATCTCTTCAAGCCTTCCCCTTGTTAAATGGGCATTTCAGAGCTCCTGATTTTCATGTTTAGGCTTAATTCAAATACATCATCATTAGATTTCCCTGTGATACAGACCAGTCCTGACTGCTGGCCCCTAATCTAATAAATAAATCTATAGATCTAGCGTTAACAATATGGCAATAATTTTAAACAGCTCACAACACTAATATCCATCTCAAAGCAATTTAGATATTCTCTTTAATTCTATTTGATTCTACAGTCAAGATGCATCACCAGAAGGGTGATTTCTCTAGTTTTATATAAAGATGTATTTCTTTAGACATTAGATTTTATTCAAAATAAAATAAAATAAAATCATTTTGAGACACTATGGCATTAGTGTAAAATGTGAGGAAATATTGTTTGCAAAGGATGTAGAAATTGTTACATATATTTAACTTTGTTTCAAATGTGCTAATAAATTAGCTGCATTCAGTCGGAACATATTCACCCATTGGATCAAACACAAACATGCATCTGCTGAGCTGACTTCTTTTGTAATTTGAAAAATTACGTTTGCTAGGGAGTGTCTACACAGTCATTTCAAGGAAAAGGTCAAGATTTCAAAGTGATCACAAGAAGTAAACATAGAGTGAGTATTTTTTCTCTAATGTTTATGATATAACTATGTTGTAAAATATTTTGTGATAATATATTATTATTTTTCTGACATTTTAAGCATTTGGTTTGTTTATGTTTACACTTCTAAACTACTTTTGTCCAAGATTGTATTTGCCGTTGCTATGGAAATTGCATTAGGTCACATTGCATTCTAGGCAAGTTCTGTTTCTGACGTGGACATCAGTGTTGACTTGTTCCCTTGCCCCTCTGAGAGCTAATCTAGCACACCACTTCAGTTCATACACAAATGGAACAACCCAGAAGATGGTGTAAGGTATTACTCTGAGGGGGAGTTGTGAGGTGAAATGGACAAGGGCGAGATAAAATCAGAATTGCAGATGGAGTTAATTCATATTAGACAGACTTGTTTATGTCTTTCTGATAACAAAATGGACAATGTGGCAGACCACGCTAGCTGCTAATACATTTTATCTAGGAAAACTTATTTTTACACACAGTAATACATAATTGTCATAAATGTCAGAAACGACATAAGCAAGTGTATAATGAGCTAATATCATTAGGAGTCTTGCCCATGTATTATATTTGGGACAGTACAGTATTTCTGTCTCAGCTGGGTATTGAACCCTGTTTCCTACTATGTTATATAAACATAATAACACACTCGGCATGGTTTGAAACAAGTCTATACATGTAGTGTACGCTAAAACTTTTATCTAGCATGCTTTATGCTTTCAGTCAGTAAGTACTGGCTTTGTATTTGCCCATGAGAATAAAAGTGGGACACGTTATGTGTATATTACTTTGTATGAGTGTCTGTGTGAGAGAGCAGTAGCAGAGGACTGTGAGCTCTGTACAACTGGCCCCTGTCAAGGAACACTGGACTGTATCCACTTTTGACCCATTTCAACCTGTGCCAAAGTCAAACTGGGTCAAACTAGCAGAAAGGAAGGTAGGTATACACACACACACACACACACACACAAATGCAGCAATGTTGTGTATAACCATGTTAAGCAAAACCAGCTTCCTATTTTTATCCTGCTAAAAGCAGGACGCTCATAGGCCTGGTCATAGCAGTATTGATAGCTGATAGATTTCATGTCTGTATCCACTGATGCTGTAATCCGCAGTGTGGGATGGTTACCAATCTATGCTTCCACTTAAGGCCAAAAATAGTCAAAATCAGTTCAAAAGAAAGCAAGAAACTCTTTAATAACACCCATTTGTGCTAATGAATATGCTAGTTTTAAATTAGCGCTAAGCAAACTCATTCAGACTGGCATTTTTAGGAATTCTCTCAAGCTTGTACAAAATCATTATTTTTTATTAATTTGCAACTTATAGAAGTCATTAATGTATTTACAGTAGCAGTTTTACAGTAACTCCTTTAATAAAGAGCCATGGCCTAGAGCTGCTGATGGTTTCCATTTCTACTGACCTAATTGTTTTCTCATCAAATTTGATTACCCCATAGATAATAAAAACTTGATCGATTGACTCCACTGTCAGTTCTTAATTTGTTGTAAATCTGACACATCTAGCCTCCACTTCATGTTCCTAATGGCCTGACATAGGAGATCAGCCTTGGCTGCATCTTCTTAGATATAATACACACTGATATGCATCTGATTTTCTATTGGGCAGTTTAAGAAGTTAAAAAAGTTTTAAAGAAACTTGGACATGGCACAAGACTATTACTACAATACTAAAAATGAAAATCAATTAAAAATGGCTGTATGTAAATCAGGCTTTCTCTAGAAGCCTAAAAGACTCCAGACCACTGGAAATAAATCAATCAATTAAATTTCTATCTACAGGATTCAGTTTGTAGGAGGACACACACAGTTATGGAAATATAACTAGATTATGTTATTACTAGCCATGTTGTGGTCTGTGTTTTGCAGAAGTGTCAGGGTTGTCATTCCCTTGAGGCAGGACAGCATTTGAAAGTGGGGAGGGGGGGGACTTTAAAAACCAGTCTGAAGTGTTTTATATGAGCCGTTGGGTAGAGGGACGCCAAATAGTGTGGAAGCCTCAATATTAGTGTGTGCGTGTGTGTGTGTGTGTGTCCGTGAGCGTTAGAATGGCCGGAGGGTCTACATGCGTAGACCTGTCATAAGAAATAAGGAGACGTCCGTGTCTGTGTCTCTGTTGCCAGGGCGACCAGTGCCTCCCTGGGATTGTGGGTAGGAGGCCTGTATAGTCTGCCTGTCACAAAAATCATCCACACCGTCGTCACATTGCAGCAGGATGTGATGTCATCATGTCCCATCTCCACTGCCCCCACCCCCCACCCCAAAAAAGAAGAAAAGTAATGTCTCCACTCGGTGATGCCTGCCGTGTCTTGTTTTTGCTGAAACATTCTCACACAAATATGAATAATTGCCCACCTGCCAAAAATGTTCCAACATTCTATGTAATCCAGTCAGTGCAAAGTTTTTCTACAGTGAACCATTTCACACCAAACTACTGAGTGACTGGGTTATATCTTTATTATCCCACAGCTTGTGGGAGACCTCTTCAAGTGGTGTTTGTGACCTAGTGTGTCCTAGAAATTGTATTAATTCATTTTCTTAGTTTATTTATAGACATACACAGCTTCTACATTCATCATGGAAAAGCCTGAAATTAAATGAGATGCTCTGGGGTAGTTGCATCTCAGCTTAAATTCAGTCATCTGAAGGAGAATAAAGACCCCAGTATAAGGCTGTGGAGCAACGGAATGAAATGGCTACATCTATCTACAATGAGTCAGATTGCAGGTGCTAACTGTCAAAATCAGTACTGGCTGGATACCATCAGATCCTCACAGCAATGTTCCTACATCTAGTATCAGGACTTGCTAGAATTGTACAGGCTTTTACAGCAACCTCTGATTTCATAAAAAAAATATTAGGCCATGTGGAGCAGGTAGAACGCCGGATTACATGCACTTCACTGTAAAAGTCAGTGATAGGGAGAAAAAAGGCATGTCCCCAGGCCGACAGTATGCTGAGGGCTGCTGTTAGTCATGAGCGCTGGGGTTATCCGTGGGTTATGTAAGATAGGGAATGCAGCGCTGGCGATTCCATGCTTAATACGAGCTCAGCCCTGCAGGCTTAGCCAAGGATGGACGACACCATAATACCACTGCAGCAGCAGCTAGCCTAGCCATTGGCTTGTAAAAAGTACCACAATTCCAGCTAATTCTAATGTTAGCATTGACACTAACCTGCTGGGGCTCAGGGCAGAGGCAAGACTTGCTAATATTAAAACACAGTTACAATATATATATATATATATATATATATATATATATATATATATATATATATATATGTGTGTGTGTGTGTGTGTATATATATATATATATATATATATATATATATATATATGTGTGTGTGTGTGTGTGTGTGTGTGTAAGAGAGGTGGGGGAATGGGAGGAAGCACGTGGACTGTAGTAATTGATTTAAAATGATTTGAGGCTGCCTTGTGTCTCAGGAGAGACTCTTACTCTCTAAAGATTTCTTTAATTAGACCCATTAAGTGGCTAAGTGCACTTCTGAAACTTAAGAGCATCCAGAAATTTGATAAAAATAGGAAAAAGTGTCTAAAAAGTGTTTCAAACCATGTGTCATATCATTCGTCAAGCAAGTTCTTCATAAATCCTGGAGCAATGATGGCAATAATTAGCATAAAATATATTATCATTAGTGCATTGAGCTACTATAATCTCCTGATAATAATATAAAAAACAAAATGGGACACTCTACAGCAGGTAAATGTGTGTTTATCGTCACCCTGCCCAATGCTAAAAACGACACAATTATTTTTAGAAGAATTTTTGAACAGGTAAGTGTCCAAAAACCTTTGATCATGTAGTGTTAGTAGTGTTAATAATGAACATCCTTAAACAGGGTAGAAAAAACAAGGGGGTTTAAAGCAAAAGTATTTGGACATGCATAGCAGAAAGCTAACATGTTAGCATACTAATAAGCAACCCATTCCTAAAGTCATTATTGCCAATCATTAATTATTCTAGAACATTTATGAGGGTGAATGAAAAATTAAGACTATAAAAAACATTTGTTGAAGTATGGACATGTTAAAAATGCGAGAATTTAAAACTTGCTATGAGTTTTTCTAACATCTTTATGGATTTAATTCCTACATTGTGTTATCTGGCCGTCTGCCTGATATGTGATATTCCAAAGCCATGTATGAATATTCTAATCAGACGTTCCACTGGCAGTAGAGCGCTGTGTAGGCGAGAGATTATTTCCACTGTGAGTGTGCACGCAAACAAACAAACATGTCGAATTTGTGTTCCTCATAGAGGAGCATTCCGTCACACACAAAGCCAAATTAAACATGGCAGCTATGGCCAGGCAATGCAAGCAAATGCAGTGTTTTGGTGTGCATCAGTACTCCTCCATCCAGTTCTACAAAAACATAGCACTGCACAGTTTAGTTTATCACTGTTCTAAAACTCCTTTTAAAAGGTATTGATGAAGGTTTTGTCTTTTTCTCAAATGTAGTTCATCAGCCAAATAATTTTAGCTCTTTAACACCGACCACTTTAACATAAAATGCAATAAAACGTCTCATTTATTTCTTATAAGAACTTCTGTCTCCTGTATGCACAGACCTATTACAAATGCACTGAACATGACACCAAAACAAAATTTAAAAAGTCACATGTAAAAATTGACAATTTCTAATGCGTGGCCCATCTCATTTTGACCTTTACAAGCTCCCAAATCCATATTCTGCCGTGTTTTGTCTTGCAGACTTACTTTAGAAGCCTTTTTGATATCTGTTCCTTAGCATAATCAAGTTACTGGTTTTATGCTGTTTCTCAGTGTGTGAAATGTTGTGAGTCTTATTTGAGCTGCAGCAAGCAGTGATGTCTGTCAACTCTCTTTTGTGAAAGAAATGCACACCTCTCTCTTCAAAGACAGCTGTGGTCAACTGTAGTGTTCTTTATATGAATAAAATTGCCATAAATAACTGCCATAATAACTAGGACACACATTGTCCCTGATGTAAAGCACAGAAAAGTGAAGCATTTTGAATAATGTCATTGAGTGAGTGAATAAGTGTGTGTGTGTGTGCGCGTGTGCATGAGTGAGTATGTGTTTGAATTTCTCTTTATTTGCCTATTTCAACATATCAAGCTTCAAGATGGCTGCCACTAGCATTTTAGCTTGGCAGTGTGCTTTTGTCTAGTGTAACATTGTCAGAAAAAATTGTAGTTGTCTGCCTCCATTTAGGTAAAATGCAAATTAGGTAAATTTGGTTTTCCACTAAGCCAAGAGTTCCCAATAGTAAACCCATTAGTGCTGTGTGTACAGAGAGTGTAGGTAGGACACACTCAGAACTGAATTGACAGCTTGAGTCCAATAGGTGGCAGTTTGTCCAAAATGCCAGGGCCTCATGGGGGTGTTGTATAAGAAAGCCCAGAGGGCCCAGGCTGTATGTACATGTGGTGTTCATCCATATTTTACATTCATGCCTTTAAGGAAAGGACTCACAGACACTTGCTGTAGGGGGTTCACATTGTTATGTTGTATCTTCAGGCATCAAGAAGACCATGTTATCCAAGTTGGGCCCTAGAAGAGGTTCAGGTTGGGCTGAATACAGAGCTAAGTAGAGGTTATTACATAGCATAATAACGGTATAAGCTTAAATGGAGGATTATTATTAATTTAGTCCAATTTGATTGTAAATGATGAACTATATATTTACAGTGGTGGTGATAAGCACCAAGGATTAAAGTGACTACAACACTAAAATAGAAATTGTATTTACTGTCCAACATACCTAGTGAAATTCCAAAACAATGTTAAATATGGTGTCTATTTTTTGCAACGTATTTGTTTAAAGTAGTTTTAGAGCACAAAATACTTAAGATGTCTTTTTCTTATTACCACTCTTTTCTGCAATAATTTGAATAATTTTTGTCACTTAGTATTTACTATATTTTTTTGCATTCTAATTACTTACTTACTCAGTGGAATTTATTTAGAGCTACATTTCACAGAAGCTGCCTGCGCTTAGATGAGCTTTTACAGAATCAACATTCTGACACATACTACAGAACATATCATTAAGTATTATAGTTGCTTTATATCCCTCCCTCCATATATTCACATGTATGTGTGCTGGAGTGGTACGTCAGCATACTTCACTGGGCTGTGTATCTATGTGTCTGTGTATGTAAATGTGTGTGTATGCAAGCATTCATATAAGATACAGCTCCTGCTTGGTGCATTATGGGTAATCGCTAATAAGGCCAGAGGCACCTGGCATCAGCTGTGGCTGACTCCGGCGCTGAACAGCGATTGGCTGATTCACTAAGCCAACAGAAGGGTTCCTATTGGATTGCATCCAGTATATAGAGAGCATATGCAAATATATGGCTTGTAATATTTATTATACGTCTCAAATTTCTGACCGGCATTTTGAAGACATGTATACTTATATTTGTACCTAATTATGACCTGCGTATTTGGATTTAGGTCCAATTTATATGGATTTACGTCCCAAAATTAGTTACAGTTTCTATTATTTTCATCCGTGAGAATAAGAATGCCACCTTTTAATTATTTAATTAATTGAAAGCATACCTTTAATTAATAGTACTTTTATTATGCCTGGATTTCGACTACTCTACAACCTTCTAGCACTAATTTTTAGAAGTAAATCTGGGCCAGGTTTTCCAAATGTAATAATAACACTAACGTTGTAATAGAGAGATACCTGTTTCTGGGTGAAACAAACCATGATCTCGGTGATCGCGACCTCCACCACCTTCCTGACTTTCACAACATGAACTTTCAAAACTAATGAGGCACAATGTGATCTCCATGAAATGCCATCTCTCACCCTCATTTTTGGTCACTATGGCAGGATCTTTTATACAGCACTGATTACTATCCATTCACCAGAGAGAGAAAAAGCCCTATATGGTAATCTGGAACTGTGTAGCAGTTATTATTCTGTTGGAATGCATTTACATATTTAATATACAGTTGGCATTTTTGATTGACATGACAAAACTCAGAATAATATGGGTGGGCATCATGGCAAAAATATGATTTCACAAAATAGACTATATATCTATGTGTAGCAGAATTATGATCATTCACTATATTAATTATAAACAGTATGGGTTTTTTTAGGCAAATATGAATAGAATATTTTTAGCCTTTGGAGGTTTAATATATTTTGTTGCCACATTGTGTTTGTGTGTGTGTGTGTGTGTGTGTTGTTTAAACTGTTTAAGTAGGTTAGTAAGTCACTTGCCTTAGGGCAGTACAACAGTGTCATATCTAGCCGTTGTGGGCCAACCACACCACACCCCCACCCCCACTCCCTGCAATCTCCCAACCCACCCCTTACACACAAACATTATCTAAAATGACCTTAGTACCTTTCGTAAACACAGATATTACATAATAGATCATGATAGTTTAGGAAATAAAACACAAAATTGTAATATCCAGAGCAGTTCATTGTTAGATAATGGTAATGATGTGTACAGCAGCATTAGCATGATCTAATGGATTTAGATTGAATCTAGAAGACTTCACTCAGCACCATTACACTGAGTTCTCTAAATCAGCAGCCATTTATTATGCTCTTAGCATATATTCTAAACTCTTTAAATGATGTAGAATTCCAGGCTGATCAGCTGCTGTATGTTGCTATGATGCAATCCATGACTGTACATTTCTCAGTAAAAAATAGCTCATTAATGTCTATGAAATGAAGGATCTCTGTAAGGCTTTGTCCCACCTTTGTCTCACCTTCTAGGAAGTCCTTAAACTAGATTTTGGAACAGTTCTATGAGGATTTGATGGTATTGACCTATGAGAACATTCATTGGGTCAAGCATTAATACTGGTTTAGTGACCAGTTGTTTCAGATGGACCCATAATTAATTAAGTAAATAAATAAATAAAAATTACATCATAACATCACAGAGTATTGTATATCTCTCTCACTCTCTTGCTCTCTCTCTCTCTCTCTCTCTCTCTCTCTCTCTCTCTCTCTCTCTCTGTGCTATATGGTAATAGCTTAGCCTTTGGCTTCAATCATATAGAAGGCACCAAGCTACTGCACTAAAATGGCCTCAAGAGTCCATCTGTCTCTGTGTGTTATACCTCATTTCCTGTCATTCTCCCTAAATACACACTTTACAGCCTCTCTCTCTCTCTCTCTCTCTCTCTCTCTCTCTCTCTCTCTCTCTCTCCCACGTTAAACCTCAATGTCTCAGTCTTTCTTAAAACCTCTTTCTCTCCGTTTATCCATTTCTTTCATATTTTTTATATTCTTTTCTTTTTAATCTTTCACATAGTTTTTCTTTATTTATTTATTCCCCTGATTATGTAACAAAAGGCTATTAGTCAAAAAAATGGCAAAAGAAACAAACAAGGGCAAAAAAAAGAGCTAAATGACAAGCACTAATCCTTCACTGAGCCTCAGGGGAAAGGATGACCAGACTTTTCTGTCCTTTTGATTTTTATAAAGGTATTTAATCATTGGTTTTTAATCACTCTAAAACACAGTGATGCTATCAGTAAATTAAACTGCAGAGGCTGGGACATTAGTTGGGATCATACTGAAGTAAATATATTTCTACTTGGGTAAAGCAATGTCCAAGCATTATTTTGTACACCTCTGGGCAAACGATATTTTTTTGCATCTAATAACTGTGTAGTTATGTACTGATAATACATTAATACTCAAGTGATTGCTGGTCATGTGTTCACTTTTACCCATCCATCACAGTAGGTCAGATTCTGTACATACCCAAGTGCACTCAAGTTAAATCTATGGAGATTACTGCTTGGACAAGCTGTAGAATAGTTGATTAACAGATTTGCTACATCCAGGAAAGTCGTTCTTATTCACTTATTGAGGGAAACATGAGTCAAATAATGTATTGCTACAAATCATATATGTGCTGCAAGCCACGTTCTTTGATATGTGATTGTGTGCAAAAGACATTCGATTCCAGGTTGAGTCTCAAGTTTTGTTGATGTTCTGTCAAACATTCTACATTTTAAATCAGCTATCCGTAGGGGTGGGGTGGGGTGGGGAATAAGCAGAGCACCAAAATGTAACACAGAACTGTATATTATTTTGTGGAATCAGTATTTGAGTCAGATTGAGCCACATTATAAATCTTCATGCCAAATGCCAGTGGCGAAAACATTAGTGAAACAGTAATCAGTAGAGTCAGATGTCACTTTCCTCCATTCTATTTGCTGTTATTACAAAATAAAGCTGTAATATTTTTGTCTAAGAACAACTTTTGTGTAAAAACTAAAATTTCATACATATGTAAATAGTGTGAAATATATCACTGTAAACACTCCAAGAAGGAAACTTTTTTCTAAACAGTAAGACTCCAATATCTTCATTCATTTCACTGAATGTGTCCAAGCTTTGAGAATGAAGGTTAGCACATGCTTCCACCAAGACCCAGTATCATGGCAAAGTGCGTAAGACACCCATTAATGCGCCATTACTGCAATTTCATGGTTTTGTACCTGTGGCATCTCCAAGACTTAGTGATACTGGGTCTGTGGATAGGTGCCTGTCTCTCAGGCTCATTGTGTGTTTTTCTTTGAGTTTCAGAAGCTGAGCTTGGGCTTAAAGTAATGGTGTGGACTCCAGGGGTCAAAGACATGCAGCTGAGAAAGAGAGGTGTGGAAATAAGAGCCGGACAGAGTTCTGAGGCCATGAGTGCAGCTACTCACTTTCAGCCCAAGAGATGGCCATTTTGAACAGAGACAAAGAGTCCAAGAGTTGAGGCCTGGAGAAGTAAGGTTTGCTTCTCTCTCTCTCTCTCTCTCTCTCTCTCTCTCTCTCTCCCTCTCTCTCTCTCTGGCTTGCTAGGTCTCTGTTTCTCATATCACTATGTGAAAGTGTACTTGTTTCAGCAGAGAAAAAGAATCCAGGTATTGTACCTTATAAATGAAAACTAAGAGGTAAATCACAAAGCCAAGATCATCTTTGTAAAAGGCTTTTTTTAAAAATACTATTCATAAATAGTTTGGCTACTGAAGTTGCACTTAACTTATGGTTAGGTTTACGTAGCTACATACAGATTTTTACATAATTTTATTACATAAAAATGATTACATTAATAAATTGCATGTATACATACGAGCTGGCACATTCAAATTATGTTTAAAAATGACATAACAGAGAAACATCATGTTTTTATATATTATATGCAACAATAACATTCTACACATACCTAATACATATAGGAAATCTTATTACATATAAGTACTTAACTGTGTATAAAACACTGTGTGCATGCGTGTGTGTGTGTGTGTGTATCACAGGATGGTGACATGTAAAAGAGCTTGGGAAAGCAATCACTTCTAATGTTACTAGACTGGGTGCCACGGTCCGCGAGCTGGAACGCTTGATAAGGTGTAGGTACTTTTTAATCAATCTGGCAACCTGATAAATGTTTTGACTGAGGTAACAACATACACACGCTCACTTACATGCGTACACACACCCTCAACTCATCACATGTAGGGGAAAAAAACGTAGGGCTTCAATATGACTATATGGAAAATAAATATTTCATTTAATGACAAATCCACTATTGAATTATTAAGGTTTCTGTTTTAAATGTGAAAACACATACAAAGAAATGACAAACCAGTGGATTGAGAGCCACTTATTACTATTTAAAAAGAGCAGACAAGGGGTTGGACAAACCGTACAAGGGAGAAATACCTTCCTATCTTTTAATGGGAGTTGATGGCACATGATGTTTATCTAAGTAATTATTTCATAATGGTCCCTGGTCCATTCGTCATGATGTTTTAACATATTAAGGAAAAGGATAGATCGCTTTTCCAAATTATGTATAAATATATAAATAAATAAATAAATAAATACAATTCAGAAACTGTAAATAGGACTAAGCCACGTGTTTCCCAGATTTACCAAGTTATATTTCAAAATGAAACTGAGATGCATTTGTCCAGGAACAAACACAGGATAACTTCAAATACACAGATTAAAAATACGAACCAGAATGTCCAACTTTTTTCAGAACTAGGGTCACAAACTGTGTCTGGGCTTAAAAATATTTTAAAAATCCACTTATTTTAAGGAAACTTTAAATTAACATTTGCCCAGACCCTACTGTAATTAAGTATTATCAGTCAGAAATAATTAGCAGATAAATGGTGTAGCATGCTAATAAAAATATGCAACAAATATGGCTCCTTTTCTTTTGGTGATTTGTGTTTCATGCTCTTAAAATAGACCGTAATTATTTAAAACCTATTTTCAGAATCAGAACAAGGGTCCAGTGTGAAATAATAAGCAGTAAGTAGGGTAAATTGGAGCTTTAAGGCTTTCTGATACTAGTTTCCCACCTGCCTGTTGTTGTTTTCCCACCTAAATTCTAACAGCTCCCGCCTCCTGAGATTTGATTGACTCGTGTATTAACCCGCCTCCCTTGCGTTGCCAGTTTAGACCGTGGCTCTTGTTTAGACTGTAAGTATAAAACGACTGGCCAATCCCAACACAGGGGGCGTGGTATTTTGGAAAACGGGTGGGAAAGAGAACTTTCTGCCGTGGGCATGCGCAATCTTATTCACAACTGAAAAGAAAATATGATCGTTAATGATGATCCAAATAAGCATAAAACATCTAGGTAATAATAATTTAATAGTCAAAATAAGAAGGGAAGGGAAACTATTTCTGAAAACGTATATACATTTCTTTATTTAGAAAAAGTAAATATGTAGTCCAATTTTAACGAGTCTGTGCTAAACGATTTCATTGACCATTAATTATGACGTAATTGTAATTATTCTAAACATTTTTTAACTGAGAAAGGAAATCTGTATCCTTTGATTTAAAAGAATTTAATTCACTTGTCATTTCATACTGAGAGTCCACTGTTGAGCTCTCACTTTCTTGTTTTAAATATTTATTAAGGTGAATGTAAGGGATTCCGTTAAAACGATAACATTCATCCAAACCTTGAGCACACTTGTTATAACCAACTGTGTTTCACCACTTAGTTAATAATTCATGTTCAAATAATAATCCAATGTTCACACATTTCTAAAACGTTATAAAAGATTTTGTAATTCGTTGATAAGTCGGTCCACTAGTAAAGTATAATTATAATAATTCAGCTAAATTATGAACTTGACATTATTGCATTATTATAACTTCAAAGAAACCCAGATACCGGATATTAAAACTGAAACCTGACTGAGATATCCTTTAAACGTTAATTTAGTCTTGATCTGAGACTGTTGGGATGTAGAGGGGTGTGAAGTGTATCAGGATCAATGTGATACGTTTTCTGCTACATAGAAAATTCGAATTATTTTGTTTACCTTTTTTATCCAATATTCACCTCACACGTTTCGTCAGACTGATGTCACGCGTAAATGGGCTATGACGAAGTATGAAGTTGCTCTTGTTTATAGCCACAATTGAGCCGCTAAAGTCTATATATTTAGCCAGTAAACTACTTTTTAGCCACAAAATTATACAGAATAATTTCTCGATCATTTTTACAAACGTAAGGTTCTCTTTATTCATAAAATATTTAAGTGTGGATGAGGCGTTTATCCATAACAAAGGGATGCATGTTAGCCAGGATATATAGTGAACATGTGTAACAGAGTCCTTAGACAGATTGTTTAGTCATGTTTGCTGATGTAAAAATGAGCCAGATTGTAAATTAACTGTAAAACTATATATAAGCTATGAATTTCTTGTTTTATACAAGTTAATCTTTTCACTTTTACATTAGCAAAATTTCAGTCTGTGAAAGGTATTGGCTGATTCCCCAAATTAATTTAATTAAAGTGTAATTAAATTTACCTGAGTACAGGAATTTTAAAAATGTGAGACATTTTTATAAACCAATAGTTTATTATTAAATTCAACCACAAAACAAAACTGTTAATGTACAGTAGGTGCTTTTTTAAGTCACGAACAGCAGCTTAATTCTCAACCCAGCACTAAATAAAGTCATTTGTAAAAGTGTGTTGAATTGTTTTGTCGATTTTCGCAGTTAACTTTCAGTTAAGTTTAGTTCATAACTTAAATAACTCTTGCTGGGTTTAACATACTGTATGTAATAAAATAAAAGGTTTGTCGTGTACCAGAACTTTTACACTGGACATATTTATTTTCCAGTGGTAAGTAAGTAACTTAACCGTAATTGTGGATCAAAATGTATAGAAGTATGTTCCTTCAGAGCGTTTTAAAATATCAACACAGCGCTAATTTCACCAAAGGTGCGTAAACTTTTGCACGGCGGAGCGTGTCTCGCGCTCTCCCGCATGCTGCAGTTCGGCGCTTTGGGCGCGAAGCGGCGCCTGACTGACGGAAATGGGTCAGTGGAGCGGACAGAGGAGAGCGCGCCGCCCAAAAAAAAAAAAAATCATGCCCCGCGTTAACGCAGAAGATTGATGCAGAAAATGTTCCTATTCGCGAGCGTTCTTATTCTCCCGTGCGTGTGCATGACACTGAGTCCCACCTGTGCTACACAACAGTGAACTCCTTATATACAAATGCAATAAGTGCACGTGAACCTAATGCGTCCCAAAGTTCGATTTTTGCAAATACAAGGTTAAAATACACTGCGATCTCGTCAATATTCCACAGTTGCATAAGATGGTCTCTTTTTGTGAGATGGCTTTTAATGGCACATCAACATAAATATGTCCCACAAACAGGAGGACTGAGGCGATCAGAAAAATAAATGTAAGTTACATCTCAAAACACATCCAGAAATGCGCGCCGTTTTCTGCCGTACTGAGGTGCCATTTTGGCCTTGCACTTCTTAAAAACCCAAAAATCGTTATTTCGTAGCATTTTGTAGCAATTAGAATAACTAAATTACCCAAAAAAGTTCAAAGATATGTGAACCCCGGAAATACATATCACTTTTTACAAAGTTTTGTGCTTCTTTGACGGTATTGGGGCTGAAAATATTAGTGATATGTAGGAAATCCCTGTTGAATATTTCATCTCACTGCGCTCAGGTAGCACCTGAGTGAAGTCAGTATCAACGCAATAATTGTTGTATATATTTCAGTTTATAACTGTATAAGTTTTGGGCTTTTCAAGTAACGCGCATCCTGATGGAATATAATTAGATTTGTAAAAAAAAACATTGTATGGTCATATTTCAAAGTTCCCAGCCTAGTTGTGGAGGTCTAGGTTTTGGGTAAAATAATTGATCTGAAACGTGCACTTACATTCGCTTTTCTCGTGTTTACAGGCTTTGTTTTTACTTCATACACATATTTATAGGGAGAATATCACTGGGACACAAACACTTCAGTCCTGGAGTCAGTCCTACTACGATTTTACAAAGCAGGATTATTTATAATAAAACTCAAACCACAAACAGAAGATTTTTCAGTAGGCATGTCCCTCAGATCTTTTCCTGCTAGACAAGGTTGACTTTAACCTTAAACGATGTGGCTAAACTGAGAAATCCTACGCGATCTGAGGTCCCATTTGTGGATCAGAAACCTATCTTTTGCAAGCACCGGCCACAATGGCTTTTTGTAGGAATTTAATTATTCAAATAAGGCTGTCAGTAACAGTTGTGCTCTTACCTCGCATGGTGTTGGTGGTGGCGACTCGCTCCCAGTCATGTAGAGACAAAACCAACCCAAACAAGGGGTTAAAAATAAACAACAACAATAACAAAAACAACAGCCGCAGCAGCGGTGGCGTTAGCAACAAGATCCCTGGCAACAGCAACAACAACAACAACAACAATAACAACAAACTCTTATTCACGGCCCACGCGTTGGGTTCGCGCGCGTGATCATCCCGTAAACGCGGCGCAAGCTTGCGGACTCTCACGCGACCTGAACGGAGGTTTTCAGCGTTCGCGCGAGGCACAGGCGTTGGGCGGAGCCCACGAGAGACCCCGAGAGCCTCGATTGGACGAATCATCTTAACTCCGCCGACTTCTGCTGACCAAAGAGCTGGGATTGGTCAGAGACTGTAGGCCCCGCCCATTGACTGACGGAAACCCCTGGGCAGACAGTACAAGAGCACTGTAGAAGTGGAAATGCGGATGAAATCACCTCAGCGTTACACAGCGTTTAATATTTACAATATTTTAATACAGTCGCGTGCAAATGTTTTGGAACATCTGTTTATATGTTTTGTTTGTTTGTTTTCTGTACGTTTAAAAACAGAGTTACTGTTTGTTTGATTTTGTTATCATATTGGGGAAAACAAAATATAAAATGTGGTCTATGCAAACGTTGTAGTGTGTTACAGTATGATATAATAACTAAATAAATATGCAGTAGCAGAAAAAAAAAATCTCTTTAGAGGAAATAACGTATTTTCACTTACATAAGTTAACCAGGGGTGCTTACACTTAATTTCTTTCTTTGCAAGTGAATCAGCAAATCAGAATTTCTGTGCTGCTGTTGCTATTATTTGTTTGTTTGTTTTATTGAATTTGTTTATTTTAGGGTCATCCATATTCATAAAGCCTAGTATCTGAATGAGCTCCAAATGAAAGGAAATTCATCTAGACAAAATTATATAATTAAATATAACCCTTGATTAAAATAATAAGGTAAATTCTCAGTATGTATAATATTATTATTAAGAGAAAGGAGAGCCATCATTTTTTTATGCCATGACATCTAACTTTGGCTTTTGATGTTTATCAATACATAAATTACTTAAGTTACAAACATTTTAATAATAAAATAAATGGTAATTATCAATAATCTCAATATTATCATCACAGAAAATACTGTAAAAAGGCAAAAAAAAAAAAGTAAAAAGTGAGATTTCCCAAGCAGATATGCACCAATGTAAATAATGGCTTATCACAATATGAAAATACAAGAAACAGAGAAAAAGAGAATCTGTGAACTACATCTCAGACTGAGGAAACACATACTTGAGTTTAGTGTGTGACTGCAAGCCACGCAAGACATTCTCAATGATTTGACCAACTAAACATTTTTGGGGCAGATATTCACTTGCAGCTGGATCTCGGGTAGCAAACAGGTTGTTTCAATTTCAAGTTTCAAAGCCCAAATATTTTTTAAAGTCAGAAAAACACATTTTTATTTGCAAACACACCCATTTATAAGAATGCAAAGCACCCAAACCTAATTTAATGTTAACAGTGCCCCCTTATGGTGATTGGTAACCTGCTAAATATGAGTTATATAGTCCCCGTTCACAGGGATATGTTTATTTTAAAAAACTATGGTTTTGATCTGCCTTTTAGCCTCCTGTCTACATGAAAAAAAAGTTTTAGGTCAATGAAAATGTAGGTTTCCAAAGTGGGGCTCTCCAGGTTGGGGATCTTTGAAAAAGCCATTGTCACTATTTTCCTGTGGATGAAAGAAAACAGATATTTTGTGCTAGCCTGTTTATGGCTGAAATGCAAATATCTCCTCATTCCCTATATAGTACAATAATCATTAAACTACAATGTACAGGCAGCTAGCACTATATTTCACATTCCCACAAATAAATACATATAAATGATGCTGTATTAGAAATATATAACGCACTATTAAGATCTCTATTCAGTAATTTCATGATTAGCGTAGTGCACAACATAGGGAGGGTTCTCCTTGGAAATGAATATGTCGCCTCTATATTTGCTTTTTCTAGAGTTACATCCAGCTTCAATCATGTTACATATGTACAAATGTTAGGAGTCTTACCCAAGGTCTCTCATTTGCCTAGCAATAGAAATCTTACTCTAGTCTGCACTGAGAAGTGCTGCAGTGTGGGTAACACATCAAATGGTTTATGTTTCAGGTGACCATTAAAAAAAATGAAAACATCAATTATTTTTAATAAATGGCAGATCTTAATTACTCTGTAATGTCAGAACCTATACAGGCAGTTTCATTATAAAATATGATTAATATTATGTAAATGCTCAAACAGAGTAAGCTATAAGGAACAGTTCTAGAACGTACACGTTCGTATCAAGTCAAATGCTGGGCAGACTTTTAAAGCAGCAGTAACTGGTCAAGTCCATTGCTTTAAAGGGGTAATAAAAGGGGAGAAATGTGGTATATCATTCAAGAGAAGACAAAGCCAAGTCACTAAGCACTGTAACACAGGTACTGTACTTTATGTCACCATAATATAACTTTTAGAAAATCAAAATGAAAAAGCCTGATGTTAAAGAAGTAATCAATTGGAGAATCAGATTTCACCAATGACTTTGTCTTTCAACAATGTCTTTACATCAACATTGTACTGACACATAGTGACCTGGGTGTATAATCCATACTTACCCATTTCAAACATGGCCACCTTCATAGAGGGCCCTTTCCAAGGAGCATAAACCGTTTAATTCAGGCACTATCTCGTGTGAGCTGAACCTTATAGAAGAAAGGGTAATAATTATTCCAAATGTTGCTAATTTATAGAGTATGTTTCTGAAAAAGTATACTAGAACTTACTGTAAAACAGCACCCATTTTTACAGCAGCTAAGCCCTGCCTTGAGGGCTATAGGGAAGGAAAGCATGTATTATCAAATTGTAATTATCTGTGTGCATTGTCCATAATTGGTAACCTGCCTTGTCTTATTAAAAACAGCTTGTGTTAAAGGAGAAAATGGAGGTGTGTCTCTTTACCCATCTCCCAAGTGTGTGTGTGTGTGTGTGTGTGTGAGTGAGAGAGAGAGACAGAGAGTGTTGGGGGTTGAGAGACAGAGCTATGGACCCATCCCGGGGTAGAGACGGATCGCCGCGAGCACATCTCCAGTGACCTACATTTCTGTCTTTTCTCTTTTTTCAATTTCCTATTTTCCCTCCAAGAGCAGCCTCATAATTGTGATGTAATGACCAAATGACAATAAGCCTGACCGGTCAAATGGACGTTGTGGATGCTTAATGCTGGCTAGACTTGTCTCACATTGGAGGGGCATAGGGGGCAAAAAAAAAAGCTTTTTTGTTTGCCCCTTATTCACAAGGCCTGAGGTTTGGCATTAAAGGAAAAAACTGTGTCACCTCACCTGTAAAGTTGAATAGTTATTGTCTGCAGTCATTTTTATATTTTTATGAATCCAAAGTGGCATCCTCTATTCATGTTGCTTTTCTTTAAAGGCCTCAAGCTCAAGGCGATCAGGGAGGAACTGCTAATATTTACAAGCCCACACTTTAGGGGGAGTTATGAAAATGTGTTTGTACAGAGCTCTGTATGCAAAAGAGAATTACAGCTAGAAAATGAATGATTCAAAGATTGCTGAGGCCCATATGGTGCCTAAAAGCCACCCAAGCAGAAAGGAATCTGCTGTGGCCCAGGGCCCTACTGTACTGTAAAACCATGTGTATCAATGCAGGGGGGGTTGTCTCATCCATTCCCTTATTCACGTCTGTTCACTTGTTTTCTCTTTTCTCCTCTTCTCTTTCTCACCCTTCCTATTCTGATCTTTTCTCTTTACATCTCATCCTTGCCCTTCTTGTTTTTTCCTCTTCTCTTCTCTTCTCTTCTCTTCCTTACTCTGTATCCTCTGCAGTGATTTAAATACAACCAGTCCTTTTGATATGAGCTGAAATGGTGCTTCGATAAAGAACTCATAATCCAATGCTAACCACACTAAGGTCTTCAGAGGCAATGTCCCAATATCTACACTAAAAGCTTTCAAGAAGTCTAATTATTGCAGCAAAGGGGTAACTACATTTTAATAACCTTAATTTAAAATCATTTTATCATTTATGTAGCAGGCCCTCAGCAGGATGCAAGCCATTGTGAGTGTTTATTAGTTGACGTAAAAGATATGGCAGTTAGTGTTCTCCTCCTAGTGTGTTGAAATATCCAATCATGTTGCAGTAGTGTAATTTGAAAAGCTGGTCTCACTTTGTGGCAGTGTGTGACTGGAAGAGTTTTAACTAATTGTTCAATTTCTGTCACACCGGAGGCTTTTTCAGGCAAGAACCTCACATTTAGAGCCTCACTAAAGTCTGAACGTTGACTCAGCCATTCCAAAACCTTTTGAATAATTCACAGGTGGATTTACATGATTTGGATCAATGTCCTGCTGGAAGACTCAACTGCACTGGCGCTTTAAGTCACTGAAGGGCAGGCATTCTCCTTAAGGATGTTCTGATCATTCCTGCTATAATCTGTTATGACAAGTGGTACAGGTCCTGCAGAAGCAAAGCAGCCTACACCATTCAATATATAAAACTAACGGGTAATTGATGGCAATAGGTACATTGCTGTGAGGATCTGATAGCATTTAGAAACTAGTGAGGCCAGTTTCAGCCAAACCTAAATAAACTATATGGGCAAAAGATTTGGGACACCTACACAATATATCTGCAGCAGTTTTAATGACCACTCACTCTAAATCCATAAGCATTAGTATAGAGTTGGTCTCCCCTTTGCAGCTTCTGCTTTTTTTGGAAAAGCTTTATTACAAAATTTTGAAAGATTTTTGTAGGAATATTTGCCCATTCATCCAGTAGAGCATTTGTGTGTTCAGACATTGATGTGGGATGAGAAGACCTGGCTTGCAATCTATATTCTACCTCATGGCAAAGGTATTTGATAGAGTTGATGTCAGGATTCAGTGTGGTCCAGTCAAGTTGTTCCATACCAAACTCACCCAACAATGCTTTCGAGGCCAGTGGTGGTGTGCTTTACCTCATATCATCCAATATCTGGCACTATGCTTTATGATGTAAGTCTTCTGTTCAGATGCTCAGCCATAGAAACCCATGGCATGAAGCACGTAGCACACAGTTTGTTTGCTGATGTTAATGCCAAGGAAGTTTGGAACTCTGCAGTTACTTTGTCAGCATAGGCAACTATGGCCGAGTTGCTGTGGTTCCTAAACTTCCATATTTCAGTTATGCCACTCACAGTGGCTCACCGAATGTCCAGGAGGGAAGAAATTTGCTCGAATTCAGTGAGCCATTTAGAACGACCCATTCTTTCACAATGTTTGTAAAAGCAGACTGCATGTCCAGGTGCTTTATTTTATCCACCTGTGGCAATGGGACTGAATGAAACACCTGAATTCAGTGATTTGTCCATAGTCTGTATAATGGATGAAGTTCCATTGCTCCACAGAACAGGGTTCCATAACACTAGGTGACTTTATACCCCTCTATCCCACTGAGAATGGTGACTTTAGACTCTTGTCTGGCTGCTCTACAGCAGCTGATTCTAAGGGTCAATGCTTTTCTATGGACAAACTGTGTAGTGGAAATTCCACATAAGGAGAAGTGTCCACAAATCTTTGGATATAGTTTCTAAATATCTATTCAATCTGTGTAGTACTATGTTGTAAAAAATAGAAGGAACTATTATAGGAAGCCCTGCTTTTAAGGTTAAACCACATTTGTGTCATTCCTTTGCCCTTGAAACAAGCATCAGGAAGTTAACTTCAATATAATTAGATAAGTTTCTATTGAAAATAAGAAATTAGGGCACATTTCCTCTGAGGGACCTCCCCTTAACTCTCCAATGACACCAGCCTTTTTATTTTACTCTGGAAACAAGCAGGTGTTTGTGCAAGTGAGGCTTTTTCCAGTGACAGTGAGAGGTTTGATGTATCATACATGGCACATTTTCTGCTTGTAAACAAGGACTCCAGTCTATTAATGTTTATTTTTCTCCATAAACAAGTACTCTCTATATATTACCCCCTTACAATCACTGAATGCAGCTTCTTTATGGTGCACATATTGTGGACACTTGTGTCAGGCTTCTATAATTGACATAAAACCTGACTGAATGAAATAGAATGCTACAGAGGAGCTGCACATGAGCCACAACAGTCACCATGCCTAAAGCCAAGCATTGATCAGAGGGGTATAAAGCCCCTCAGAATTAGGCACTGGAGTTGTGGAACTGCGTTTTCTAAAATGATGTCAATCCATTCAATACCTTTGGGATGAGTTGTAGTGCCAGAACGTAATCATCCAATATCAGTGCTTGAGCTGCCACATGACTGTAGGATCCTGGGGTTGTTCTTTCAAACCCCACCTTGACTGACTGTGGTTTCTCTGTGTCTGTGTGGGTTTCCCCTGGGTGCTCTGGTGTCCTCCCGCAGTCTAAAAGCACATGTTGGTTGGTGGGTTGGTGGAGCAAAAAGTGTCCATGGGTGTGAGTGTGTGACACACTGTGATGGGTTGGAATCCTGTTCAGGGTGAGTTACTGCCTTGCCCACAGTCATGGTGTGTCTGGAAGACTGGGCTCAAATCAGGAACACACCCTGGACAGGGCACCAGTCCATGCATCACACACTCACACCTTTGGATTTGCATGGCCAATCCACATACCAGTGTGTGTTTTTGGACTGTGGGAGGTAACCAGATCATTCATACATCCATCCAATATCTGTAACCGCTTATCCAGTTCAGGGTCACGGTGGGTCCAGAGCCTACCTGGAATCATTGGGCGCAAGGCGTGAACACACCCTGGAGGGGGCGCCAGTCCTTCACAGGGCAACACACACACTCACACATTCACTCACACACTCACATCTACGGTCACTTTTGAGTCGCCAATCCACCTACCAATGTGTGTTTTTGGACTGTGGGAAGAAACCGGAGCACCCGGAGGAAACCCACGCGGACACGGGGAGAACACACCAACTCCTCACAGTCACCCGGAGTGGGAATTGAACCCAGAGTGGGAATCGAACCCACAGCCACCAGGTCCCTGGAGCTGTGTGACTGCGACACTAACCTACTGCGCCACCGTGCCGCTCATTCATTCATTTATTGTCCGTAACCGCTTAACCAGTTCAGGGTCGCAGTAGGTACGGAGCCTACCCGGAATCTACTGGGAACACACCCAGGAGGGTGCCCCAGTCCTTCACAAGGCGACACACACTCACTTACACACACACACACCTATGGACACTTTTGACCATCCTGTGTTTTTCTACTGTGGGAGGAAACCGGAGCACCCGGTGGAAACTCATGGAGAACACACCAAACTCCTCACAGTCACCTGGAGCAGGGCTCAAACCCACAACTCCAGAACCCTGGAGCGAGCGGTGTGACAGCGACACTACCTGCTGCACCACCATACTGCCTAAAAACAATTAGTACATGGTATGATTAATCAAAATATCATAATGAGGTTTAATGAGTAGACAGGGATCATGAGAGAGAGAGAGAGAGAGAGAGAGAGAGAGAGGGTGAGAGAGAAAGAGAGAAATACACTTGAGAAATTTATATTGAGAGATACCGACCACAAGTGACAGAGGCAATTTTCAGCGGAAAAATTACTCCATCATAATTTCAATCCCGAGTAGGATTGGAAAGAAAGCCCTGAAGGACCCTGCGGTGTCACCTTGAAAAATGGCAGAAGAAAAGATCACCAAATTACACATTCAGACACACTCACACAGCAATTAAATAATGTGTCTTCTTTCATGGACTTATCCAGTAACACTCTTTGCTGTGTATTATTTATAAATCTGCACACCAGCAAATACAACAGAGAAAACAATAGAACAATAGAATAGTTTAAAATGATCTTTAAACGATTAGAGGGGATGAGGGTGAAGCATATTTAATAATTTAAATAATATTTTATACATCACAATATTTAAAAAAAAAGAAAATATGATAATTTAAACAAAAATATTCTACAAGTAAAATTTCTGATGGTTACAGCTGTCAGAAATAAATATATAAGGGAGAATATCTTGCTTTGACATTTGCACCTGCAGGAACACTTTTTTCCCCACTTTACTTCCAGTCTCACATTCCTGAAACTGTAGAAATACTTTTTTGCAAGTTGTCTTCCTGAGACTCTCTGCCAGGTTCAACTTATGACTCTGGGCTTGCCATTTCATTATTTCAGTGTTAACATCTTAAGGGATGTGTTTTACTTGGTTTGCAGTGTGTCAAGCGGCATTGTCCTGTATCAAAATGGCCAACAGGATGTTATATTTTGCCAGGATAATAAATGCATATTGCTGAAGAAGATTCTGATAAATATTACCTTGAAATGTAAACATGTGTTTATTTGTTACTGTACAATGAAATGTGTCATCCACATTTAACTCATCAGTGGCATTAACCCCATGTACATACTGGTACACTAGGAGCAGTGGGCAGCCATTCCCACGCCGAGGGAGCAGTAAGGGGTAGAGTGTCTTGCTCAAGGGCACTTCAGAAAAGGTTTGAGGAAGGAGACAGGGCTGTTCCTTCAATTTCCCTGTCCCAATTTTCCTGCCAGTCATGGGGATAGAATCTGCAACTGTCTGTTCCCAAGCCCGATTCTGTAGCCATTATGCCACAGCTGCTCCAGCTCTATTTTGGAAGAAGAAAACAGTCTATTATTTGGAACAGAGGCTTGGTTAGTGTGATTTGGGATTTTTAATCTGTATGCCAAAACAGAGCCAGAGCAATTCCTGCTGCAGTGTTGAACCAATTCCCCTTGAAGAGTCTCCATATCATTCTGTTCTCTCTTGCACTTTTTTACACTTGTTGTACAGCAGTATTTTTAAGGTTTTGAATAAATTGGATTGCAAAATTTCAGTGTTCTAAAAATCAGGCTCAGGGAATGATCAACTTCTCTTGTAGTGGTTGAAGACTGGCTGAGATCACCATCTTGAAAATCGATTACAAGAATTGCCAGATAAATGATCATGGTTCTCTATTAAATTTCACCTTCTATTTATGTTAGGAAAAGTATAAACTGGGATGAGCAGTGACTTTGAAATTTACAAAAATTTAAATTGTTCTCTAAGCTCAATCTCTAATGTAATTACCAATCACATCACAGAGACAAAGCATTTTGCCTATAGGGATGGCCAAGATGGGAGAAAATAACTTGACAGTAATGTGATCAGTGAAAATGTTATTACAAACTTAACATCCAGAAAAGTTGGGGCACTATCTACAAATGAAAGTCTGTAAGTTTTTGATTCACTTAAACATTTATTTAACAGACAAAACAACAATAGACAAATATTTGCAGTGTTTTCAGTTATGAAATTAAATGTATTTTTAAATGTAAACAAATTAAAAAAATGTGTTTATCAAAAAACAAAATGTCATATCACTTTTTCTTTTAACAGTACTTTTTATTTGTTTGGGAATTGAAGATACTTACTGTTGCAGTGGAATTTTTGCCTGTTCTTGCTGTTTACAAGACTTGAGCCACTCAACAGTCTGTGGTTGTCAGCGTCTAATTAACCTCTTCATGATGTGCCATACATTTTCAATAGGAGACAGATCTGGACTGCAGTCACTTAAGTCAAGCATGCATTCTTTGTCTATGAAGCTTATTTTGTAGTTCATACAGAATGAGGCCTGCCATTGGTCTGCTGAAATAAACATAGTACCTTGACATGCCTGCAGATCTCACCGATACGGTGGGCACTGATGCCCCCCATGCTAGTATTTGCTCCCTCAGAAGCTAGTTTTTGCACTTTTAGTTGGTAAGAATTCTGATTCTTTTTTTTTCATGTATGTACCAAACATTTTATCTTTGGCACCTACAGCCCAGCATCCATTTTGCCCCCCCCCCTTCCACCCCGAAAAAACAAAAACAAAACAAAGTAAAACATGGTCTTGTGAACACATTTCTTCTGTCTTAATGTCAATCTGAGATGACTTCAGGCTCAGAGAACTCATTGCAATTCTTGATGCAGTGGTGGACTGTGACAATGGTCCTAATTCATGAAACATTCTTAAAAACACAAGCAAACTTGAGTGTAATTTACATATAAAATGGTCTTTCCAAAAACTTTCCTCCAGATTCATGAACATTGCACATCTGACTTATGAAGTAAACAGAACACAGAATAACATTTAGACTCCAGCTTTAGAAACCTTATACCCAAGCTAATATATACCCCGCTCTATTGAACTGTTTTGAAATGACTGGATATTGTTTAGACATCTAGATCCGGTTCTGTGATTTGGACTATGTGTGACAGCTTTGGAAGTTACATCAAAAAGAGATGGCGGTGTCCAAACTGTGAAAACCTTCTATTCCTGCTCTAAAATCCCAGATTATACCATGGAAATAGCACTGCCTTTAGGAATCCCAAGTGTGGGATATTTTCATCAAGGAATAATTCTAGTAGCTCGTCCCAGTAGCTCAAATAGACCAAACCCAGCGCAGCCGAGAGGGATAACATGATTATTATTAATATTATGGGAAATTAATAAAGTTATAGATTCCTCATCTCATCTGTATCAAAACAGAGTAATAAGCATTCTTCTCCTCATAGCTTTTTTTTAATAAGGGCAATCACTCCAAAATTGAACTGCCTCCTCTTCATCAAATTATGACTACAGACAGCCAATCAGTTGATTATAATTGGATTTCTTCATAATCCATGTTTTTTCACAGTTTTTTTTTACCCCCCTTCTTTTTTTCCAAATGAGGCCATGAAGATATTACTGTTGCTTTGAGTGTGGTGAAGGTTTCTTTTTTTTCTTTTTCCCCTTTTTTTCAAACACATTAAAATATGCTTGTGCGGCCTGAGGCAAGTTCTCAAAATAAACGTAGCACTGATTTAGTTTGCAAAGCTTAATAAATGTTGATGATGAATCCATGAACAAATCAAATCCGGGCTCTCCCAGAGCTTTTATGTTCTGGGGGGCTGCTTTCGAAAAGCACTGTCTGGACATTCCCAGTTTAATCAGAGCTGGTCAGTTTCTTATTGAAAAAAAAAAAAAACCATACAAATACTGGTCATCACTGAGGGTGTTCTTTAAAAGAGCATTCCTTAGCTAAGTGCTTCCTTAATAGTGACCTTTGGTGTAGGATAATGGATGATAGTACAGTTTAATGAGCCTGAGCAACTCTTAATGCTATACCATAGTTAAAGTTGTAAATGACTCCAGACAGATCGGCCCAATTCAAGCATGCTAATATAACATATATTACAATGCAACAACAAGACCCACAAACACTATGTTTTGCCAAATATTATACAAAACCAATCAATCATAACTTTATGAACTTCATGACTACCTCCTTGTTTCTACACTCACAATCCATTCTTTGTTGTTCTACAATTACAAACAGAATCTCTTGCTCTGCATACTTTGTGCACCCCATTCCACCAATGGTCAGAACACGCACAGGACCACCACAGAGCAGGTACGATTTGGGTGTGGGATCATTCTCAGTGCTGCAGTGACACTAACGTGGTGGTGGTGTGTTAGTATGTAATGCACTGATATGAGTGAATCAGACACAGAATGTTTAAAACCCTCAGTGTCACTGCTGGACTGTTAATTGTCCACCAACCACAAATATGTAGCCGACAGCATCCTGTGTTCACTGATAAAGGGTTAAAAGATGACCAGCACACACTATGAAGCAACAGATGGACTACTGTCTCTCACTTTACATCTGCAAGGTGGACCATGGAAGAAACCCACACATGTCAGTATTTTCTCTTTTAAAATCTATGATAAACATTGTAATATATTATTTTTATAGTCTTAATGTATTACATCACTTTATTCCATAACAAAGCAGTATAGTTCTAGTACTATGCTGATGTCTCATTTGCTAGTTCATTTCCAGTTCTACCTTAAATAATGAAGCAATTACCTTTTAGCACCTGAGGCTACTACAACATTTATGGTGTTACTGGAAGTTAAAAAAAAATTGGCTAAATAAAAAGCTGAATTTAATCTTAAATCACAGAAGAGTTAGCAGTGGGCGATCATATAAGAATTTGAATGTTTCTGAAGGCCCTAAAGGTATCTAAAGTCCTGCAGCGCTCCACTAATATCACTGCAGACCATTGCAGAGCTGCCTACAGCGCACCACTAATAGCCAAATAGCTATTTGTTGTGATGACCTATCAGTCTTTTGAAGGGCCACCCCATTTTGTAGGGGAAGATAATAACCACTAAACCATTTAAATCAGCCCCAAGGGTCAAGATGATACTTGAAAACAAGGGGTAGGGGTTAAACTTAAGAAATGGGATTCACTATTGGAACATGGGTTATGTGGGTGAGCACATATTCTGAATAAAATGTAGTCCGTAGTCCAAGCTAAAAAAATGTGTCCATTCAGGATTTCCAAATTGTCAAATATATCTGACATTTTGCTGTCCACAGGCTTTCCCCCATTCTCAATTCCTGCCCTAAGGCCTAAATCCTTCCTTGAAGTGTGCACTTTGAAGATGTTTGATGAGAATTGGGACTTTCCTTCATGTGCCTTGTGTATATCACTACTTAAACACCTTTTACTGTGGTTTTCAGCTGAGATCTGCTCAACATTACAGTGTTTTACTAGAGTATCAATCAGAAATATGTTGAAAGTGGTTCATTTATTACAATCTGTTTTCCACACACTCTCAGAAATAAAGGTACAGTAGCGGTACATTATTAGTCAATAAAGGTACAAACTGTGTTTAAAAATCTAGTTTTTTTCCTTAAAAGTACATTAAATTCTCTTCTCCGGAAGGAGAGATAAATGTTTGTAATCTTTCTTTATAGAACAGTGTCATATAAAAAAAAAAACATAATAAAAGTCCTGGAGATAAAATGGGGCATATCAATCAACACAATTTTAAAATTTACAATTATAATAAATTTAGGTACAATTATGTTCCCTAATTAAAGGTACACATATGTGCCCTTGAGAGTACCACCACAGAGACAAGAAAAGGTACCACCACAGTGACAAATTTTCTGAGTGCATGTGGAGGTGACCCATGAGCCATGAAATGTAAAAAATCTACATAAATGTCTAGTTCCCAGTGATGCCCCGTTCTTTATATTATTTCTGGTTGAGAAAATGATCTGTTTGCTTTTTTTTATTCTGTTTTTCAGGGCCAAATGTAGGGACAGTGCAGCTGCAGGTGTTCGTCTGCTCAATTCTGCTATTCTGCCTATTTTTTGAAGACCAAAATATGGTCACCCTAAGTTTATATTTAGAATAAAGCCAACTGAGTCTGTAACTGAAAGGAATACTTTTCTCAGTGGAGCCTGTGCTTCATCAAGATCTTCAACAAGTATTACTTTACCTGTATGTGTTACTAAATTTGATAGAAAGATAGAAAACTCCTGAAGGAACTCAGAGAAGGGCCCTTGTGGCATAAAATTAATTATAGAAATAATTCCACTAGCTCCTAATAGTTATGTTTTACATGTTTTCTTTGGAAGATCATTTCAGGTGGCGGGATTCAATGGTCGCCTTTCTGATACAAAAAGGATTTGAACTCAGCAAATCTCACCAAACCAGAACTACCGCCAAAACTCTTTGCCCTACATAACCCCAAGTTCAAAGAGCAAGAGGCTCTTCTCAGAAGCTCATGGCCCATGTGGAACGCTGCCATTAACTCACCATGTCTTATTCATCTCATGACAAATTTGCACTTAATAATTTACACCTACATATTTGATCAGTGTAGGCTTTTTCACAGCTCTTGTTTGTAAAACCAAGCTAGGGATGAGGAACCTAATGGGTGGACCTGCCGATGGGGTATGAGTTGGAGCACATGGTCCAGGTATATGTTCTAAGGACATGATTAGCAAATGGGGGTCTTCTTTCAGACAGTTGCTCATTATAATCCTGCTAATTTTTGCTGGGATGCAGTAGAAACAGTAATCTAGGGGCCTCTAGTACTGAGCAAGTGAACAGCAGTAACCTGTGGGTCTCTAGAACTGAAGCAGCGAGATGAGGTAATGGAACAAGCGTCGGCACCAGCTGAATTATTCACCTTGTCCTTAAGAGAACCACTGACAACACACACACACACACATTCTTACAAGATGTGTGGAACAAGGCTCTCTCTTTCTTTCTCTCTGTCACTCTCCTTTATCTCCTTGTTTTCTATCTTATTCTTTCTTTTAATCAACCCTCTCCTATCATTTTACTCTTTCTCCTGACCTCTCCTGACCTGGCTTTTACTTCTTAGTCTACAGATAGTTGAAGTAAAGCAATACACTATGTGCCTAAATGTTTTTAGATATGAAAGGGTTTATTAGGTCACAACTCTTTTTGGGAAGGCTTGGCTTTAAATGTTGGAACACTGCATTGAGGATTTGATTGCAATCACAAGATAGTTCTGACACTCTAAATAATCATAAAGGTATAAAATGGAACTACATCACTATAGAGATCACAACTCCACAGCTTAGTGCTATGCTGGTGGGCTTTATACTCTTCTAGCCAATGCAATGCATTGGGCATTGGGAATGAAGGCATTAGGCTCATTCTATTGGCGAGGCTTTTCTGTGGAGACTATACAAGCTGTGTGCAATGGGAGCACCTTAATGCAGATTGAATTGCTCATTAGAAGAGATGTCTACAAACATTTAGGCATTAAATGTACACTCCACAGGTTTTTAGGAGGTTGGCAAACAAGAGAATCTTTTTCTACTTAAACCCGCCACATCATCCCCGCCCTTTCCCTGGCGAATACCAGATTAAGTTAATGAATTGATGGGCATCCAGCCCATGCAAGCTGAGAGTGAGTGTACCAAGACAAATAAGGCAGCAGTACAATGCCAAAGCAGAGCCAGACACAAAAGACACACCATAGCTCCCCCATTGTTCATCCGCGAGAGCGTAGACGGCCTTACAGACCGATTGTCTTACAAGCCAAAGAGGAAACAAAGGGGAAATTGTTGCCAGCACTGGGGGAGAAGTTACAGTAGCGTGTATGTAGATTCCGGGATTACTGGGAAATGATAAACAGTCTGAGATGCCTTCTTTGAAGAAGAGGGTCTGGATTTCCAGATGACTGCATGCACATTCCTTTCAGGAGGAAATATTCTTTGACTGTCATTCAGAAGGTAGAACTGGGAAAATTTGAATCTGACACTGAATGTATATCTCTGCTCGCACCATTCCATTTAATACTCAATGGAATGTATGTGTGAAAGTTGTGTCTTGGGTTTCCCTATCATAATTACAGTTAAACTCAGATAATATTATATCTAAGAATAGGCAGAAATGGGGAATCACCTTTCATCCTGTAATTGTAAAAATGTAATTGGACAGGATTCTTGTCTTGTTCAATGTCATTTTCCAGTCACACTTAATAAATGTGAGCCAGAATCAGATGGTACTACAACTAAGCTCATGATAATAGTTTTGATTTTACTTTGCACCCAATCTAGAGCAGCTGTACTTAAACTCTGCTTTTTAGGCTTTGCCCCTTGACCTTTGCTGTCTGCTGTAGATCCCTGATGATGGATCCTCGTGGTAGATAGTGCCCCCCAGGACCCCAGGGTCATGCTCTATCCTCTTATGCCTCCCTAACACCCACCCACCCACCAACAGGCTATTAAGCGCCTTAATGCAGAGATGACGCCCTTACTGTACGCCTGGGAGAGAGGGTGTTTATGGAGAGGGGGTATGGCAATATCAGGGGGTTATGAAAGCTCCTGTTCCCCCTCTCTACTCCCCCAGCTCTTGCTGGATTTAATCCTGAGTCTAGGAGTGGGATTAGCGCTGCTCCTCACCATCCAAACATCACAAAAAGCAACAATTCTTACCCCACACGTACAAGATTATGCTCATAAGCAGTTTAGCATAAGACAGCAGGAAGAATACTATAATCTGTTCAGTGGTAATGACCTTTTAGATGCAATTAGAATATGCTCCTAAACACACAAATAAACACATACATACGTACATTGACACAAGCACAACAGCTTCAGGTGCTGCTTTTGTCACAAAAACTGCGAACTAGTCTTGAAATTCCTAATCAGACAAAGACAACAGGACAACCTGGTATATGGGGATAGGGGGAAATTTGTTTTCTTCTAGCAGGAGGACCACTCATTATGTTTTTTGTTTTTTTTTTATCTCAGATTTGCTTGGTTAATGACCATTGTAACATTATGGAGCTGCATGTCTTCATCGGTTGTGTACTGCTGATGTTTTAAATCATTTCTGCAGTAAGCTCAGAATGTTGCCAACAGTATATAACCTACTCGACTTTGGGAACCTAGCTAGAAAGGGTAGTAGGTGATTGTGGTAAGGGCGAGGTACAAATACCTTTTTAAACCATTTCAACCATTTGCCCAAGACACCTAGTGTTGTACAAGCTGGCCCTGTGGTAAATTAACTCATATCCACAATGTTTTCTGGCAGCTTTTTCAATAACCAGATCATCAGTTGAAGGATAATCTTGAGCTGTGCTAAGTTTTATAACAACTTCCTGTCTTTTTATTGTAATTGATGGGCAATTTCCAAAAGATTGTGTTATGCTGAATAGACTGGCTTACTAGTGCTTGAAAGTAACAATATTTTTGGGACAAAATGCATGGTTGCTGGCGTACCCAACATGTATCCACACCAAAATTCCAATAATATATATATAATAATTTAATTTCAATAGTTACATTTGTCATGCATCATGTCACACTCACTAAACTATTAAAAATGCCATAGGAGCCCCTCTAAACCGTTAAACTCATTAAGAATGCAAAGCTTTATGAATATGCATGATTATGCAAATAGAAACCCCCAATACTTTCTCCTACAACTAGATAGGCAATGCTAGTAAATTTAAGTTAACTGCGATATAACAAAATTGCAACCAAATGCAGCCCTATGTGCGGACTTATTATAAACTCTAATATTGTCTAAATATAGAACCTGACCATTTCAGGCATCAGAGATGGAGCATATAAACAGCTAAAAGGTTAGCCTCCACTGTAGCATTATTAACAAAAAAAAAAGCAGAATATATACTTATATTAAACATGAATTTAAAACCAACATAAACAAACAAACAAACAAAAAAACACACCCTGGAGGGGGCATAAGTCCTTCACAGGGTGACACACACTCACACTCACAACTATGGACACTTCTGAGTCGCCAATCCACCTACCAACGTGTGCTTTTGGACCGTGGGAGGAAATCGGAGCACCCGGAGGAAACCCACACAGACACGAGGAGAACCCACCAAACTCCTCACACACAGTCACCCAGAGCGAACCCACACCCTCCAGGTCTCTGGAGCTGTGTGACAGTGACACTATCTGCTGCACCACCGTGCCACCTACCATATACCATTTCAATTATTAATTGATCACTTTGTCTTAAAGACTAGAAGACTGAAGATATGGCATATTAATATATCTAGAGTTATACAGGGTGAGTCAAAAGTGACAGGACACACTTTTATCTGGATTCCCCAGCAAGTAATGGGTGAGGGGACCTATGTTCGAGACATAGCTGCCATCTTGAAAGCCGCCATATTGGATTCTTATATGAATGTGTAAACTGATTTGCAATTCACATCTATGCAGTTTATGTTGGTAAGCAAAAAAAGAGGCCTGTAAATGTGTCATTCATGTCTTTATTTCATCTATATAAAATATTTGATTTGTACTTTATTTTTATTTATTAATTCATATTAATATAAAATGTGCTTTTTTTACTTGCTTGCTTTTCCTTTTCGTGACTAGTACACGCCAGTGCTCATCCCCTCCCCCGTAGCTTACTCTGTTCAAGTTTGACTGCCTCTCTCTCCGCTCTCACACTCAGCCTTTCTCTCGCTCTCTCTCTCTCTCTCTCTCGCTCTCTCTATGAATGGGGTAAGTGGTGTAGTAACTGCAGGATGTAGGTCAGCGGGGCAGTTTGGCTGGCTGTGTCTAGACTCAGTCTTCAGGGCATGAAGTCATGGCGACTCGTGTGCATTGACCAGCGCGATCAAAACTCACACACTCCCTCACATACACACACACACAAACACACACACACTACAGGGCATCAGTCAGGCTTCAAATCAGCACTTAACATTACCCAAAATAGTTGCATTGCCTATGCCATAATCTGACATTAAATGCCATTAAAATGCCACTTGCTGGTATTTACATTCACTGGGCTGCCAGAAATAATAGTCCCAAACATACCTTTTATTAAGGATCTAAATGTTGTTTGGGCCAATAATGCACACATTAGACATTCTCTTATAATGAGTGGACTCATATTTTAAGGTGGACACAGGTGTGCAAATGTGCACATAAAGCCCCTATAACTTTCATAGAAAAACAAAACTGGATATGCTGAACTATCTACATATGATGCTCGATACCAAACATCAACTGGATGGGTACTGTCCCCCCAATATTGGCTATGAGTTATGGAGCGCCATCAAACAGAACATGTTTGTCAGAGCACAGGTCCATTTGGAACTTTTAATAACCATGCAAGACCTGATAGACAACAACAAACAGTAAAGAATAGGGTTTACGTTTGAGAGGGAGTAGAAAATCAAGCTCCATGCTTGCTTCAGATCTGAGCAAACCCACAGCTGTTTGTGTCCATCATGTTCACTGTGAAAAGTACACCTTAACGCTATGGAATCTAATCTGCCTAGCTACAGGCCACCAGGCAATTCGCTGACACATTACTCTGTGTAAGATGTGTGTATGTCGGTGGAGCTGATGTGAAGTCTTAACAAGTTAGAAAGTGATAGTGCTTGTTCCAGGGGGTGAGGTATAATGGATTTTCTCTCTCTCACCCCTCTCCCTCTCTCTCATCTCTTGGGTTAAGAATCTGAAAGCTACAGTCTCTTGTACTTTTATAATATTTTATTCATAGCTGTCAGACTCTCAGTAATGGATGTGACCTTTCACCTTTTTTTTTTTAAACAACAATGGGAGGTCTGGACTTTTATTTAGAGAGTCTGGGTTAGTGTAGAAATCCACTTG
Organism: Hoplias malabaricus; assembly: GCF_029633855.1. Lineage (NCBI taxonomy): Eukaryota > Metazoa > Chordata > Actinopteri > Characiformes > Erythrinidae > Hoplias > Hoplias malabaricus. Next base: position 5,070,415 of record NC_089820.1, on the reverse strand, counting down.
ATTATGATTTTAATCCCTTTATAGAACCCTCCCAAGGACCCTCTTGATCCGTATGTGGTTTTATATATTAACCAATATGTTAATATTTGGTTAACATTCATATGTAAAATCGGCACACACACACACACACACAAAAATACTTTGCTGGGTACCTATTGCTTACAACTGTTCAATTGCTCAAACAGTTGTTTAAACCTCTTCTGGAAAGGCTTTACAATAGATTACACTAGACAGTGATGTGAGGATTTGATGGCATTCAGCCATTTTGATTCTAAGGTCTGGTACCGCTAATGGATGATTACTGCTGACATATTACTCATTACCCTGCATTATGTAAGTGGGGGCATGCAAACTTGGATGTTCACTTAGAAGTAGGACCTCATAATGACCTCACAGGACTTATTACTAAAATATAATAAAAAACAAAAAAAAAACAAAAACAAAAACATACCTGAAATTTGAAATAAAATATTTACAAGCATTTTTGAGAGAATATAACAGTGCCCACCATAGCAAGACACACTTGTTTTGCCTAACCCCACCTTCTCTACCCCTTACTCAACTAAAGCCCAATGTTAAATGACCCCCGATGTGAGCCCCTGCACCCCATCACTGCGGCGATGACCTTGCTGCATCATAACACATTTGGCATGGTGCCAGCACGATGACTCAATTGTAAAATGTTACGGGGAAGAACAGCTGGAGAGAAAAAAACACCACATCCCTGCACCCTGTCATTGCATATTAGAGTGTGTGTGTTTGTACACTAGATTGCCATCTGTGCATCTGTGTATGCATAGAAATGATTCAATTACACACTTCTTACAGAACAAATATTTATCTCCTGCAGAACTCTATTTGGGGGTGTTTATGGTTCAATTACTGTTGTTGATATGAGTCTCACATTTCTCAAATACCGGATTCCAATCAATTCCATTCATACTTGTTTATACAGACGTGTTCATATCAAGTTAAAAAGTTACTTTTTTTTGTTTCCCTTTTTCAGTTACCGTAATGGCAACATCGCTTGTGGTTAACTACAGTTCTCTCTCATTTGTTTGCATTCAGATGCTCTGTGTCTTTTACGTTGGAACATGTTTGAGGGAAAAAACCCCAACAGTTATTTGTATGTGGCTGAAGTTTAACTTGTATAAAAAAATAAAAATTCCACTGTTTGAATTACCTAAGAAACTCATTTGTAACTTGTGTTATTTAGTTTTGTAGCAGTTGCGGTCTGTGTTTATTTTCATGCAGTTAGTGTTCTCCCGGATTTAGAGTCAGTTCCACCTTAAGTAATAAATACAGCAAAAATGAGTCACTATCACCCACTTATGGAGCAGGAATAGAGCAATATCCTCATCCCTGTTCATGCTTTTCAATGTTTGGAGGTCTCTTCGTTGTCTTTATTTCTGTTTTGTAAGCAGAGATCATTTTTAACCTATTTACAGGTATTGGGATTTCATAAACACATTAGACCAGGTTTGAGCACGCAAATAGAATGGAGCGCTAGCAAAAGATGAGGAAACATACCTAAAATCTTTAAAAAAAAAGTGCTTTTTGAATTAAAATGGTGAAAAATGCCTTTACATTACAGGTGGACGGTCTGAGATGGATTCATAATTTCTACCTAATAAATACAAACATATACACTGCATTTCCAAAAGTTTGTGTATAACTGACATCCAATTTCCCAAACGTCTCTTAAAAATCCTTACACTAAATGTTGGAACATTGCTGTGAAGCTTTGATGGCATTCAGCCCCAGAAACCTTAGTAAGGTCAGGTACTGATGTTGGATCATAAACATCACTCCAGTTCAACTCAGTGGTACAAAAAATATACGCAATTTATGTTACTGACAATAGGTGCTTGTTTTATTAAAAATACCAGCAAACGTACTGTTGGACCAGGGCTATCAAAACGTTCAGCTCTGTATAATAGGCTACATTTTTACACACTGCTAGATTTTGGATTAGGAACCATTCTGCATGTGTTTGAAGCCAATGTGCTGAGAAATGAATCCCACAACAATCATCAGTGTAGCAGGCGATTTAGGAAGCTGGGAAATTGTCTCCACCCCCACAGTCTCACTAAGCTCCACCTACTTCGGGGAAGCCCCGGGCACTGCTGTCACTTCCTATCATGGCTGGGCTCTAGTGTGGACGCACTTGTTAGGAAAGCTGGCCGTTAGCGGCCAAATGTGTGTGTGTGTGTGTGTGGCAGGTTTAATTATAGATTACAGTGAGCTTCCACTCTCTCTCTCAGTCTGTGTGCTCGCCCATGTGGAATGAACACAGCACGGCGGTAATGCAGTTGTGAAAAAATTCCAGGAGAGGAGTCTGACCGCTCTGTGCTGAGTGCCCAGGTGATCAATTTTGAAAAATACCAAGCAAGTATAGTCAATTAAAACAATACCGTACACTCCACATTCTGTTGTGAAAATGTCTATTAATAATCCCCAGTAATAAAAAGCTTGGTGTTCTGTGTTGCACAGTATTCACTTCTGTTATTCTATAATTGTAATCACATATCTGAACCATATCAAACCATATCTGAACTGTAAATAAGATATTCTTAGAGAATTTTTAGGCAACACAAAATCTATTGTTAAACTTAATTTTAGCACATTTCTAGTCAGATAAGTGGTAACAAGAATGATATTTGTTAATTGTTTAGTTACTCTGTTCTTTAATAGAAAATGTCAGTAACTCTGGGACAAAATGTAGACTCTAAATCACAGATTGATAAAATTAAAGACTCATTAAAAACTGACAGCGTAAAAAAAAAACGACTGGGAAACTCACAATTGTAAAGTAAACAAAGTAAACATCATATTAAATTGCTGTCTGTGTAAATTACAGGTTGTAAATTGTACACGGGATAAATGTACAGACTGTGTAATCATAGATTGGGTAAACTGAACACTCAGTAAATAGCAGAATTGTTATAATATGGTTCCAATTTTCGCCACATCCTGCAATCACATCAAGACACATTTTTGGTGCACACAGACGTACAGCAATAGATGCATATTTGGAGAACATATGACATTCATATCTAGGCACATGTGCTCTGTGTATTTCGAAGCACAGAGCTTTGTCATTCTGTTCCTGCTTGTATTTGTTTATTTCTGAGGTAATGTATGGTGTCAGAAAAACTGTCGCTGTGGTGGTACAATCAAGGGGACATATTCAATACCTTTAGTTAGGGAACATAATTGTAACTTTTTATATTATAATTGTAGATTTTTCAATTGTGTCGATTTCATCTCCAGGACATGTGTTGTTTTATTTCACACAGTTCTATAATGAAAGTTTACAAATATTCACCTCTCTTTCTGGAGAAAATGACTTTTTTTTTCATTTACAGTGTTTGAATCTTTAGTGACCGATAATGTACCTTTACAGTACCTTTTTTTTTTTCAGAGAGTGTACCTTTTCTTTATTGTGTCCTGCCGTTCATGTCCTGAAACATGGGAATGTCAAAACAAGAGCTTGGCCCATGTCTGAATATGTCATGAGTGATTTTTGTTTTTCTGCTGATAGCACGTCAAGGAAAAGATCCGATATGCGTTGGATATCTTCATGGAAAAAAAAAAAGGATATTAGATTTGACAACCTGTCTAAATGTGGTCTAGTGTTATTACATAGTCTTCACAGCCTTCTCTCTCTCTCTCTCTCTCTCTCTCTCTCCCACACACACGTGCAAACACACTTTTTCACTCCCAGTCAACCCACCATTAAAGATTCAGCCCTAGAACAGACCATACATATTTCATCGGACATTTTGCAACACGACGGATAAATAAAATATAGATTAAGAAAAAGCGCTTAAACCCTACATCAGCATATCTCAAGTCTCTGCCCTGCTTAGGTACTAACCCCCGTTCTTCTCTACGGACGAGCTTGTTTTCTGTGTTAGTTGGTCACTGTATCTGGAGGTGAAGACCATTAGGTATTCTTCTCCCTCTTGATGAGTCAGTGAGACCCTGCCTTACTCATCACGCAAACTGAACACCTCATACTTTACGTGATTCTCATATCCATTATGGCCCGATAGCATCACATAATCACAGAGTGAAATGGAGCCGTCTATTATTTATCCAGGAAATGAGTGTATAGAGATTGCACACAGCCTCTTATGGCCTGTTGTGTTACCATCAATCATTTTGATTTTGATTTACCAGGCCATAATGCACATTATACACATTCAAACACAGGTGTGAGATGAGGGAGTCATGTAACAATGGTGTGAGATATAACCATTAGTTCCACAAAATACAGTCTACAGTCAGAACATTTTACACAAACAAGATTTTCCACAGATTTTGCCACAGCCTACAACCAGGATTTTATAGTCTCACTCAGGAATTTTACACTTAAAATTCAGGATTTTGACACGCCCTGGACTAATATGCTCTGAAGTTAGGGACTCTCGTTATCAGGATCACTTCATTTATGATTATTAACTTCAATTTTTTCACTCATTTAGGATTATTACAATGTACAGTCAGACTTTTATACACACTGCATGTAAATAATTAACAATTAGGAGTTTTCTCATATCGCGACTGTCCAACAAAAACATGTATCTACATTTTTGTCCTTTTTTAGTTTACTACACCAATTAAAAACAACAGCTGTGCTTCACATTGTGTGTAAATTTCTTGATCAATGGACCAATTGAATTACTCTAGGATAAAATCTTTTTACATTGACTTCCACTGAAAGTTGAAAAGAAAGATCAAATTTGGGGATGCATGTTTTTTTTGTTTTTTTTTTGACAGCTACAATATTAAAACAGGCGGCACAGTGGCGCAGCAGGTAGTGTCGCAGTCGCACAGATCCAGGGGCCTGGAGGTTGTGGGTTCGATTCCCGCTCCGGGTGACTGTCTGTGAGGAGTTGGTGTGTTCTCCCCGTGTCCGTGTGGGTTTCCTCCGGGTGCTCCGGTTTCCTCCCACAGTCCAAAAACACACGTTGCAGGTGGACTCAAAATTGTCCGTAGGTGTGAGTGAATGTGTGTGTGTCTCTGTGTTGCCCTGTGAAGGACTGGCGCCCCCTCCAGGGTGTATTCCCGCCTTGCGCCCAATGATTCCAGGTAGGCTCTGGACCCACCGTGACCCTGAACTGGATAAGGGTTACAGATAATGAATGAATGAATGAATGAATGAATATTAAAACATAATACACCCTACAGTTGGGACTTTTTAATATTTATTATTCTTGGTCTACAATTAGGACTTTACACTTTGGGCATGTTATAACAAACAATTTTTACATTGAGTGATTTTAGTATTTAAAATAAATTCCAGTGTAGTCTGGAAGCCAAATACATATTTGTGAAAGGGTGGGTGGGGGTGGGGGGTGGGGATGAAGGTGTCACAGAAATATTCTTATCTACATATTGGGGGTAGTGCAGAATAAGATTGGCAAGCACTGGTTTACAGTATGGACTTTTAGTGTCTACAGTGGAACATTTTTACACAGTTAGGTCATTTTAGGGACTTTAATCTTTTATGGTCTTCCTCCCCGATTACTGTAATGATAAATGTTTTGTCCTGGTGTTAGGACTGAACTGAAAGTGGTCTCAGATGGGCATGTTCTGACTCACACAGTTTATGGTCACATATGACCTTGTCTCTTTATCTGTCTGAACAGGAGAACATGTCAAAGTTGCTTACACACACACACACACACACACACACATATATATATACACAAACAAAGAGAAGACAGGCTTGCTTTAGGGCAGGACTATGAGTATATGCACCAGGAGGAAATAGTTTGATGTAAAACTTGTGTACATGTATGTTTGTGTGTGTGTGTGTGTGTGTGTGTGTGTATGTGTGTTTGGGTATGGGGTGGCGGGGGGTTGTTTGAGATGAGTAATGTACACTCGCTGACTTGTATGTGACACATTAATTTTACAGTGATGTGAATTTTCTTTATCAAATGTAGCAGTGTACATAAACCCACTGGTCACTTTATTAGGTACCTTTGCCTTGTATACAGGGATGGTTCATTCATTAGGGCAAGAGGGTGACATATTGGCAAAAGGGAAGCAGAGGACATTTTTTTTCTTTAATTCAACTACAGTAAAAACTTATAGCTCTGTATTAACCAAGCTCTGCCAGACGGTTTGTCCCACCTCTAAGTATAAGAGTCCAATCAGTGTTAGGTTTTGTACCATAGAGTCCCTCTTTTTTTGGGCAATTCAAGATGGTAGAAAATTGCCCAGACTTCTCTCATAAACTCCTATGTAAAGGCTCTTATTTTGGAGCTGCAGAGCTACGTTCTCAGTGGTTTCTGGGAGGGCTCGCCCCAACTTACTTTCTTCATATACAAGGTGAGCCGTGTTCCAAATGGCCCCCCACTCTATTCCATACATTGCTCGCTATAAAGTGAAGTATATAGTGAATAGGGCACTGATTAATTTTGGGCACAACCCAGATACCAGGAGCAGCCAGAGCCGTGTAGAGAGAGCAGCTAGTGATATGGTCAGTACAACTTCCGTAAACTACACAATGCTCTTTATTCTGGAACTCCTGCATCTAAAATAAAATATATGAAGACCGAAGAGTCAAATATGTATAGATTTTATATGTGTAGTGATAAAGCTGGTCTCTCTTTAAAACACCTGTGTGGATGACTCAGTGGTAATTTATTTGTTTATGACCACAGCTTATTGTTGATTTGCTGTAGAGGCAAAGCAACTTTATTAATTGAGACCTTTATAATGAACTTGTGGATAAAGCTCTCTACAAACACTGTACAGTATGTAGATAAAGAGAAAGCTTTATGAATCTAGTGGTTACTGGTGGTATTTCTGCATGAGGCGAGCACAGAAATAAAGTTCTTCAGCGTCAGATGCCACAGTCAAGTTAGATTCCTCATTCATTTGAACAGTGCATTGTGCCAGTTGTCTAGATGGCTAGCTCTTCATTTACCCACGGAACAACTGTCATCGAAACCATCGCCCTCCTGAGAGATTTGGCAGGAGCCGCTGCTGCTTGTATTTGCATCAATTGTCCATTTTATCAGCTATATTGATTGGCCAAACAGGAGCACTGTAGTTACCAATTGTAGTTCATCTGTTGATCAGCATACTTAACTCCTTTGTTCTTCAGTGGTCAGGACCCCCCAGAGAACTATTACAGAGCAGGTATACTTTGGGTGGTAGTTCATTCTAAGCACTTCAGTTACACTGATGTGGTAATACGCCTTAAACAAATACAAGTGTATCAGCACATCCTGTGTTTTGATCACATCCTGATGAAGGACTAGAGGACGACCAACACAAACTGTGTTTATCAAGCCACAGCCAATTTTAAGATACAGAGTGAAATGAAGACTTTATCAATTATGATTATAGGCGGCGCAGCAGGTAGTGTCGTAGTCACACAACTCCAGGGACCTGGAGGTTGTGGGTTCAAGTCCTGCTCTGGGTGGCTGTCTGTGAAGAGTTTGGTGTGTTCTCCTCCCACGGTCCAAAAACACACGTTGGTAGGTGGATTGGCCACTCAAAAATGTCCATAGGTGTGAGTGTGTGAGTGAATATGTGTGTGTGTGTGTGTGTTGCCCTTTGAAAGACTGGCACCCACTCCATGGTGTATTCCTGCCTTGCGCCCAATGATTCCGGGTAGGATCCGGACCCTGAATTGGATAAGCGGTTACAGATAGTGAATGAATGACTGAATTATGGTCATATCTGTACATTACGAGCAATAAGATGCATTCTGTGTCCACTGATGAAGGACTAGAAAACAACAAACAATTAGTTATGCTCTCTGACTTTATATCTACAAGGTGAACTGATGAGATAGGAGTGTCTAACAGAGTGGACAGTGAGCAGACAAATATGTTTAAAAACTCCAGCTGCACTGCTGTGTCTGATCCAGTTGTACCAGTGTAACACACAGTAATATACATTGCCATCAAGTTAGTGTCACTGCAGTGCAGAGAAAGATACACCACCCAAATCATTACCTGCTCTGTGGTGGTCCTGACCATTGAAGAACAGGCTCAAAGGGGGGATGATAAAATATGCACAGCAACTGATGGACTAGAATCTGTAATTGTAGAAATACAAAGTGATCCTGTGTGGCCAGTGGAGCTGATAATGAAAATGATAAATGACCGGAGAGACAAGGTGGTTGTACCTAATAAAGTGACAGGTGAGTGTATGTGTGTTTACTTACGAGTTTGTGAAAAAACGTGAATGCTGTAAAAAAAAAAAAAAAAGAGGAGTAGTTGTTGTTCCTTATTTTCTGATTTTTGCTGATTAGTTCTGTCACTCTTATTTATCTTTTACTTGAGCAACTGTCTCTACTCCTCTGGTAACTGCTGAAACATTGCTGTGAGGATTTAATGGTGTTCAGCTACATTAACATAAAAAGTCAGGTATTGATGTTGGTTGAGTTTTGACACCTCAACTCATACAAAAAAAAAGTACTTGATGGAGAGGCATTAATCCAGAGAACACAGATCCCGTGATCCACGGCCCAGTGCTAAATGACTTAATACCACACTTTTCTGATGCTTGACACTGAGCATGAAGACTTAAGCTGTGGTGACTGGGGAGCTGTCTCAGAGCATTCAGTGCTTTTCTATTAATATTACCATAAAAGAAGCACATTACAGCTGATTACCAGTGGAATTATTATCCATTATTCTTTGGTTATATAAACCAAAATAATAATAATAATAATAATAAACACAATAATGCATTTCATTATTTCCTTCCTTAGCATAAATCATGAAGGATTACAATGGATCTCATTTGAATATCCTTGTGCGTACACCAATGGCAGGATAAACACTCCGTCTTTCTGTCCTCTCCAACCATGGACGTTTTTATTGATCCTTCCTTTGTTGAGGTACTATCCACTAAAACACCAATCACCTCACACTACACTTCCCCTTCTCAACAGAAAAAAACAAGAAGCAAATTAAAAATTTAGTCAGGGCCTGAATAATTGACTGTTAACGGCATACGTTAAAGAGGCGTCGAACGAGTACGTTTGATTTGTTTAGAGTAAAAAACCGCCCTTCCGTCTTCCACCATGGGGAACAGTGCAGCACTGAGTTCTGTACATTATTCATTGCTTTTCTTTGTAATAGATGCTTTCATAAGTGTCAGAAGAGATTACGAGTCAAATGATTTCTGCGACACTGAGCCTCCTTTCAGTTTCATTAATGAAGAGTGTGGCAAAAGTTTTTGGGCACTCTTTCCACTGAGCAAATGCACCACAGTGTGTACAATATCCATAGCAAAGCATTGAAAAAAAATGTATGGGACGCATTGGACCAGCCTGAAGTCATATGTTCAAAGCCATGTGTCAGATGAGGTGTGGCTGGGGTTGTAAAGCCCCGCAGCACCATGCAATAAAGTAGTAGAACATGTGCTAACCTATACCTTTGGGTTAAACAGGAGTGGTGTCAGGACTTGACCTCACTGACCTTTATGTTACTTATTGCCACTGAATCTATAAAGCAATGTTTCAACATCTACTTTCAGGCCTTCCAAACATAGACATTACTCTACAAAATGTAAATATTCTTGAAGTATGAAATTGAAACAGTTTCAGTGAATTTTTTTATTTTTTATATTTAGAGTTAAAGCAACACTAGGCTTTTTTTTTTGCTCATGAGCTCCCTAAAGCTGAAGAGTGTGATTCACTTTTACAGCAATGTCCTGAAATCAAGGGGGAGGGGGATGGAGGGAGAGTGGTTACCTGCCTTACATAGTGCAGTTTCCTCAGTGCTGAGCCTGGAGGAGCAATGGCAGAAGTTTTATTATTATTATTATTATTATTATTGTATTACAGGACAGTGGAGTATTACACTGATTATGAAGCTGTAATTTTAAGGTAAAAATACTACCTAGTGTGTTGCTTTAAAATGAATGAATTGCAACTGTGTGCATTTGTTTGGTCACCACTGGTCTAATGACATTGTCTAATGTATTGTTTAAGTAGCACATCCACTATAGAAAAAACACACTCTTCATATATTTGGGGAAAGCCAGTCCGTTACAGGGCATCACACACACTGTGCTTTTCACAGGCAATCCACTTACCAGCCTGTGCTTTAGGACTGTGACACCTGAGCGCCCAGAGGAAACCTACGCAGACACAGGAAGAGCACACCTCACCCTCACAAACTGTGCCCTAAGGCGGGAATTGAACAAACAACACCAGGACCATGAAAGCTGTTATTAAATTCACAATTATAAGGTTCTCATTACACTGAGATAATAAATAGCTATTTTTGTCTTAGGCTTGATCTATGGTCTAACAATTTCACTGAGCAGTAGCTGTAGTATTTTGCATGTATTTATTGAGTTAGGACAAGTGTTTGTTGTAGAGAACAGAGGAGGGACTCTGACTGTCATGGGATGTTTTCTCATCCAAAGTGGGGCTTATGTCTTTATTAGTTTTACAGGAAATGTCCTAATCTTGGTCCATGAAAAATAACATTGTGGTTTTAATTTTTTTTTTTTTTAGAAAATATGCAGTGGGACTTCTGTGTGTGTGTGTGTGCGTGTGCGTGTGTGTCTGCTGTCATCCTCAGTCTGATGATCATGTTGGCAGGATCTAAAAGATTAGACACATCAATAGTTGATGACTCTATAGAGAGTTGCGCGCAATTCCCACAGCTATAAATTACTAAACAAGGCCATTTACATCTCTGTCTCCCAACAAACTTTTCTCTCTCTCTCTCTCTGTCTCCTTACCACTCTCTACTTCATTTCTTCATGCCTGTCTCTCTTTCATTTTCTTGCTTTATCTCCCTCACATTTCTTCCTATTCAAATTAAAATTAAAAATTTCCTCTCTGATATTCTATTTCTCTCTCTCTCTCTCTCTCTCTCTCTCTCTCTCTCTCGTCTTCATTCCTGTCTTTCTCTTTTCCACTCTGACTCTTTCTCTCTTTCCTTTTTTATTCCAGTCTTGCACACACCCCTCTCTTTACTTTGACTGACCTTTAAACATGAAACTTGAAGTGGCAGCTTTTTGAAATATCACATTTTAGGTGGCATTGTGTTTTTATCTGTTGAATTGATGTAAATAAAGTCCAGTTATTAACTCTCTCTCTATCCTTTCTTCTTTTTCTCTATCAGTTTTCCTGTCTTCAGTTCTCACTTTATCTCTGTCTTGCTGTCTTTTTTTCTTTCATTTTATTTCCCTCTCTTGTTTCTCCTTTCATGTCTTCCTTTTCTTTTACTTTCTCTTCTTTTGTTACATTTTCATCTCTCCTTTTTGATCTTATTATCTCCATCTTCCATTGTTCACCCTTTTTCTGTTTCTCCCTCTCTCCTGCACTATTGTCTTCGTAATTCCCTCCCTTTTATGGTCTCATACTGTTCTTTTCACTCTTTTCCTCCTACACTTTTTCTCTCTTTTTAATTTTCCTTCTTTTGATTTCTTTTTATTCCCTTCCTTTCTCCTTTTCACCATCTCATTTTCTCCCTCAACCCCCTCACCCTCTCATCCAAAGGACTTTCTGATACCGCTTTTTCGATCTTTCTTAAACTTTCTTTCTTACAAAAATATAATAAAATAAATAAATAAATCAAAGGAAATAGTGCTACAAAAACACCAGCACCTAAAAAAAAGGAAGGAAAAAAGAGACATAATTAATAGATGCATTCTGCCGATGTGCATGAATTATGCAGTTTTTATAGTCAAGAAAATTACTAAAAAAAGGAAAAAAGAAACAAAAAACCCATCGGGAGAGAGAGAGAGAGCGATGGAGAATCATTAACTAGGAACCTTTGCAAAAAATTCAGTTTGAATAATTGATCCACATAAACAAATAACATATGAATAAGAAATGCTCTAAGAAAAAGAAAAAAAATTATTCTGCACCACTCAGAAAGCCACAAGAGCTAACGCTAACTTCCTGTGGAACTCTGGCATCTAGGGATGAGAAAAAAAATTAAGCAGAAAGAGAAAATAAAACAGTACGAAAATAAAGTTTAGATTAAGCTTTACTCAAACAGATAAGAGGAGGGAAAAGGCGCCATGTTTTTGGCTGGGCTTTGTTGAAGTTTTTTTTTTTTTTTTTTTTTATGGAAAGTTCTGTTCCTTGTGTAAAAGTCCTGTGGGGCTCAGACAATAAACCGCAACACATGAGGAGCTGAAGTACACACACACACACACACACACACACACACACACACACACTTTCATTACATTCTTCTCTCAAACACTGAGTGGTTCCTTTATTGTATTTAACATGTATGTATGTAGTTTCTCCATGATATTGAGTGCACTCTCCCAAACGCTACACTGCAGTGAAACTTGATTTATATCCCCAAAGGATCTTTGTCTTACAACTTATAATCAGTGAATTCAGTTACTTTAATGTTCATATAGAAAACATATAATCCCCCACTTCCAAGAATCAGAAGTGCCTTCTCTCGACTGATGAAGTGCCGGAGTAACCCAACACCTCTGTTCTCAAGGGTCCTTGGTAGATTTGATTCCCAGAAAAAGAGAAATCCTTAAACTTTCCAGTTATCAATTAAATTCAGCAGTTTAGAAAAATAGTACCTGTAAAATACTGCGGTGACGCTAACAATATCTTTTTCACCAACAGGATTGATGTTTAATGGGAGTGTCTGACAACAGGGTTTGGGCTATGTCTGCCCTTAACATTCTCAGGAAGTCTGTGTGTGTGTGTGTGTGTGTGAGTGTGAATGGGGGTTATGAGTGTATAACCTTGACTTCCTGTTGTGTCTTCTACTCATGGGAAATCAAGGGCGTTCATCATCTGGGGTTAACCACACTGTCAATTATGCGTGCATGTACGATGTGTGTGTGTGTGTGTGAGAGAGAGAGAGAGAGAGAGATGTAGAGTGTGTGTAGAGATGCTCCAGTGCCCCAGGGAGGTACAGTAAGTGAATGGAAGTGACCAACACACACACACACCAAAATTGCACCATGTTTCCATTTATCTTTATCTTTCCAATCTCCAAAAAGATCATTCACAGGAGAAGGACAAAAGCTTCTCAAATTACAGTGTAACTTAAGGTAAAAAAGATGTTTTTCAAACTCATCTGTTTGTATCCAATGTACCTCATTGTAACTGATGAGCCCAAATATTAAGACCACCCACATAAGATTCTTTCTGGGGTTGGGGGCACTTTTCAAACTAACATCGGCATGAAGGGCCACACCCAACAGAATGTTGTTCGGAGCATCGCCCTCCCCTCTTGACGTGTCCTCATCAGACTCAGCCGTCCACCGCAGGTGATTCTGAAGGTACTCCAGAGTTGGTAAGGGCATTCTAACCACTGTTAATGTTGTCACAGTTCTGTGGGTCCGGACCAGACAGGACTCATCTTTGTCATTGCCAGCAGACACTGCATCTGAACATCAAATACACAAATGCACTGAAGCGGTGCAAATTTGGGTCTGGAGCAGGTTTTGAATGGGAGACATCCTAGGGAAGCTTAGGTGTCTGCTGGATGTGGTGATGTGCGAACAAAATGGGGCACTGTCCCAACTGTTCTGTGTGGATCCCAATGTCCTAGTGCAGTAACTGGGACAGGGTACTAAAAAATAGCCCTGACTCTCTGAGGTCATTAAAGAACTCTGGATGTTTCCTCCAAAGTGTAGGGTGTAACTACAGTGTCCAGCTAAATCTACCAGAGTGGTCACTTCAGGCCTCCTAATCTTCCCCATCCTAAAATAACCGTCTCAGTCGATCTCTCGTCTCCTCTCTATTTAATAGCTGATGTGTGGTGATGGATATGGAGAGGATTGCCTGCTGACGCCTCATCTGGGTAAATGTCCCAAAGAATGTAAATTGCTTTGATACAAGGGTGACTTGCCTTGGATGTACAGTATCCTGTTGTTGGTTGGTGGTCTGTCCCTGCAAACACCCCTACAATTTTTGAGATTTTAAAGTAATTCACTTTATCTGTGGGCAGTTTTAATGTTTTGGTTGAATCTTTTGAAAGTACTCTTCATGTTTGGTAACTGACATGTGGCTTTTAGAGTGACACCTAGTGGCCTAGAGGTGTCAGAAGCCTCCTGCACTAAACCTGTTTTAAACATGGCCGCCTGCCCTCGTTGTAGGAAACACTCTATGGAACATAAACTTTGGCATGTGAGTCATTTATAAAAGAATAAACAAAATGTTTAGAAATTTAGATTGCAATGTTCTGGTTAAAAAAAGATGTGTGAGATGAATGAATGTTTATTGTTTCTGGATTCCGCATTAATATCTACAGCTTCTTGGCCATATTGGACAACAGTCAAGTTTCTCAGCTTTATTCCTATTTCCTCCAAGCTTTTCATTGCAAGACGTCCACCTCGCCCTTGCACACGTGTACCGAGTCATTACGCCTCTAATTGTTTCATTATTCTACCATTTACCAATTACCCACGACTCATGTCCCCGGCTGGAGAAGTCATTAACGCTCTCCCAGACCTCCCGCGTCTCCCTACCCTCGCTCGGCTCCGAGATCCCAGGCCCTGGTGTCCGACAAGGCTCTACTTCCAATCAGAGCTGGGCCTCCTCGGGTCTGTGCCTCCTAATTGCTGTGGGCCACAGGGTCCTTGCCGAGCAATCAGAGCTGGCAATCTCTGAAGACACCCGTACGTTGAGCCATGTTCAAAAAATTTAGCGGCAGAGCTGGGATAACCCAGGTCCCAGCCGCAATTAATGACCTTGCTCAGGATTGAGCTACTATTATAAAAAAGAGGAATGCTGTCAGAGAAAGAGCCTGGAGAGAAGAAGGGATGGATAGAATGAGTAGGAATGACAAGAGTTGTAAGAGCGGATATAATCTATGTGACATGCCGTGTACTTACTGGGAAATCAATGGGATTTGTGTATGGACTTACAAACCCAGTACTGCTGATATCATCCCCTGTGTCCATCGCTTATTCTTTTCAGGAGGCTCACGTTCATGTTTCTCTTCAGAGATGAATGAATGAATAAGACTGAATGAATGTCAATGTGCAAAGTACAACAAAATGTGTTTTCTATTTTTAACCCATCTGTAGCAGTGAACACACACACACACTAGTGTGTGGGGGCTGTGAATGCACACCCAGATCAGCAGGCAGCCATTCCCGGTACCCAGGGAGCAGTTGTGGGTTCAGTGCACCTCAGCCGTGGATTGAGGGAGGAGGGCAGGGCTGTGTTTCACTCCCACCGCCACCAATTATCCCGTTGACCATGGGCATCGAACCAGGGACATTTCAGCCCTAAGCCCTCTTCTCTAACCATTAGGCCACGGTTGCTCACCCACTGCCTCCATGTTGGCTCGGACTGAGAGAGCAGAGACAGTACAGAGCATGTCAGAGGACATGCGGCACTCCAAGTCTCTTTATTTCAATGAGATTCACCACGACAGGTGAATTTACCGTAAGCTACATGACTGTGTATTTCACGTCAAGTTCAACTTTGGTGAATCGCACCCCTGACCCATATCGCCACTGCTCTGGCTGCGTAATCTCTGATGCACCCTGTACTGTCTCTGCCCTGTCTAAGCCAAAATGGAGGTCAGTTTACAGTGCTGATTCCAGCCCACTAGCAGCCACTTCATCAGGCAATGCGAAATGCATAAACCCAGGGTGACTTGTGCTTTAGAAGTCGTTCCATTTTCAGCCTCTGATGTTGACGTCTGAACTATTCCATTGTTCTGAAAACACCAGCAACTTCTTTGCTTAATTTCTATTTTTTTTTGTGTGTCTATATTCAGCTCAGCATCCTTTCAGACCCATATTGCTGAGTTGTTATTCTTACAGTGGAGAGATAAACACAAACAGTTTTTATTCACATTTAAACAGGATTTATTCATATTTAAGGGAGTAAAGTTTGATTTACTCCTCTTTTTCTCAGATGAAAGCTTTGCAGCTCTATAGCTTGCAGTCGTTAAAGAAATTCCTTAAACAAATTCATTATCTTGTAACCGTTTATCCAGTTTAGGGTCACCGTGGGTCCGGAGCCTACCTGGAATCATTGGGCACGAGGCAGGAATACACCCTGGAGGGGGCACCAATCCATCATAGTGCGACACACACACACCTAGGGACACTTTTGGGTCAATCCACTTACCAACGTGTGTTTTTGGACTGTGGGAGGAACCCGGAGCCCCCGGAGGAAACCCACGAGGACACAGGGAGAACACACCAATTCCTCACAGACAGTCACCAGGAGCGGGGCTCAAAGGTTGCACCACCGTGCCGCCCTCCTCAAACTCATCCATCCATCCATTATCTGTAACCGCTTATCCAATTTAGGGTCGCGGGGGGTCCAGAGCCTACCTGGAATCATCGGGCGCAAGGCGGGAATACACCCTGGAGGGGACGCCAGTCCTTCACAGGGCAACACAGACACACACACACACATTCACTCACACACACCTACGGACACTTTCGAGTAGCCAATCCACCTGCAATGTGTGGTTTTTTTTGGATTGTGGGAGGAAACCGGAGCACCCGGAGGAAACCCACGCGGACACGGGGAGAACACACCAACTCCTCACAGACAGTCACCCGGAGCTGGAATCGAACCCACAACCTCCAGGCACTGCGACACTACCTGCTGCGCCACCGTGCCGCCCTCCTCAAACTCAAATATTTGAAATCATTATTTTTCACTTTGACTTACCTTTGCATTTGGTAGACTTTTCTTTTTCATTTATCTCATTCCCTCAGAAACATCTTCTGAAAAATAAACTTTGTGACTAAATGCCATCAAATCCTCACCAGAACGTTCCAACATCTAGTCTGATGCAGTCCTAGGAGAGTTGAGGCTGTTATAAGGCAAAGGGTAAGAAGTTTTACATTATACATTGTGGATGTCCACAAAAGTCTGACCATATAATGTATGAGCCCTAGTGTGGTAGGTAACAGAGTTCATTGTTTCATGTGGATGTGTGTATGGGAAGCTTTCTCTCTCTCTAGGCTGTGGGACACACCCTGGTGGGCGTGAGAAAAGACCAACTGGACACTTACACCAGACCAAGAGTTGCCTTGAGTTACACCTGCTTCTTCTTCCAGTGTGTAACGCTGGCAGTGGGGCAGCTGAGGCGATCTTTTGTCAAGGCCCATATCGTGCCATTCCTCGCCTCATTGTTGGCCGAAAGTGTAGACCTGTGTTGCTATCGACAAGGTGCTTGTTTTAAAAGATTCCCTCACATTCTCACAAAGGAGTCATTGTGCCATCTTCGGGGAAAACACACACTCTCTCACACACACACACACCCCTCCCTTCAGCCTCAGCAATGCGACGAAGGCACAGCGTACAAGCCAAAGTTAGACGAAACCCCTGGGAGCTGAGAAACGGAATTGATTTCCTTTCATTTGCACTAATCCGGAGTTGCAACTCAACCGCGTGTTCTGTGCTGCTCTCGTACATGAGAGCAAGTGCGCAATCGGCTAAATGATCAGCTCGAGGTCGAGAAATTCTCACTCACCACTTCCCATTTTCAAAACATGTAAAAGTTGAGTGCACAGTGCTATCTTTTAAAAATCATCTAGAGGAGTTTTTCTAAAGTGTTTGAATGATATCGGTGATACGGTTGTCTGTTTTTGCATGAACTGGTACTCTATAGAGAACAGAGGTTTGCACATTTTACCACACATGTACTGTTAATTACTTGAGCAAAATGAAAGAAAAACTAAACAAAACACAAAAATAAGGCCAATGCAAAGCAATGAAAAGCATTTTCCCCCCAACACATTAACAAAAGAACACAACATTTCAAACAGGGGCTTGTCCTGCTTGTGAAAGCTTATGCATTTCTTGAAAGTCTTAACATCAGAAGTTGGAATACTGCTGTGAGGGTTTGATTACATTCAGCTACAAGAGCATTCCATCCCTGCAGAGAACACAGTTGCAAGGCTCCACAGTTCAACTTTGGGGTCGTTATACAACTCTAGCCCATGCTTAGTCTCAGAAACATCTGTACATCTGCGTTTACGCACTTCTGTGTATCGTTTTGTTTTGTACTGGTATTGGTCCAAAGTGTATCGCCTCCTTCACAATGTGATGCCAAAATAGCAGATTTGTGATTGGTCCTTCTGCATGGTAGTCAAATTTCATTTCCTGCAGTAGTAGGTGGACATGTTAAGTGGTGAAAGGCACCAGACTCTCCCTAGCCCATGCTTAACACTGTCCATGGTGACCTTGAGCTCCAGCACTTAATGGTAAATGCGCTTCTATGGAAAATGTAAAAGATTGTTAGCAGTAGGTGAACTTAATGGCTGAAATCAATCATTAAAAGATGTGCTCACAAATGTTTGAACATAAAGTGCCCAATGTGTAATAAATTAAGGAGAATATTAATGTTCATGAAGTGTTTTTTTCCCTTGGCAATTGAAAACAGACACAGCTAATCCAGTTTAAATAGCAATGGTTTTACTCAACTTAAAAATGTAATGTTTTACCCTGCATACCATTTCAAGAGCCACAATAAGGAAAGTTGATGCAGAAATTGAACATTTAGAGAGGAGTGGATGGATTGATTTTATTGGAGGACATTTTAGCAACTGGACCTTACTGATTTTTTATTGTTTACTCCTAGAATCAAGGTGTGCCAATGTAAGATCCAATTAGACATGCCAAAAAAACGGATGGAGCTCCATCACTCCAGAGAACACTGTTGCCCTGTTCCATAGCCCAATACTTTCTTCTTCTAGCCCATGCTTGGCATTGGTGATGTAGACGTTTTGTGTTGTCTATTTCATGCATTTGTATGGAGATTACAGCAAGTATATACAATGTTATAATGAATGTGTGTGTGTGTGTGTATGCTGAAGGAGCCCAATGTATTCAGGACCTTAAGCAACTGCTTCTACTGCTTATATCAAGACAGTAAGCCCAACAAAATCAGCTTACAGCTACATTTCCTGTGTATTTTTGTATTATGTCTGTATTTATACATTGTCCCTTCAGCTGGTGTGCTCACTCTTGTATAGTGTCCTCGGTGGCTACTGTGGGAGGTACAAGCAGTTGTGGCCTTTTCCCTTTATACCAGGAGCGCTAACGTAGAGATTAACCATTCAAGTGATATTAAAGATGACACAGGAACTTCAGGGTAAATCCCTTTCATCTTCATGGCTAACACAAGACGGAAGGGGGCACATACCTAGCACTAAATTAGCATAATAATGCTTCAGCTGAGCGGTTTCAAAATGATAAACCAACAGAGCAGCCCTGTCCTCAGAGACTAAACGCTTGCAGTGATTAGACAGCACAGTTGCTATAATGAGCACTTCAAGAAGCTAGCTAGGCTACAGAGCCATTGGTAGGCTAAGCTAGTGAGTGTAGTGAGGCAGTTTAGCTCTTATAAATGACTTGATTAATGAGTAGTAAGTCACTGTTTAGGTGTGGCATTAATTTATTCATTTTCTGAAAACCACTTCATTCTGATCAGGGTCACAATGGGTCCACAGAATAATTGGGTGCTAGGCAGGAACAGATATTGGACAGAGAAACAGTTCATCACACACTCACTCCTGTGGACAATTTCACAGGTTTCTGAAGCACCCAAAGAAAACACAGACACAGAAAGTACAAATTGTGATAGTGGATTTGAATAGGTCTGATTCATATCAGAGTTCACTGGACTGCAAACCACATTAGTGTAGATGAACTATAAATCACAGTCAGTGCCGTCTGGGTAACTCTCTCTCTCTCTCTCTGTATGTACAAGGAATTAAGCACACTGTTGGGACAAAAAGTTGCTTCCTTGTGGTCCCCATAATGTAAATCATTACATTTAGGTTTAAGATTTGTATTAGGGTGAGTCTAGCAGTACTCATAGCATAGGTCATTATAAGTCGCCACAAAATGAGGTGAAGACTATGTAAAGTCCCCATAATTCACATATACAAGATAGTGTGTGTGTACATCTTGTATGCTACTCAGAATTATTAAAAAGCAACACAAATTTTGAACTACAATGTAAAGTAATGAATGTGCAGAAGGGGGTTCTTGAGGACCTTTCGAGAACTACTACTTTAAACTTTGGGTGAGAAGGGTTGACCTAATGCTAGTTATGCCAGATTAGACTGGGCTAGCTAAGGCAAAGAAGGGTTGAAATAGTTTGGCAGCAGCTAGTTTTGTTCAGCTGTGTCCATCTCCCCCTCCATGCCCCGTGCAAACCCCACACCTCCCAGTGGCCCCCTGAGTCCTGGGACCCCCGCGTCAATGTCCCACGCTGGCCCAAGGCTCTCTTCTGCAGGAGAAACAGACCGTTGTTTCCCAGGATGTGCACACACTTGTCATGTAAATGAAGAAGTCACAACCAATTAAAGTAATTGCAGCGCGTCGCCTTGCCTTGGTTCGCCCGGCGAGTCTGAGGGGGAGAGGGAGGGGTTGGGGACGAGGAGAGGGGAAGGGGCTGGATCTTCCCTTTCACTCATATAAACTCAGACACTTTTCCTGTATGTGTTGGAAAATACAGTCGTAATGGAGGAAAGAACTTATAAAAAAAAGTACTGTCACTCCTTAATGTTTTCTTTAAAAGTTGGGAAAAGTAATTTCAGGCTAGAAATTGTCAGATGCTCCCAAAACTTTTCCGGCAGGTGATGTAGTCATGATTTGGCACAGTGCAGCATTCAGGAAAGGCCTAGTGCTTCATGAGCGAGGATGGGTTGAGGTATGCCACTTAAGTAAAAATGCACCAGTGAATAAACCAAATATTTAAGTGCAATGCATGGTTACTGGGACTTTAGGGACTTCAACAAGCACATAATATCCATCCATTATCCGTAACCGCTTATCCAATTTTAGGGTCGCGGGGGGTCCAGAGCCTACCTGGAATCATTGGGCGCAAGGCGGGAATACACCCTGGAGGGGACGCCAGTCCTTCACAGGGCAACACAGACACACACACATTCACTCACACCTACTGACACTTTCGAGTCGCCAATCCACCTGCAACGTGTGTTTTTGGACTGTGGGAGGAAACCGGAGCACCCGGAGGAAACCCACGCGGACACGGGGAGAACACACCAACTCCTCACAGACAGTCACCCAGAGCGGGAATCGAACCCACAACCTCCAGGCCCCTGGAGCTGTGTGACTGCGACACTACCTGCTGCACCCCGTGCCGCCCCAAGCACATAATATGAGTAAACAATTTAGAATCTGGAGAAATCTCTGTGTCTGTAGATCAAAGAGTAAAGTATGCCTTCAAAGGTCCAGTGCAGTTGTGATCACTTTTTTAATGGAAGTATGAACAAAACAAGCTTCAAAATGGGAAATTTGTGACTATTGACAGATAATTAGAAAATGTTACTTAAAGAAAAGGGGAGATAATGCAGAGGTAAGGAATGTGTTTCAGTTATTAAATTTGGAATGAGCAAATATTTACCAAAGGGTTTAAGTTATATATGGAACACTAGGTTGAATTTGTACCTTAAAATTACATCTACAAAATCACTGATGCTTCACTGGACTGTAATAGAGAGATCTGAGTCCCTGCCTTTGCTATGCCAAGTTCAGCACTGCAGAAACTGCTCTAGGTAAATTTTGGAGGAGTGTAGGAAACCACATACCCCCCCCCCCCCCATTGGGAGCCAATGAACAAAAATACCAAATCTTACCCAACGTTTCTTTAAGCCAAATTTATAAATCACATAAATCTCATACAAGTGTGTCCCAGACTGTCCCACATTTTTAGGAATTGGGATGTACACATTTGTACAAATGTGCAGCTTCTGCCTTGGGAAAATATAGATGGTACAAAAATGGATTTTAAGACCTTTTAGTTGCACTTTTGTTTCTGACAGGATTCTGGTGAAGGGAATCAGCGTCAAAAGCACAAGGTGAGGAAGAGGAGCAAACAACAAGAGGCCTGAATGAGAGAAGAGCAACGAGAGATGGGAACATGCTTTGGTGGGGGCTTGCTCTGAGACCTGCGCAGAGAGAGAGAGGCATGGGGGGGGCACACAGCAGGTGGTCAGACTAATGGAAGACCCTCTGGCTGTGTGGAGAGAGAGTAAGAGAGAGAGAAAGGGAGAGAGAGAATTAGTGTGTAATCGCTGGATCCTCCACGGACGGCATCCACTGATGTATCCTTATTGACAGAGTTGCTGGAAAGCTGAACAAGGAGATCCACTGCTCAGGGCTATGGACAAATAGAGAGAGAGAGAGAGAGAGAGAGAGAGAGAGAGAGAGAGAGAGAGAGAGAGAGAAAGAGAGAGAGAGAGAGAAGAAAAACACGAGGTACTGAATGAGATGGAGAGACAGCCAGGGGGCAGATTTTTAACACATCATTGTCATTGTGTTCCCGCAAGACCCCTCGCCTAATCCATTTCCCCTCTCTTTCTGAGCCCCAACATGGGACATACCACTTATTACACACTGCTGCAGGGGAGCTGTACACCTTACACTCACACACTCACACACACACACACACACACACACACATACACACACACACATACACACACACACACACACACACACACTTGTGTGGTTTAACTGGGAAGAACAGGAGGAAACCTTTTGTGTATTTCTTTACCCAAAAGGGGTGGTGACCACACTCCAAGCGATCATTTCATACAAATGTCCAATTACAGTCCCCAGCCAAAAGATTCTGAACCCCTGCTCGTCCAAATGTTATTCTGAAATGAAAAATCTCAATTGGTAATTGTCCCCCTTAGAGAACACTACTGCTACACTCAAGGTTCTCAAGACTTCTTTATTAAAGGAGATGTTTGTATATACAACCATGAGCACGTAAAGAACCCTTTGCATGATTAAAGGGTTCTTTGCATTGTGAAGTGTTCTTCTGATGGATGGCGAACGTGCTATAGATGATTCTATATAGTACCTTCCATAGAAGGGTTTTATTTTGCACTAAAAACGGTTCTTTTATTGTTATTGTTCAATGTAAGATTTTTGCTCCAAATAGAACCTTTTTCTGAATGGTGCTATGTAGGAACCATCTTTAGGACATGCTCCTCATGATGCAAAAGGTTGTTTAAATGTACTGGGTTCTATACAGAAAAATTTCCTTTAATAAAGAACCCTTGTAGGACCATTATTTTTAAGTGTGTACAATAACAGTATTCATCATAGGCTGTGTTCAGATTTGTAGTTCAGTTCCCTTGGTCTGGATCAAACAAGAAAATAATACATTGTTACATTTCAGTCGTTTTGGTTAGAGTTCACACAGACACATTACAATCGAACCAATGTAAGTAAAAAAAGTGACATGTGACGTGCATATATCTCTCATGGAACACTGCTGTGAGATACTGATGGCAGACACAAAAAAGCAGTGATGTTTGATAATTAGTTGTGGACCACAAACACCATTCCAACCCCTCCAATTCTATTCAAGCTAACAGCTAACTGCTATGTCCAAACATCTCAAACAGAGCAGGTAAGGCTTGTAGCTGTAATTCTCTCATTAACATATTTAGGGATATTGGAACGTGATTGGTTCAAGCCCATTTGTGGCATAAATATAGCTGCAATGTAGTGCACCATGATTCACTTTTATCCTGATGTGCACACATTTGAGTACAATTAGCTTTTACAATTGATCATTTTTTAAATATAAGTTTAGAATATTTTTATAACTTAAATCATGACTTTACAACGATCAGTTCCTATACATTGACCTTTCCAAATGTCTGGACTCTCACCTGCCTTTAAGGACCACACTCATCTGCATATTTTGGCTTTTACACTCACGTTGGCAGAGCTACTGGAGGCCCACTGTAACCTTTCTCAGGTCACGGGGTCCAAGCACCCGCTCCCCTCCAGCCCCTAGAGCTTGCATATTTATGAATATGAATATGAATAATATGCAAGGACAGTGGGGTTTGTACATGTAACATCCTTTGTCCTTTCTGGTCATGAAATAAACATGCTTATTTACTCACTTAATATTGCCATATTGGCCTTTTCAAAGCAAAAGAAGACCTATGGCGCACGGCACACACGTGATGATAGAACAATTATAAATACATAAATCAGATTAAGCAAGAGGGGAAAAAATATGGAACATATGGAAGAGTATACTACTGTCTACATATTCTCAGAAACAAAGACATGGTAAATGCTTGTGAGAATAAAGTGAGAAAAAAATCCATGTTTTTACCTTTCTCTTTTTAAAATATAAAGACTTATTTTCTTAAAAATTCAACCAATTATAACAGCAAATGAAGATACACTTTGTTGAATAATTGGCCTCATTATTTTCTTGATATTTCGACTCTCAGCAATGCCTGGTCTGTGTGTGTGTATATATATATATATATATATATATATATATATATATATATATATATATTATTTTAACTGTAGCATTACTCTAACAATATTCAAGATTTACTCCTGTGTATTCTGAGCCACAGATGCTCCGCCCACAAGTTGACGAAGAGTCTGACACTTTCAGTGCAGTAACCTGGCCTCACTGTCAGTATTCTGCCAGCTGCATTCTGATTGGCTGTCTGCCAGCTACACGTCATGAAAAGATATCGGACTTGTGATTGGTTCTTTTGTATGTTAGTCAGATTTCTTTTCCTGCTGTAGTAGTTGCTTTTTGGAATTGTACTGTAGCAAAAGGTACCAGATTCTTCCTTAAGAGTCTGGCAATACGTTTAGTTTCAGCTAATTTGTAAAGATTTTTAGATAATACATAATTGTAGCCAGTAAATCATTATTTATTATGGTAAATTAAGTCAGCATTAAAAAAAAGTTAAGTTCAAATAATAAGTTAAAAATAGTTTGGTGTCAACAGAACATAAAAAATCGTCATGTGAGCAGGGGTGCCTAAATGTTTGCACATATCTGTATTTATTGTGCATTTCATGTATAAACTGCTTAATATCTAAGTGTGAAGAGATGATGGGTAATAAAAAGGGGGTCAAAAATGAGCTTATTTCAATCAATAATTTACAAAGAGAGAGAAAGAAATAGAGCAAGAGTGTGATAGACAGTTTTTTTGTTTGTTTTTACTTCTTTTGTGTGATTGTTTGGCGTACTACTACACAGTACATAGTGTAATACTAATACATAAGATGCCAACTTTAACCAGGTGAGCATTGTTGTGTGGATATTTCTCTGTAATAGCTGTGTACTGTATAGAATGTGTTACTATATGCCCAAAGTTATCCAGTCACCACTGAAATGTGAAATAAGCTACTTTAGATGCACCCATTGATAATATAGGCACTCAACAATCAAAAAGCTAGGGCACTGTGGAGCTTAAGGTCACAGAGATATGTAAGGCTCTTTGGGCTGTGGGGCAATGGAACGGCATATTCTGGAATGCTCAAGCTCCAGCCAGTAACTTCAGGATGTGTTGGAGTGCCAGGATTCACATCTAATATAAGTGCCTCACCTCATTAATTTACTTGTGCCTGGATGCATTCAACTCTTCACAGCAATGCTCCAACATCTAGTGGAAAGAGCTCCAGAAGAGCAGAAGCTGAAGATAGGACAGATTGCCTGTTTGGACACATAATGTATCTATCCATATAAGTTGGCATGTTACAACATTTCCATGCTACTGAAATATCCACTGACTCTACTATAATATAATTAAATCAGTCAGGAAAAAAAGACCCACAGATGAAAGAGCAAAACAAAAACAGAAAAGGTCATGAATATGGAACGCACAATTTTCTGCCTGCTATAAATATTCATCGCACATAGCGATTAGGATGCCATAACGCCTTTATCGGTTACAAAGCAGTTTCAGAAAAAAAGAAAGAAGGTAGAGAAAGAACGTGGAGCTTGATTACTCACATCAGGACATCATCAATAATGGATGCTTCAAATCATCAGTCTGGGAAGTTCTTACCCTGCTGTGTCAAGGACTAACCACTCAGAGGGGGATCCAAGCCCAGCACCACCAGAGTATAGATCCAAACCTCTGCTGTGTCTATACCTACGTCATATAGATCCAAATATGCAAATACACTCTGGTATTCCTATTCCAGTCCAGTAGTTTCAAACCTATAAATACCATTTGCAGCATGGTGATCCAATCCCTTAAATACACTCTGAATCAGATTGATCAAAGCCCCTAAATACTCACTGTATCATACAGCTCTAATCCCATAAGTCCTCACTGGATCATATAGATCTAATCCACTGAATACTTTCTGCATCATATAATCCAGTCCCTCTAAATGCTCTCCACATTATATAAACCTTATCTCCAACATACTCAGTGCATCTTGTAGATCTAATCTCCAAAATACTCACTGCATCATAATGATTCAAGCCTTACTATACTTTAATTACTCACTTACTCATAAAAGATCAAATCCCCACACTACTTACTGTGCCACACTGATCCAAACCCTTAGATTCCTCTCCTGTGTAGATCCATAGATATGAATACACAAATATACTCTGGAATATCCACTCCTGTATACTATATTTTCAAACTTCAAATTCTCTATTTATACTCTATGACACTCATATGCAAATATATGTTATCTTCACCTTTAAATTAACCACAATTTCTAAATGTTCACACCCTGTCCAGTGTGTGTACCTGCTTGGTAGGCTCTACACTCACTGTGACCCTGATGGAAGTGAAGTGCTTACAGAAGATAAATGAATGAATGGACTCTCTCGAACCTTTATTTAACAGATAAAAGCACAAAAAAACATTTCCAATGTTTTCACTGACCAATTTGATTCATCATTCGTTGTCTGTCACGGTGGGTCCAGAACCTACCTGGAATCATTGGGCGCAAGGTGGGAATACACCCTGGAGGGGGCGCCAGTCCTTCACAGGGCAACACAGACACACACATTCACATCCTACGGACACTTTTTTTGAGTCACCAATCCACCTACCAACGTGTGTTTTTGGACTGTGGGAGGAAACCCACGCGGACACGGGGAGAACACACCAACACCTCACAGACAGTCACCCGCAGCGGGAATCGAACCCACAACCTCCAGGCCCCTGGAGCTGTGTGACTGCGACACTACCTGCTGCGCCACCAAGACAGGTACAAAGTAAACGTTTAAACGTTTCAAAAATTCAACTATAAGAAGATGAATATCTAAACAATAAAAAAAACATGCACCAAAGTTTAGTCTTTGCCAGAAACGTTTGTACTGAATTTGTGAGAGAACTATCAAATTGAAAAACTGGCCAAAATGTGTGTGACAGTTCTCTGTGCCAAAAAGGATGAAAAGACCATCCACACTGTTATCAGTGAAATTGCAAAAGGCCTGTTATATTTATTATCAGTTATTGTCAATTATCAGTGCCCATGTTATTGGTGACTGTTGTATATGTGATGGGACCTTTAATATGTAGGAGTTAAATTATAATTTAGAGAGATATGCTACCATCAAGGCAGTGTCTTTTCCTCTGAAGTCTATGGTTATTTCAGCAAGACAATGCAAGGTCTCATTCTGCATGTGCTTCAATAGTGTGGCTTCATAAATACAGTGTGTGTGTGAGATTGTGTGTGTTTGACACTCTAAGAGGCCATGGCATTGAAGAAAAAAAAATTCAGAGAATGAATTCTGAGAATAATTCAGAATAAGTCAGAATAATTCGCTGCACCTATAATGGGGCAGACACAACCACAGTGTAACTAAGGAATGCAATGTGTTGCTGAAATCATACTATGGTATAGATTTCAGGAATAAACACTCAGTTCTCTGCCACATCAGGACCAGGTTGTGATTAGTATTTAAACCCTGAATCGGTGCAAGAACCTGTTTATTCAGAAGAGGGCATAACGTTTCATAGGATACAAATGATCACAAAAACAATCGATCCAGAGCGAGTGGAACTCCGGCATGCCCACAAGGCTCCATCGTGTTATGGCTTATGGACTTGTACAATAACCTAATAAGCATCGCAGTCAGGGGATTGGACTGACGGGGTTTAGTCGACAAGTCGTGTGGATGCGTTTAATAAATAATTATTTTCACCTCACTTACTGCTTCTTTCACAACTCACTCTATGGTGCACAGAGTCTGTTTGTCTACATATTATAATAAATAATAACCCAAACCAGTGTTTCTCTTAATATTCTAACTTTATTATCTGAATTATACTGACATTTAATATTGTGATATTATTCTCAGAATTCTGACTTTATTCTCTGAATTTTTTTCAATGCTATGGCCCTAAAACTCCATTGTAGTATACACTGTTTTACAAACATAAAAATATATTTGGTTGTTCTGATCCAATAGGCAGCACGCTGGTGCAGCAGGTAGTGTCACAGTCACACAGCTCCAGGGAGCTGGAGGTTGTGGGTTCGATTCTCGCTCCGGGTGACTGTCTGTGAAGAGTTTGGTGTGTTCTCCCTGTGTCCGCGTGGGTTTCCTCCCACAGTCCAAAAACACACATTGATAGGTGGATTGGCGACTCAAAAGTGTCTGTAGGTGTGAGTGTTTGTGTTGCCCTGTGAAGGACTGGTGCCCCCTTCAGGGTGTATTCCTGCCTTGCGCACAATGATTCCAGGTAGGCTCTGGACCCACTGCGACCCTGAACTGGATAAGTGGTTACAGATAATGAATGAAAGTTCTGATCCAGTAAAGTTAATACAGAAGTATCTAGTTCTTTAATTAAGAAATGTTATATATAACTTGTCCTCTGATGTAGCCATGCTACACAATGTCCATGCAATCCTAAGCCTAGCTGGCCCTGTTTTCCCTGGGTGGCTAGGACAACACTAATGTTCTCCCGAGGCATTCAGCAAAATGCTAGTCAGTGCGGCCATCCTTTAAGCAACATGACATAATTGGAAATGAACCCCTTTCCCAATGCTCACACTTGCACTTGTACACTCTCAGAAAAAAAGTACTTATTGGTCACTAAAGGTACAAACTGTGAAAATCTACCTTTAACAGTACAGCAGTGTTTTTAAAGCCCAGTTGTTTTCCCTAAAGATATACTACATTCTGTCTTCAGAAGAAAAGGTGAGTAATTGTAATCTTTCATTACAGACCTGTGTAAAATGAAAAAAAATACAACATAAGTCCTGGAGATGAAATTGGGCACATGAAATCAACACAATTTTGAAATCTACAGTTAATATAGAATATAGTGTTCACTACTAAAGATACATTTTAGCACTTTTCCATTCACAGTCTAATTTATATTTTTTTCCTTTTGTCATTCTTTATAATTGAGATTAGTAAATAACTTTACTCCAGCAGAGTGTCAACATTTTTAGCATAATCATTTTATATCAGGCTTATACTCATTATTATATCTCTCATAGTTGTTGGTAATATTTGTTTTAGTTTGTTTTCCAGAATAAAAGTCTCTGTGAATTTAAAATCTGTTTGAGGAGATTATAAATGAGTTATATCCTGTACAGGGCAGTAATCTGAGTGGTCCGAAGGTGGACCAGCAGTGGTCTACAGTCAGTGGTGTGCCAGCCTTTTTATTCCAGTGGACTGATATATGCTCGCTGTCTGGGTCCTAATGAGCATCATAAAGGCATTAACGGATGTGCCCAGTGTACTGGTGAGGATTATAGCTGAGATTTATTCTGTTTTGTAAAAACAAAGTTAACCTTGTAAGTTATCATAAGATATAATTATAAATGATCTAAACAAATCCAAATATAGGCAAGTTTAAGCATCTAATAAAACAAGGACTTATGGCTTAGTGGAAGAATTGGGATAGGGGTGTTTCCTCAAGTGTATTGAACAAATGGTGCTCATGACAGTTCCAAAAGTTGCAGTGGCTCTTCATATATATACAGGCCTTCATGATCCCAGCTTGGTAGCATCATGCGATTGGAGGAGGCCTAAACAGTGGGTAAGAATTGGGTAGAATCCAGACACTGTGCTGGATATTCGAGATGGGCAGCTCTTATTTGCAAAAGAAAAATAATAATCAGCAATGTGCTACTCTCTGGAGCATCTAGACATTCTTGCATGTAAAGGTTGCACTATTGCACAATTTCCATACTTATATACACAAATACTCGTTATTGCTGGATCTTTTCTTCTCCTGTTTTGCCCTGGAGGTCAGAAGCAGAATCCAGCTGCTTCACAGTTAAACTCGGATTTCCAAATGCCCCACAGCTGGCATGTTACACTACAATGTATCAACACACACACTCACACACACTGAACACTGTGAATATCAACAAAATGCAATAAACACAACCGCACATTTTTAAATGTCCAAATATTTGCAAATCCAACATTCACCAGATCTGTTAGATCCTGATGCTGGATGATTAACTCTGGCAGTCCCACTCCCAAAACTATTGAATGGCGCTCCATTACTCCACAGAAGGCAACCAGATGGTTGCGAGCTTTATGCATTTCTAATTGACACTTGGTATTGGACATTGAGACTTTAGGCTCTACAATTGCTCCAGAGTGTCCCAATGGATTTGTCTGTGCTTTGCTATGAAGATTATATAAGTTGTGTCTAATGAGTGCACTGTAAAAAGTGAATGCAAATGTTGGCATGCAGTAATGTCTCAGGAAGATATGTAAATGATTACAGGTGTGGTCTGATTAGACAGTGGGTCTTACAGCAAAGTTTTCCCAGGAATGTCAGATTGCAACACTTCCTTGGCCTGCCCAGTCACCAGACCTATTGCCACTTCAGCATTTATGGGACCAGTTGAGATGCCAGCTTCAGCAACCTGAGACTGAACAGGATCTATAGTCCCAGCTGCAACAGCCAATGGCAAACAATACAAATACGAACCTGTATGCCTCCATACCCAACCGTAGCTCATTTTGTATCCAAGCATCTTTTTGTGTAGATGAAATCTTTTGAATTTTATAGAGGTACAGTTAATTTTATTCTCCACTATGAATTATTCTCTTTCCGACTACGTTCCATGTTTCCATGTACGTTCCAGGAAGAGTGATATTTGGGAAGGGTCAAATTTTTTTTCAAAAATTTCCATACTGCCTCATTGTTACTGTAGGTCTATTAGGACCAATGTCAGGGATTTGATTACAGACGGCAATTGTGCAAGCAAAGATGCAGCAGTACACACACACTCATATCCACCCACATTCCTGAACACAAACAGGCATCAGTGTTTCTTGCAAATTAAATGAAAAGGTGGCAAAACAGGAGCTGAGATAACTGAGCTTACTTTGTTTACCCTGGCCCTCCCCCTCCCTGCCACTGTGGCTTTTGTTTGAGCCTGCGAAAGTAGCGTTGGATCTGTGGATGGTCAAGTTTCCTTTTCTTCGTTTCTATTGTCTGATCCCTCTAGGTGGACATAAAGGAAAGAGAAAACACGCCGGAGGATTGATCCGGTAACCAAATCTGTCCGAGGATGAGAGGAGATGAGCTTTGGCACCGAATAATTCTCAGTTCCTCAAACACTCGAATGAACCAAGAATCTTCAGGTGAAAGTGGCTTCTTGAGGCAAAAGTCATTAAGCATGTTGCTGTAAGGCTCGTGTGTAGCTCATCTCATCTTATTTCATTATGTGCTTTCCTGTGAAATTTCTTCTAGGTAGCAATCTGTAATCCCACTACACTATGAGGAATAATTAGCAGTGTTTTATGGCGTACATTTTAAATAACTAACCCATTGCCTTCAGGAAAGAATAGCTATATACCGACAAAACCATAAACTTGGAAGATCTTTGTAAATCTATGCAGTGTGAAGCCCCCAAATGCCAGATGTTTCCCCCTGCTCAGACAGGTCTCAGGGCATGTTTAGTATTCTGCCTCAACCCAGCCGCACTAACATTTAGCGCGGGGAAAAGGACAGGAACGCAGCCCCTCGAAGACACCCCACGGGAAGCTTTAACTCTGGCTCTTCCAGTTCATTTGACCCCAAGATTCCAAACTCAGAATTCCTACACAGACTACTCATGCGTGGTATTCCTATTACCTAAAAATGGAGGGATGGAGATGCTGGAAGAAACTGAAGAGAAGACTTAGGAGTGTACATTTATCTATTAATTAAATATTTAAAGCTGCCTGATGCCTGAAACAACTGCCAGAGCTTTAGAGCTCCTCTTTATAACTCCCTCTTCTCTGCAATTATTAACAGTTAATAGGAAAAAGGACTCTTGCAAAAAGGAGTCTTACATGTATACTTTGAATCCCCAGTGCTGTTATGTTCTATCAGCACTCACGGACCGCCTTGACCTTACTGGTTACTGGTCAGAATTAACTGTTGTATAATATGCAGTTCTATGCTGTACTATATTATATTACAATTAACAACTTGATAATCTGAGTATAGTATAAAAAGTATGTTCCTTAAAACGTTCAGCTTTCCTCACACTACTGTCTGTAACATTATAAATAAAATCCTGCAAGATGCTGAAGGATTATCCAGCTGCTGAATAATAATGGTGCTTTTCCACTGTATGATACCTACTCAACCAACAGCTCTACTCAGCTTTATACACATAACCCCTGGTCGCATTTCCATTATAACACCACCTCCCCCATCCCCAAAATTTAGCCAGGGACATCTCTAACAGGCTTTGGAAATCACAAAATCAGTAGCAGTAACATTAATGTTTGCCATTACCTTTTTTGTCCATATATTGATAATTGCAATATACAATATTATTGTTTTTTTTATACCATTTTATGCTACTTATATTGAGCTATGTAGACTAAATGCAAAAAAGAAGTAGTTAGCTGTTTTAAATATCTTGGCACAATTTTGGACAGCTGTTTGGATTTTGAAAACAATTGTGAGTTCATTTATAAGAAAGCTTTGCAGCGTCTTTATCTCATTAAAAACAGTCTGAGGTCAGTTCAGATTTAGTGGAACTAGCATATCGCTCTCTGGTTGAAAGTGTAATGTGTTATAATGTGACAGTCTGGTTTGGGAGCCTGAGCTGCAGGGGAAAAGGAAAGCTTATGAGAATAGTGAAAATGGGACATAAACTTGTAGGAAGAATTCAGAGATCTATGAAGGATCTACATAGGGATTGTATATGGTATATGTTGTGGATGTGTGGATGTTATATCTTGTTTTTTTGTTGTTATGCAATGGGTGATTGGAGATGAATAATAAAATTCTATTCTATTCTATGCTATTCTAAAAATATATTTATAAAGAATATTCAGAAAAATGTTTAAATATATTAACAAAGTAAAACAAAATAAAACCACTGGTTTTAAGGAAATATTCACAAACGATTACAGCTACACATTAATGAACACTATGTCTGAAGTACCATGTGAACAGTCTGAAACTGTTCAAGTCTGCTGATCGTCCACCAGAGCGCCTCTGTTAACGCCACAACACTGTACACAGCACCCCACTTGGAATTGTGAGGTTGCTAACTGGACACTAGAGGACTGGCAACATGTAGCGTGGTCTGATAAGTCATGGTACCAGTTGTTTTGGGCTGATGGTAGGGTTCATGTAGAGACCTAGTGAAGCCATGGACCTCTCAGGCACTCTGGTTTGCCTTCTTCTCCATTATCACATGGAAGCTAAAGAATGCTGCACTGAATGGAAGGTTGGCCTCCTGCATTAAATGAATGTGGACATGACACCTCAGATTACAATAATTAAACACCAGTAGGCAGCCACTGCCCACTGTAGGTCATAATGCCTTCTATGACCTATATACAACTTCATAACTCATTTACATACTACAGTCCCATGGCTTTAGGCATGTCAGTGTATAATACCAGTAGACCAGAACAGTTTTTAAATGCTATAAATTTTACAAAGCCCTTACCACCAAGTGTTATAATGTGTTAGGAAACCTGACATTAAAAATCATATACTCATAGACTTATACCAGATAGTATAATGTGTAATGCATGCCATATAAAACTATGAAATGTTACTTGACAGAAAGTGTAAATTCTATGGATTACAGTGTATCATGTCATTTAAGAGGCGGAAAAGGAAAGGTTGCTCTGTTATGAAAACCTTGGAGTCTATGAGGTGTGTGTAATGTATAGTACAGGTAAAGAATGAATTGAAAGGTGAGGACAGGTATCAAGTGAGGGCTTGGTGGGCATTGGGACACCTGTAATGCTTTCACACATAATCAGGATTAATGAGCTAACAAATGTAGGTTAGATCATACCATCCACTCCCAATGAAAGCCTCATCCCTGCTGCTCCTGGACCAGAGAGGCCTAACTCTACATTAGGATCATTGTCTCAACACTGTAACCTAATAGGTGTGTGTGTGTGTGTGTGTGTGTGTGTGTGTGTGTGTGTGTGTGTGTGCGTGTGTGAGAGAGAGAGATTAATGGGGAAGTTGAGCAAAGGTGTGTCTGTATCAGCACTTCCTATTCGTCATCAGTGAACCTAGATTGGGTAACTGCTGGAGTACAGATGGAGAAAAACAAACAAACACACACATCATAATCAGTGCATGTTAGTATGTGTGATGACAGTATCTACTCTTACTCTTTTGCTCATCACATGGGAGGTTAAAGAATGATGCATATGATGTGTGACTGAATCTTTACCAACTGCCTCTGACATCACTACATAACTCAAGGTGCTTGAAGGAGAACAATAAAAATTTTGTTACATCAGAGATGACTGTGGCAAGCATTGCACTTAGTGACGTTACCATAGTTCGCAATAATATCCAACCAGTGAGAGCTATGTCATTGTTATTTTCTAAGACCCTTATAAAGGTTCAGCTTACCATACTTGGAGGAAATACTGACAGCGCATCAGCAAAGATGCCTGTGGTGAGCATCCCACTGAATGTGAAAGAGGGAGATACAATCCAAACAACCCAGAGAAACAATTATATTCTCATGTGCTGCATTCCAAATCGTTCACTCATTAACTCTTTCACTAGTCATTATAAAGCATTCACAAAGGACTTTTCAGACACTGGAAACAGTGCTTTTTAAAAATGCAAGGAAAATTTCTG
The DNA here is from genome assembly GCF_029633855.1 of Hoplias malabaricus. Classification (NCBI taxonomy): domain Eukaryota; kingdom Metazoa; phylum Chordata; class Actinopteri; order Characiformes; family Erythrinidae; genus Hoplias; species Hoplias malabaricus. The sequence goes on along the minus strand of NC_089820.1, from coordinate 5,035,619 downwards.
TGACTCACAATCAAATCAAACATGACTGTGAACTTAATAATTAGGCATTGTTAATTCATTCATGCATTGTCTGTAACCACTTATCCACTGTAACTGCTTATCCAGTTTAAGGTCGCTATGCACGATGGCACCCATTTTTTTTTTAAATTTTTTATTTATTTGGACTATTGAAGAAAACTGGAGCACCCAGAGGAAACCCATACAGAAACAGGGAGAACACACCGAACTCCACAACATGTCACACCACTGTGCCGCCAATTCCCTAATATAAGCATTGATATTTATTTAAATAGACATCACAGCTACTTATCTACTTCTTCGTGATTAGGACACCATGGCACCTTAGAGTATGGTAAACATTGGAATTTCTAGCAAACGTCATCTGTATTCTACATTGTGTGATGAATTTTGTGTATTTAATCTACTTGTTAAGTCGTTACGTATCACAAGTTTGTCCATGTCCAAACTGCTAATCAGTATTGCTAATTTAGTGCCAAGTTTAGAGACTTTTCAGACCCCTTTAGTGAGAAAAAACGGCTAGCACCAAATCTAGCGACTTTCTGTTCAACCCTTAGCAACACAGCTCTCGGAACACCAGGACTGGCCATGAGCGGGAGGCACAGCTCATAGAAGAATGTTAAAATGTTAAAATTGATACAAATGACTAAAACAGCACATTTCCACATCCTCGCCTGTGTTTAGAAGAGCAGAAACAGTGAGCCCATTAGCTTACTATTCAGTATTAAGGAGCTCCGGTGTGATCCGGACTCTCTCAGCTATGTGTCTGTGAGCAGAGACACAGCTCTCTCTCCCCGGCTCCTCTGCTCCCAGAGACAGAGGAGCACAGCAGCTCAAACAGATTAGAGTGAGCTGGGAAGGTGTAAACAGTGCTGCCAAAGACATGCTTGTTTCTTTTTACTTTTAATTTATTCATTTTCCTAAACTCCTGAATTGAGATCACATAATGAATTAAGACATTCTGCTCAATTCAAACAGTAAACACAGCTTATAAATATTCAAAGTGGGACCTGGATTCCAGGCAATTGGACACGGAAATGGCGAAACATCATGCGTGGCATCATATTTAACAAGCGGATAGTGAACAATGTATCATTAAGATTTTGAATAACACTACAAATTGGCTGACTATAGGCATGAATACTGTAACAGGGAGTGACACAGCTATGGACTCCCTATTATGGATAGTGGTGGCAACACTGAAGATTGAGCTCAAAATGTACCACTGTTGTTTAAAAATTTGCTCCAAGCAGGAACTGTTGAAAAATTGCACAGTCCAATCGCATTATGTACTTTAGAGCCCCTGGGACCCCATTTCAAAATTTTAAACTTGGGTGTTATGTTAAATGTTCATCAAAAAAAAGAAATATGAAAAATCTTGCCTCAAAAATAACCAAAATATGCTTCTCAGAGCTCTCTGACAACGGTGTGGGCATGGCCCAATACTAATGACCATGTGACTGACAGCTCTCTATCACTGGAGAACAGAATGCTGTTTACGTTACCATGGCAACACACTGCCTCAAGACAGAGAGGTCGTGGGTTTTTTTCTGGGGTTTACTCTAAACTGCAGTTGTCATTTTATACAAGATACACAATAAAATGGCACAGATGGGTAGAATTGGCATTATATAGCCTTTCATGTACAAACACGGACATCTTTTGTCTTTTATGTGTCTGGGCCTAGTGTGGCCACTATCTCGGCTGTAGTGCCAACCAAGTGGATCTGCCTTCCCCACTGCTACACTGCTCTGCACACTGGCCAAATGCAACTGATATAATGATACGCCATTAAACACACTGACCGAGTGTTGCTGCTATCTCTGCTGTTCTCTTATTCCATTCATGCTCATTCTGTATTGTTTTGTGTTCGGTTTGCTCTGTTTTTGTGTCTTTCACTACCTCCCCATAGCTTGGTGAGTAGCTGAATGGCTAGCTCGATTACTAATTGCTCATAAGCTTTAGCTCACCAGTCTCTTCAACTCAGAGAGGAGGCGTGGCTATGGTAGCCTTGTGATTGGACAGGGTAATAGTGACATAAGCATTACCCACTTTAAGTGCCCAGTCTACATCGAGAGGAGAGCAGTACTGGTCATTTATGAGGAGAGATTTATCGTATTTCTGTTTTGTGTTTTTTATTTAAACTTTACTGCACGTTTCACATAACACCCAAGTTTGGAATTATACAACAAAACACAAAATTTCAAAATGGGTTCCCAATGACTTTAAGTGTTTTTTCTTTCAGGCTGGAACAGCCAAGATGTACATCTCCCAGCTCGTGGAAAAATGATGCCCACCTGTCATCTATCCCAACACAATGAAAGCTTCTTCTACAAGCTACAAGTCATTTGTAGCTGTTACAGTAGATGTTTCACAGTAGTAATCAATTTCTTGTGAAATATTCTCCTTGACTTATCAGGGTATAGCACCACCAAGTGGACTCAAACACTCTTGACTGATACTATTGGGTTCAAAGTATAAGCAACAGAAAAGCTCTGGTTTGAGTTTGCTGATCAATAAATTAGTTAAGTCGTTGTTTTGGATTCTTGGTATAAGACATGGCTGGGGCTTGTGGTTTGTGGTTTTTTGAGGGTCTTTTCTGGAACTCTCTAAGTTTCTAATGGTACAGATTAGATGTTCTTGATTTGAGTGTGCAAAGTGGGGACACTTATGATCTTGATTCTTGGTTTAAGGTTGCAAACTAATCTGGGGACACAGGGAGAAGATGATCTTGTCATAGTCTGAGGTAGACGATTAGACAATGGCTTGTGTTTCTTGCTTTGAGGGATCTCTTGATTTATGGGAACAGAGAAACTTAGGGCCTAGGAACAGGATGATCTTGACTTAGTCTGTGGGTGCAGATTAGACAACAATTGGACTCTTGCTATGGGAGATCGTGGCTCAGACAATGATCTGATCTCTTGGTTTGAAGTTTCTGCCAGGTTTTAGGTGACTATGTGCACTTCTGTCTTTGGATCCAGATCAGATGATTTGAGGCTCCAGGGACCAAACAATGGTCTGATCTGTTGGATAGGTTCTACAAGGCTCATCTCTCACACTGAGGACTCAAAATCTATGGTGATCAGAGTCCTTGCTTTTCAGGATACAGAGACAAAGCAGTGATCTGCCCTCTTTTTTTTGGGGTACAGCTCAAACAATGACTGGAGCCCCTGTTTTGAGGGTGCAAGGATCAGACAATGATCAGGCCTCAAATCCCCAATTCAGCTAAAGTAAGAGGCCCTAAAGCTGAGCTCCAAACTAGAAAGGACGCATGGGACACCAGATTTCCACTCCCCGATTATTCTGTCACTAATTACACTCCAATCACTAGCACACAGACACACACATCCAGATAATTATCTCATTCACAATCCACAGACAAAACACCAGCCAGGGGGAGAGGGGAGATTAATACTCCCCCCTTTCGTGATGATACATGCATACACACCATCACCCACGATTAAAGATCACATCTTAACTCCTGATAAAGCTCCAGGAGAGACCAGATTACCAAACAACTCATCACTAATTATGAGCAGCATGGAGAGCACAGAGCAGCTTAACAAGGCCTGATGGTCACTGGTGGCCTCCACTATCGCTCTGTTCCTTTCTCTCTCTGTAACTCTTTCAACCCCACTCCCTTTTTAGACTGTGTTTAATAGCTGCACAGACTAGCATATGAGTGCATTGCTTAAAGTTTACCAAGACATATAATGGTACCATACTATCAAATTCATTATTAAAAACATGAGGAATATAAAAGAACATTAGTAATACTACTGTAATCCATCTGAAACAAGTGAACATGTATAACAAATATGCAGAATCTTCTTTTTTGCATATTAAATATTCTAATATTATTCTATTCTTTTGGAATATATAATCATTTTTATTGTTTTATTCTAAATAATAGAATTACATTAATATATTGTCCAAAGAAAAACATGCATCTCCAACAGTAACTTTGCCTGAGAAGGAATAACTTTTCTTAACCTTCAATAGACATCAAAGCAAAAAGATTTTATTATTATGGAGTACTTCTATTGGAACATTCATCATGAACCATTCACTCATTGTGAACAACAGCTGTTGAGTTCATATGATGTAGAAAACTACAAATCATCAGAAACGGAGATACATGAATTTCTTTGGACAGTGACAGCAGATCACTGTTAGTTATACTGTTGTTAATATGTAATTATGTACTTGTTATAGACTGTATAGAACACGTAAATTCACAGTTAATTCACCATCAATAGATATATTGTTGTTTGTAAATGCCCAGTTATTAGACATACATTTGTTTATAATAGATGCAATTCTAAGGGACTCAGCAGAAGAAAGGCTAATGTGTACAGTGTGTATTAAATGAAAGCAGATTGACAGACCCCCCTTTCCTCCCTTCACCTCCAATCCCCGTCTGGTGTTCAGACCCACACACACACACCCTGATGTCTAGACGTCATCCTCTCTCAGCTTACATTATTATTATGTGCAAAATGACAGACCACAACAAACATAAGACTCCCTCCCTAATACCCCTTTCTCCATCTGCACGTCTCACTGTAACAAACAGACTGTCCCTCTGTGGTCACGTTTCTCACTTTTATCACAGTGTTAATCTGCAGATGGACTTTTTTCCTTAAAAGTTTGCTGGCTCATATTTCTCAGGTTACTGGGAATATGTGTGTTGATCTAGGATCGGTTTCTGGCTTTTATGTTCTAATGAATGCTGAGATATGGCATGACTAATTCGATCCTCTATTGGCACTCCTAATAACATGCAGGAAAAGTCCAAGAAAACATGTCCAAACATTTGTGAACACACCTTTAAGTGCCTGAGATCAGTTACTTTATGATGAAGCCACTGCCAACATTGGTTTGTGTTTCACACACAGTATGTATCTCTATAGAAAAAAAAGTTGCTATGGTCACAATGTCCACTGCCAAACATGAGGAGTAAATCACCTTTCCACAACCACCCCCACCTTGGGCTGTGGAGCAGAGACTGACCCCCATCCAATACACTGGCGATGAATTGGGATCCAGACCTAGCTCCAACATAAGTTCCGAAGGCAATCAATTGCTTACCACAATGTTCCAACATTTCTGTAAAACATTTTCAGGTATGGTGGGGTAAATTATTGTCCCTCAAGGTACAATTTAAATGTACCTTCAAAAGTGCAATATTGATTTAAAGTTCAGTACATTACATACCCTACTTCAGAAGGAGTAATTGTAAAATAGAAGTCCTGGAGATGAAATGGGGCGTATGAAATAAATAAATACATTTTAAAGTCAACATTTATAATAGAGTAAGGTACAAATATATTCCCTATAATTAAAGGGGTACATGTATTCTTGGGAGTACCACCACAGTGACAATTCTTCTGATCATGTAGTGGATATATACTCTTCTGGTTGACACTTGACATTGGGCAAAGACACAGATGCTAAAAGCTTTTGAATATTGTTCAAGTTGCATGTGCTAAACACTCAATTCAATTCAATGAGTAGCTAAACACTCCTTAAAACCTGCCACCATTTAACCTGCCACCCCTGGCACAGAGCATGGTTCATTCATTCATTATCTGTAACCGCTTATCCAGTTCAGGGTCGCAGTGGGTCTGGAGCGTACCCGGAATCACTGGGCGCAAGGCAGGAACACACCCTGGAGGAGGGCGAGGATAGTTCCGTACATATTAAAAATATACAGGATGTTATAGTAACAATGTAAGCCTTAAAAGTTAAAGGAAATCAGGATGGACCCCCACCACTAACCCCACATACAGCAATAACGCCAGGAGCTGATTAATTAAGCATGTGGACAATATGGGCACTTTCTGATATTAGTACCTTTAATGATGCTACATGCACCCAGTCAAACCGTTAAAGAGACAGGCCATCTGGAGGAGTTTGGCAAGTGCTCCTGAGCCCCCAGACTTCCTGCCCCCACCCCCCGCATTGCTACATCAATACTCACACACAAGGATATGTGCAGGCAATGTACAGTACAGTATGTAGGGACACACCCTCTCTAATAAAAAGAGCAGATGCACACTGCTCTATCAGTTAGCTCATAATGATGAGTTGTATCGCCCAGACACAACAGGATTCACACCCATGATCTCAGAAAAACTAGAGTTTTACTCAGGCTTAAAGTAACACTAAGTAAGATTTGGTATATTTTTCTTATGGGCTCCTACAGTTGCAGAGTGCAAATCACTTTAACAGCACTGTCCTGTAATGTATTGGGAGGGAGAATGGAGACCTCCAAAATTTACACAGTGCAGTTTCTGCAGTGCTGAGCCTGAAATAGTAACGGCTGAGGTTACGTTCTCCCTATTACAAAGTCAGTGAAGACTCACAATGATTTTGAAGGTGTCATTTTAAGGTAGAAATACTACCTACTGTTCCTTTAAACTTTAAACCTGAATTCCTTACAGTCAGAATAAGAGCTATTATAATATCTTGAAAAAATAAATTACATGAAATATACAGTAGACAGTAATGTGCAATAGTTTGGGAACCCCTGGTTCTTTCGCATGTTAAGATTTTTATAAATTGTTACTAGATTTAGGGGTAAATTGCTTCTGTACTTGCTGTTCCTTAAAAAAAAAAGAAAAAAAAAGAAAAAACACATAAACTACAGTATATTACATGCCCAAAAATTGTAGACACATGCTCATCAAATATATCCTCTATAATGAAGAACATTAATATATTGTTTGCTTGCTCGGATACAGTGCCAGTTTCTTCTCTTCTAAGAAGGCTTTAGAATAAACGCCAGGACATTGCCATAAAGATTTGATGGAAGCCTTGAAAACACAGAGTTCACCTACTGATGTTGGATGATTAGTTCTGGCACTCCATCACATCCCAAACAGATTGTGGGAGATTCATTTCTCCAGAGTATGGAGGAATGAGGGGGCTTTATACCCCTCCAGCCAATGCTTGGTATTGGGCATGGTGAGCTTAGATTCAGGTGCAGCTGCTCCAGGCTCAGTCAAGGACAACCCCCACAAACACACACAGAGTATGTCAATGGTCTGCAAATGTATGTTTGTCAAAACAAAAAACAGTGGATTCAAGTCTCACATGTCACATGGCACGTGACACAAACACACACACTGTATGGGTGGGGGAGGTGGCGATCACTGGAAAGAATCCCCACGCTTGTAAGGGGATAATGAAAAGGAAATATTTATATTAAGGGAAAACAAACTATTGAAAATCTACTCGTTAGGCCTTGTTAATAAATGCAAATGCTGGTAATTAGCAAGAGGACCTTGGAGCCTGTTTCTCTTTTCTCTGTTGTTTTTTTTTCCCATTCGTTTGTTTGTTTGCATGTTTTTCCTCTCATTCGCTGCCTTTCGTCTCTTTTTTTGAAGTTTTTCCTCTTCCATCTCTCTCTTTTTCCCTCTCTGAGCACTGGTCTGTTTTCTCCTCCACGGACACGGCCTCATCTTCTTTCATCACGGCTCCGCGGGGACGGCTCAGGGCGGGACGTCCGGTGAAGGCTCTGGTCCAGTGGCTCCAGCCTCCCGCCCAAAACGGAGCACCCACAGGCCCAGGCCCACTTTCAGCAATGCAGTACACACCCTCTCACACACACACACACACACACACACACATACATACATACATACATACACACAATATTTGATATAAAATCCCTCTTGGCACACATGCAAATAGTGCATTATTATGCCCAGTTTTGTACACATATTCAACTTAATTACAAAGTTGAGTGTCTCTTTCTCTCTCTCTATCTCTTCTATCTCTCTCCCTGTCTCTATCTCTGGAATCATTGGGCGCAAGGTGGGAATACACCCTGGAGGGGGCACCAGTCCTTCACATGGCATCCCTCACACCTTCACGCCTACAGACACTTTTGTTTCGCCAATCCACCTACCAACGTGTGTTTGGAAACCGGACCACCCGGAAGTAACCCACGCGGAGGGAACACACCACTCCTCACAGACAGTCACCCAGAGCGGGAACTGAACCCACAACCTCCAGGTCCCTGGAGCTGTGTGACTGCGACACCTACCTGCTGCGCCACCGTGCTAAAAAACCACAGCCTTAATCGGCTCCAGCCCGACATAATTCTGTGGAACAGGATGGGAGTGCATCAAAGTTCAGTCCCCGACCATGAGCTGAGAGAATGAACCTGAATTAAGCCTCACAAAATTATGCCTGATGCCTATTTTATCTCAGTTATATTTTGTCTGAGCCTGACTTTAGCCTGGATTTCTGTCCAAACCTGACTGTACCTGTCAAAAGTTTGAGTAAATCCAACTGTGGGCCAACAAACCTCCAAACCCACCTGCGGCCAGGCAAAATTCACAAATCAAGTTGCTAAAAATAACATATCCATTTAGCCCAAAAAACTTTTGAAACACAACTAAGGTCGACAGGATACTGTCAGAATCCAAATGTAGCCCAGCAAATCACTCTGAATCTGACTGTAACCTGATAAAACTCTCTTTAAACTGCTTAGCTCAACTAAGGGTGTACATTACTGGTTGTTCCACCTCAGCGTTTTAATGTTTTGAACCCAAGTAGGCTTAGGTCATCAGATGATGGCTTTTTACTTTGAATAAAGGAGCTTTTGCATGGCACAGAATTGAGGATTGTACTTTATGGTATATTTACACTGTTAGAAAAACTGTCACACTGATGGAACGTTTTGCTGTCACTGTGGTTAGGGAATGTAATTGTGTCTTATTCCATTATAATGATCTTAAAGTGGTGTTGAGTTCATATAGTCCATTTCAAACCCAGGACTTTATTTTACACAGTTCTATAATTACCCACAACAGTCAAACAAACTACAATTTGGAGGTCAAATGTGCCCATGTATGGTACAGATCGCCTAGTGTGAGTACACCGTTCCCCAAGCAGTCAAATATAGATGAAGCTCTATCAAACCGTAGCAGGGTTCTGACAGACATTAAGTGGCTACAGTGAGGTTCAGACAGTATTTTGTTCAGCTACAGTCATGTGGGCCTATATTTGGTCAATTTTCAGCCCTGTTTACAGGAGAATTTTGTTAGGTTAAAGTATAATAATTCATATATTTAAATCAGTAGAAGTCAAGGTAAGTGATCATTACCTAGCACTAAGGAATGTGGAGTTTTAGTCTGGGTTTTGACATAGTTTTGTGTTTGGTTCAGATATAATTTTCCTGTGGGTTAGGTCAGGGTCCGCTTCTTAGACTAATGTCTAAATGTTCTTTTCTACTTAGTCCAGATTCAGGTTTGCTGTTGCCGTAGACCAAGCAAAAAAGCGCAGACCTCCCTGTCCCCACCACTTCCTCCATCCCTTCCTTAGGTATCCCAAGGCCCAGTAAATAAAGGGCATTGAACATTTACAGTAAAACTGTTGAACCATAAATGTTCATAGTGCTACTTTCACATTTGTTGTTCGACCATGAGGACAGCTGTAAACACTAATGTTTATTGACACTGTGAAGTTTACAGTTCCACCTTAAATGTGATATAGTTGAACTGTGAAATTAAGTTTGAGTCCTTTTATATATTAAGTTTACAGTTTAACTGTAACCAAGTTTAGATTCACAGCAAACATTTCACAGCAGAACCCTAAATTGACCAAATCGCCATCAAAAAATAAAGAAATATTTTAAACCAAAAGTTCACATTAAATCTATCAAAAAGTTTAGAGTTTTACTATGAAATTTCACAGTACATTTTTCCTGGGGGTGTTTTCAGTTGACAGATATAGTCCCTCCAGCATGGTCTGGGCCCTAGCTTGTGACTAGGGGACACTTTTATGATCTGAACCACTAGAAATAGCTTCTCTAACCCAAGGTCCTCCTGGACCACAGTACTCTTCACCCTATCACTGAGTGAGAACAGATATCACATGAAGAAAAATAATTTTAGCTACTTTCATTTACTGTCATTTCAGTCATTACCCAAAACTCAGGACCATAGTTGAGGGTAGAGATGTAGAATGAGCCTCTTCCCATCACCTGTGAACTATACCCATGATACGTTTACCCCTACCTGGAGGGAGCATGCCACCTTTCATTATTTAGTTCACTATAGTGTCTGAACACATAGTGGGTAATTTTCAGTGCACTCAAAAATCCCTCAGTGCATCGCAAAAAGTAGTGTACAACCCATGTACAGTGGAGGATAGCAATTACCCATGAGCTTTGTTTGATTAAAAAAAACTGCATGAGGTAATGTCTGAAATCATTCACTACCCTCCTGAATCCAGTTCCATATAACAGTACACTATGTAGTGAACAATATAAGGAATAATGAACAGACAGGCATAGGGTGGGAGACAACCATGATCTCACATCCTTTTTTTTTCCAAGAAATAAAAGTCTAGAATCTCTCTCTCACACACATACACACCCACAGGAGAGACACGGGCCCAGTTCTGGCCTATAAACACAAAGTCAGTAGTTTCCCCCTCACACTAACATATATTTATACACACACACCAGGGACAGGCCCAGTTTTCTCTCCCTAACAAACACACAGAGGTCTACACTGACTCTACCCACAGAGTTAATAATTCATGCCTAAATAATATGTTAAAAGGGAAGCTGATGGATCTCAATGCGGTACAAATTATAATGATTAAAGAAATAGCACACCAGGCACTTCTTAATGAAAATAATAATAAAATAATAAAGACCTGGCCAAGTTTTGCTATGTTTGCCTTTGAAACTAACTTGGGAAATGAAAAAAAAAAAAAAAAAAAAAAAAAACACTGGACGGGCCCAGTGCATTTGATTTGCTGTTGGAGGAGGAGGAAAAGGAAAGAGTCCAAACAAACTTTTATTTACAAAGGGAGCTTGTTAAGAAACAGTCCCTTTGGACGTACATTTCTCATTTCATCCCTTCTTTTAATAAGGTTTAAAGTGTCCTAAAAGTAAAATCTCAATGAGGAACATCATTTAGTATTAGTAGAAGGCTAGGGTTTAACTCCCTGCTCAGTTAACTGCACCACAATACACACTATGGCCAAAGGCCTGTGAACACCTGCTCGGCTATCTAAAAACATGTGGTTTCACAGTGGCGCAACAGGTAGTGTTGCTCTCACACAGCTCCAGGGTCCTGGGGTTGTGGGTTCGAGCCCCACTCCGGGTGATCTTTGAGGAGTTTGGTGTGTTCTCCCTGTGTGGGAATGTTCAAACATTGACTTAAAATTATACGTTACACAATAAATGCTTTAAAACGTACTTGTAAGAGCTCAAACTCTTAATTCTTGGCCACACTCCACAGTATTACGGTATATAAGCAAGTCATGATGTGACTCTTAGATTGACTTTAAGTGCCTTCAGGCCTCAAACAACTTGTACTAATAGCTTTTATTCAGAATTATTTCATTTTTATTACACACATAATCACACGAGAAAAATAATGTCTCTGTCCGATGAAAAACATATATCTCCCAAAATAATAATTTACAGCTGAAGGAAAAGCCTTCTTAACTTTTAATAGAAATCAAATTTAAAACATTCCAGAGCCTACCTGGAATCATTGGGCGCAAGGCGGGAATACACCCTGGAGGGGGCGCCAGTCCTTAACAGGGCGACACACACACACACACACACACACACACATTCACTCACACCCTCATACCTGCAGACACTTTTGAGTCGCCAATCCACCTACAAACATGAGTTTTTGGACTGTGGGAGGAAACCGGAGCACCTGGGGGAAACCCACGCGGACACACCACACTCCTCAAAGTAAGAGATAGAGTTAATCAAATAGACTCAAGTCCAGACCCAGATCACCAGACTAGACTCTTGTTTTTGGTAATTCCCAGGTACCGGTTCTGGTCAGTCATTTTTCTATTGTACTAGATCTTATTCAGGTAGTGTTCTGGGCATCATACAGGGAGCTGGTATTGGTAATTTCTCTTGTCACTTTACTGTATGTCATACAACTATTTATTACATGAGTGTTGTACTGGGTCTGTGTACGTATAACAATCACCCATCATTAGTACCTGATTCATGGCTGAATGCTGTCAAATCCTCATAGCACTGCTCCAGTATGTAAAGCCTGGATGAACAGAAGTTGCTACTGCTAGCACGTTACTAAGTTGTAAGATAACATTAGTTCTGTCTAAAGCAGAGCTGTAGTTCTGAGTGTTTCAGCTCTGACCTGCTGCTCTCAGCGCCGCCGCAAAACAAACCGCTGTAGGAAGGACTGTGACTCCATTGGCTGCACACTGAATGATGAACAGATTACTCTGGGTGTCGATTGGCAAAATAAAGGTGACGACCAATGAAAATCGTGTTCTCTGTTTAGGAGCCGTGCAGAATCCGCCCCTCGCTCCGGCTGACAGAGGGGTGTGTGTTTCTGTCTCAAACATAAAAGTGTGACTGCATCGGGCGCTAGAGTTTCACCCAGGATAAAGTCCATATCTGGGCACATATAAATTCACTCACACATATAGACATTCATTCACATACACACTCATTCACTCACACACCAGGACAGTTATGAGAGAAGTCAATTCACCTACCCTCCAAGTTTTTGGACTGTCGGAGGAAACCGGAGACAGTTAATACCCACTGACACTTTTTGGAATAAGCCTTTATTGATGTTTATGTCTCAGTCACACAGCTCCAGGGACCTGGATGTTGTGGGTTCAGGTCCTGCTCCGGGTGACTGTCTGTGAGGAGTTTGGTGTGTTCTCCCTTCAACACGTCGGTAGGTGGATTGGCGACTCAAAAGTGTCCGTAGGTGTGTGTGAATGTGTGTTGCCCTGTGAAGGACTGGCGCCCCCTCCAGGGTGTATACCCGCCTTGCACCAAATGATTCCAGGTAGGCTCTGGACCCACCGTGACCCTGAACTGGATAAGCGGTTAACCACATAAACACACAACCCAGACATTAGTTATGAAAAACTGATGCTAGATCAGTTTAAATCTCTTTATTTCTCCAATTCTTGCTGCAATGAAGCTTCTCAAGTCAAATTTAAACACTGGTATGGTATGATTTTTTCAATGCTACAAATATACCCAAAGGATCACCAATTAGAAACAAATTCAGAACTGATCCTCTATTGTTTATGATCAAAATTATATATATATATATATATGTGTTTTTTCCACTATTTCCACCTTTGAATTATTCACGATAACATGAAAAATACTCTCTGTAGACATCTAAATGCAAGGGAGGAAAATATTAACTAATTGGTGCTAAAGAAAGTTTTCCCTTCTTCTATTCCTTTTCTACTTTTTCTTGCATTGTACCATCCGACTTCTTCCGCTTTCATGTCACTTCATTACGTTTAATTTATTAATGTCCAATACTTAATGTGCCAAAAATGTCAGATTCAAAAGGCGCAGAAAATGGGGCACTTCTGTGCTCACGAGGGGAGGCTCAAGCTGTTTTGGAGCCTGTTGTTTTGGCTCAGGGGGCTGCGAGAGGGGTGTGTGTGTCTGTGTGTGATGGAAGGAGTTTATATCTTTCACCGTCTCTCACACAAACACACACAAAAAATACACCCACTCACTCCACCCTCCGCCTCATGCCAGAGGATGCAACTAACACACACAAACTAACTTTAAAAAGCGCAGCCGCTACTCATTTCACGCTCCTCAGAAGTCACGCCAGGGAGAGGCCCAAGTTTGTAAGTTTTGCGCTTCCCAAAAGTTTCTAGACACCTGCTTTTCCAATGTTTCTTCTGAAGTGAAGTGTATCAATAGGGAGTTGGTTTCCCCTTCACAGCAGTAACAGACTACTCTTTAGGGAAGGGAGTAGATGGATGTCATAACACTGAGGATTTGCTGTGAGCAATGATGTGCAGTCCAACCCATCCCAAATATATTGGATGGTGCTCCATCACTCCAGAGTATGTAGTTTCACTGCTTCACAGCTCACTGTCCAGCCAGTCCTGCTTCCATTGTTCTAATGGTCAAAGCTGTTCTACAGATATTATATACGCCTGTTTCAGTCATTAATGCACTTTAATGCATCTAAAGGACACAATGGCCACGGGTATTAACAACTTAGTAACGTGCTAGCAGTAGCAACTTCTGTTCATCCAGGCTTTACATACTGGAGCAGTGCTATGAGGATTTGACAGCATTCAGCCATGAATCAGGTACTAATGATGGGTGATTGTTATACATACACAGACCCAGTACAACACTCATGTAATAAATAGTTGTATGACATACAGTAAAGCGACAAGTGAAATTACCAATACCAGCTCCCTGTATGATGCCCAGAACACTACCTGAATAAGATCTAGTACAATAGAAAAATGACTGACCAGAACCGGTACCTGGGAATTACCAAAAACAAGAGTCTAGTCTGGTGATCTGGGTCTGGACTTGAGTCTATTTGATTAACTCTATCTCTTACTTTGAGGAGTTTGGTGTATCCGCGTGGGTTTCCTCCAGGTGCTCCGGTTTCCTCTCACAGTCCAAAACCTCATGTTTGTAGGTGGATTGGCGACTCAAAAGTGTCTGCAGGTGTGAGGGTGTGAGTGAATGTGTGTGTGTGTCGCACCTCCTCCAGGGTGTATTCCCACCTTGCACCCAATGATTCCAGGTAGGCTCTAGACCCACCGTGACCCTGAACTAGATAAGCAGTTACAGATAATGAGTGAGATGAGTATATCTCTTAATTTTAATCTCTTTATTACTTTTAATTTATCTCTTATTATTTTGATTAAGGCCGAGGTGGTAGGGAAACTCCCTGGCGTTAGGGCCCCGGGGCTGGATGAGGTTCGCCTCGGGTTCCTCAAGGCTCTGGATGTTGTGGGGCTCTCCTGGCTGACACGTCTTTGCAACATCGCATTGACATCGGGGGCAGTGCTTCTGGACTGGCAGACTAGGGTGGTGGTTCCCCTTTTTAAAAAGGGGGATCGGAGGGTGTGTTCCAACTATAGGGGGATCACACTCCTCAGCCTCCCTGGTAAGGTCTATGTGGGGGTACTGGAGAAGAGAGTCCGACTGATAGTTGAACCTTGGATCCAGGAGGAACAATGCGGATTCCGCCCCGGTCGTGGAACACAGGACCAGCTCTTTACCCTCGCTGTACAGTCCCTGTACAAACAAAGCAGTCTGGTTCGTATGGCTGGCAGTAAGTCCGACTGGTTTCCAGTTGGATTTGGACTCTGTCAAGGCTGCCCGTTGTCACCGGTTCTGTTCATAATTTTTATGGACAGAATTTCTCGGCGTAGCCAAGTGGTGGAGGGTGTCCGGTTTGGTGGTCTCAGGATTCCATGTCTGCTTTTTGCAGATGATGTGGTCTTGTTGGCTTTATCGAGCCGGGACCTCTTGCTGGACCAGTTTGCAGCTGAGTGTGAAGCGGTAGGGATGAGGATCAGTACCTCCAAGTCCGAGTCCATGGTACTCAGTCGGAAAAGGGTGGAGTGCTCTCTCCAGGTTGGAAGTGAGATCCTGCCTCAAGTGAGGGAAAGATGGAGCGTGAGATTGACAGGCGGATCTGTGCAGCGTCAGCAGTAATGCGGGCTCTGTACCGGTCCGTTGTGGTGAAGAAAGAGCTGAGCAGAAAAGCAAAGCTCTCGATTTACCATTAAATCTACGTCCCAACCCTCACCTATGGTCACGAGCTTTGGGTAGTGACCGAAAGAACGAGATCGCGGGTACAAGCGGCTGAAATGAGTTTTCTCCGCAGGGCGTCTGGACTCTCCCTTAGAGACAGGGTTAGGAGCTCTGACATCCGGGAGAGACTCGGAGTGGAGCCGCTGCTCCTCCACGTCCAGAGGAGCCAGTTGAGGTGGTTCGGGCATCCGGTCCGGATGCCTCCTGGACGCCTACCTGGTGAGGTGTTCCGGGCATGTCCAACGGGGAGAAGGCCCCGGGGCAGACCCAGAACACGCTGGAGAGACTACATGTCTCGACTGGCCTGGGAACGCCTCGGTATACCCCCGGAGGAGCTGGAGGCGGTGGCTGGGGAGAGGGAGGTCTGGGTTTCTTTGCTCTGACTGCTTCCCCTGCGACCCGGACCCGGATAAGCGGTGGATAATGGATGGATGGATGGATTTTGATTAATATTTATCTTTGTTTTGTCACGGTGCACAGACAGTTGAAAATGAAGAGGAGGTGTGCTGGTTACTGATTGGGTAAATGCACATTTATTTGCATAAGGTGGAACTCACTGAGATTTTTCTGAATGTCTTGATTCCACAGAGCTCTAATTTATGAAATTAGAAAGTCTGAAATAGTTTCGTCAATGCACTAAGTTCTTTTAACCCTATATTGGTGTGTCTGTTGAAATACTTTGGTTAATAGTACAGGTCTAGGTACACACATGAATTCGCAACACTATTTGATTTTCATTAACAATATGATAATAGACAAAAACATGGTTTACACTGCCTGGCCAGAAAAAAGGCACTAACATTTCTTTTTAGGGTGCATTTGCCATGGTGCTGTTTTAAATGATGTACTTTCACCAAATTTGTCTTGCCTCCTCATCTGAGTCTCTCTAATCACAGCTATGGAACCACGCTTATGTGAGAACACACAGATGAGGATAAAAACAGCAAAACAAACAAAACAAGCACAGAGAAATAAGTGAACTAATTAAATACGGTCAAAACAAGAAAAAAAACAGAACCAAGAGAATATGGCTAAAAACGTCTGCTCCTGCTCCTCGCGCTTCACTCCTGGCCTCCCAGGCTGAACTGAGCTGTGGCTCCTTCACATTTAAAGGAACAGGCTCTGAAAGCTGTCGTTCTGAACAAGGCTGTTTAGACAGGGGGAGAACAGTGCTCTGGTGTTTGATCCGTGTGATATTTTGACATAAACAGACTCCAGAATGGTTTTAACTTGAGAAAATTGGGTAGAATATGTTCCCTTTACATGTGGAGATTAAATAATAATCAAATATTAAAAATAATAAATAGGGTTAAATAATAGTACTAATACTAATACTAATACTACTAATAGTAATACATCTGATAAAGAGAGCTGGAGTCAATTTCCACTAATGTGTGATGTGGGGGCTACAAGTTCTGTTATGTAACTAAATTCAAACTGACAAACATTCACCCCGTGCAGCTCAGGTTCAAGCTCATTAATCGATCGGGTGTCAGCCCGTGCCCTTGACGCCTTTCTGTCCCCCATCATCACTGATCAATCACTTATTGATCATATACTCATCCCACACCCCAGACTTTTCCTGTGGAAATCAGTCCCACATACACACACACGCACACACACACGCTTTCAGTTTTTCAAAGAACTCTGAAAGCATTTGGTATTAGAAGGAAAGTGGATGCGGTTTCTGCTCTTCATTATGTTCTCATGGTTAGTCCATTGGTCTGAGCACACCAGTAACTTCTGTGTGTAACCTTTGGTATCTACACAGTAAATTCACCAGTGTTAAATGAACACTATTAATCTTAACTTAACACTGAGAGTGTTAACAGTTTTAATTGAACACTAATAGTGTTGATTTAACACTGGTGAATTTACTGTGCATTTGCTTTACTTGATAATGGCTCTCTGAAAGCTCCACATCCTTTCAGACCCATGGTGTTGAGCTGAGTTGAACGGACTCTGTAAACAAAAGGACAAAATGAAACAAGCTTGAGAGTCTCTGTCTCTCTTGATAATTATGCACTTTGTCTATCGTCAGTTGACTCATGGGAAACACATGAATTAAATCTTTTCCTGCCCACCATTGATCCAAGCATTTTACCCCTCTCTTATAAACCCTCTTGTCCAGGTCAACAATGGTAATAGCTTCTCTTACAATCTACAAAATAACCCTTACTAGTTAATGCACTAATTATTAATTACAAATCTTGTGAAAATCACTCACACAACGACTAATAATATCACAACCAGGACTTGTGATGAAAACAATATATATAATCTGTTAGGTGTAGTTTTGTTGCATCGCCCCACCCCCAAACCCCGCCCCCCACCCCCAGATAGCATTAATGTGTCATATAGACCTAATGTGTAATACAGTTTTAATGTAATGTAATGCACAGTGTTTAGAGATTAACCAAATAAGTGGGTAAAGACAGGTCAGGACCACTGCTGCTATAGGCTCCAGAAAGACAAAGCACTTTGAAGGCACTCTGAAGAAGGGAATATACTGTGTACAACTGTAAATGTCAACAACAAAAACACATATTTAACAGACAATTACATAGGTCTCCATAAATAAACATAATGGGGTGGGGTCCCAGACAGGGATTAAGTCTAGTCTTGGACTAGACAAGCGTTTTGAATGATCGTTTTTCATTAAAACTCCTCCATGTTTCTGCTCTCATTATCCCCTCCAGTTATAATATACATGCAATTACTAGTTCTACAATTACAGACTGTAGTCCATCTGTTGTTCTGCATACTCTGTTAGCCCTCTTTTACCCTGTTCTTCAGTGGTCAGGACACACTGATGACCACCACAGAGCAGATGTGATTGGTGGATCATTCTCAGAGATGCAGTGACACTGACGTGATGGTGGACTGTGTGTGGGTGCTTGTTAGTGAGTGGTCTCTGACTGTATCTTCAAAGTGGACCAAAGAGGTAGGTGTGTCTAACAGAGTGGACAGTGTGTGGACACTGTGTTTAAAAACTGCAGCAGTCCTGCTGCGTTTGATTCACTCATACCAGCACCACACACACTAACACACCACCACTATGACTTCCGTGTCACTGCAGCAGTGAGAATGATCCACCACCCAAATCATTCCTGCTCTGTGGTGGTGCCCTGGGGGTCCTGACCATTGAAGAACAGAGGGAGTGGAAGGGGGCTAACAAAGTATACAGAGCAACACCCACACGAGTCTGTAACTTTAAAAATACATAGTGCTCTTGCAGGGTTAGTTTAGCTGATAAAAATCTATAAAAGCAGTAAATGTGAAAACATAGCAGATCAGTGTATAGTTGCTGTATATAGAAGATGCATTATAAACATACCATATCATTTACAATGTAATACAAAACATTAATATGTACATGTTACAAGCTAATAATAATAAAGGGAAGGGAAGTTATGGCTCAGAAATATTTACATCAACATGAGTTCCCTTATTTGTTTTATTTAAGTGAATTTAAGAAACCAAAAATAAGGAAAAACAATCTTCCTAGTGATTAACCAATCATTGTGGAGGTTTGGATGATGTAAATCATGTATCCTTGGATTCACATCTCTGAGACATGCACAAAGAGAGATACACCAAAAAACACCCATTCACTCTCCCTAACATCTCTCTTAAACACACACACACACATATACACACACACAATACCAAACTATCGTTTCTATAGTAACCTTGGTGCAGCACAGTACGTTCAAGAGCCAATTTCTTGTGTCATTTCCCCATTTGATTAATTATGTCTTTGTGCAAGCTAGCTTACACTCCTCAACCCACACCCCCCCTAAAAAAACACACACACACACACACTGCCCCACGTTTCCCGCTCCTGTAGGGGCGTCGGGCAGTGTATGTGTGCTTGAGTGTGTGTTTGGGGGTTATAAACAGGGGTATTGTCGTATTGTCTGGGGGCAGGCCATCCCCGATGCCCCCTTTCGGACCCCCGCCCTGTGGCTGGAGTCCTGGGGAGTTGGAGGTTAGAGAAACAAAATGAGCATCTGTTCTAATGAGCTGCTGCCTGTCAGCTACAGTTAGTTAGTTAGAGAGAGAGAGAGAGAGAGAGAGAGAGAGACTAGGTTTGTGATAGCAGACCTGGTCATGTGGGGTATATAACACAAACTTATATCCCCAAAATGGTTATTTTCCATGGGAATGATAGACCAATGGAATGGTACTCTCTGGAGCTGAGGGGTAGAAAGCCTCGGTTGGTTGCATTGGTTGTGAAGCTGAAGCTGTGATCTCTGGAGTGATGGAGCTCTGTCCAGTACATTTGGGATAATATGAAGTGCCAGAAGTGATTAACATCAGTTCCTGACCACATTAATGTTTACGTGGCTAAATGCAAGCAAATCCTGTCAGCAATGTTCAAATTTGAAGTATATTTTGGCTAACAATAGATGATCTCTATCTGAACAACACTGTAAGTTTTTCAGATGTGACTTAAGTGGCTAAACTGAAGAGATCAGGTGGCGACACTCAGCCTTGGCCCACGTTCATGAATGCAGAGCCCTGGTAACTCTAGGTGATTGTTCAGCTTCGACTCTATAGGCTCCATGAATATCTTATGAAGGAAACTTTAATGCCAGGGAAAACAATGCGCTGAGTTACCGAAGAAGGGAAATCAGTTTCAGTATCAATACCTGAGAAACCAAAGAATGCAAATGTGTGTGAGATAACAATATGAAGAGTGTGCTGGGGTGTAAGCCTTTTCTGCTTGTGTTTATAATGCAATATAATATAATGCAATCCTTTAAGATGTTTATAATGGTGTTATATGGCCTACATGTTACCAAATAATGATAGAATGGTGCTCTGTGCAGTGTTGATTGTAAAGCTTCCTTGGGAGTCTAGAAAGACACTATGTACGTCTAACTATCTATCCAGTTTGTTTGCACACTGGAAACTGGTTTAATGTAATTACGAAACCGGAGTTTCAATAAATAAGTGAACCAACAAAATGGCTCCTTTAGACATGCTAGTCTTCTTCTCTCTTTGCTTAATGCAGAGAAACAGAGCCCTACAAACATTTAAAAAATCATGAAAAGAGATGAGGATATTGCTGTTCCATAGATATGCAATAATTACTTATTTTTGTTATTTCAGATTATTTAGGTAGAAACCCACTGTAAATTCAGGAGACTGACAAACCGAAAGTGGTACAAAAATGAAACAACTTGAGTTACAAGTTAGAGTGGTGCTTCTTAATGTAAATAAACTAAGACATTTTATAAGTATATGACATATTATCAGATTTGACGACACATTATTTACAGTCTTATGAACATATTTAGAGAGCACCCATGACAGGCATGATAAGGAAGCATGTATGCCTGCAACTCTTAAAATCTTACACAGGATTCACAGGATGTGATACATTTGTAGTGAGGGCTGGACTTGTTTTTGGGTGTTTTCTGGACACTTGTTACTTCTGAAATGAACGGTCATTAATTGGGAGTTTGTTCCCATTTGCTGCAGTAACAACTTCTACTCTACTGTGAATGCTTTATATGAGATATATACTGAGATATATACAACCGCAGTTATTGGACTGGCTGCTCCTTTCCTTTAACCACTACATGACAATGACACACCTCACCAGCTCTGGGCCTCCACTGTTATGTCCAGGGCATTATTGTGGTATAAGCAGAATACCCTGCTGCAGTTACTTAAAATATATGACAGAGGTAGGTGGGGACTTGCAAATGTCCCCAAATTTGCCTGCTGTGACACAACATCACCTGAGCTAATTATCCAGTCTTTGCCAATTGTAGTTATAAAGAAATCCCTGAAGTGTGTAGTTCCATTGCTGTTCAGAACTGGAATGGGTATCTTCCAACACTAAGAATGTCTACACATATACACATGCAGCCATTTGCGGAAACACCAAATATCTACCCATCCCAAAAGCTTTGGCAATGGGTCAAATGTACGTGTGAGTTTTTATGATGGATATATAGAGTTGTGCTCTAAAAATTCTAAACTATCAGTCACTGATGGATTTTTAAACGCGAGAGACTATTCATGTTAAGTGCTTGTTTTATTGTGTTTTCAGAGTCTAGGGCACATGCACAGGTTATGTGTATGTAACTACCGATTGAAGGATTGGGAAAGAGGAAGACTAAACCTCTAGATAAGTATCTATCTTCTATCTCAACAGCTGTAGGGAGCCTGTACATCCATGAGAAATGTGTATTGTGAATGTAATCATGAATTGTGTAATAACTCTGAATTTTATTTTGTAAGTTAAAATGTGTGTGTATGTAAAGTATTAAAATGTGTGTGTGTGTATGTGTGTGTGCACTGGGGACTGGATGTGTGTTTGTTACTCACAGTGGCTGAGCCCTGATGGACAGTGCATATGTTTTGCTCTCTTCTATTCCCACCATTACAGTGATTCGCAAAGCTGCTCTCGCACAATGGCAGCCATCTGGCTGCACTTCTTTCTCTTTTCAGTGCAGCTAGTGATGCATCAGCAGTCCAAGCCTCCTCCCTCTTGACCAATCGATAGGATCAGTCCATATTTCCATTATATTGTCCAGCTATAAACTGAAACTTAAACTTTGCTCCCAGTAAGAGTGAGTCTGTAAGATCACATGAAACCTCAGAGAGGTCAAGTACTGATGTTGAATGATTAAGTCATTCCTACTCATCCCAAATGCACTTGATGGAGCTCTATCCTTATACAGCTCTAACCTTGAACTGAGGTGTTGATACCCCTCTTTGGGCACAGTGACCTAAGGCTCAGGCTTTGCTTCTCCAAAATTCTACTGTACAGAGATTGTTTAAACTGTGAGGGGAAAGCTGAACACCAGTGTCTGATATGGGTGCTAGTCAGAGTAGTGGAACTCACTTCTAAGAAGTGAGGGATAGAAATTTTCTTACTGTAATACCTGTGCCATTCTTTTGTCAAAATACTACAAAGACCAACGCCACAGCAAAACTCTCCCTCTATATAAACAGCCTGTTCAGAACAACCAGTTTCAGCACCTGTTCCATTAAACGAGAATGAGCCACAGCTGAGTTCAGTTTGAGATCATTTCTGTTATAATTTTTAACATATTTAATCCGTACAAATATTTATCCAATCTCATTGTAAAGGTTTTGCTCCATTTAACCTCTCACATGAATGTGAATCCAGTGCTGTGATTGGAGAGATTCAGATGAGGAGGTGGGACAGTGCTAAATCTTGATGTCACAAATGGAGCGATATCAGAACACATTATTTAGTCCCATATTTTTTGACAGACCATTAGGTTGTTTTATTAGTTCATGGTTCTTTGTGGATATGTTAGCTCCAGATCTCCTAATAATATCCAATTTCAGCGAAAAGTGATCCCCCCATAATATGTCCATTTCAGTCTTTATAAACATGGCCATGCTACTTCAAACTAGTTTTCCAACAGTAGATCCCGCATATTGGCAGGGCTGCATCAGCATTGCAAATTATGTTGCAAAACTAACCCACTCCTGTGCCAGTTGGAAGACTGGAAAGCACAACTTTTGTGAAAAATTAAGCACTTTTTTACTCATCATACATTAGTGTGTTGTTTTTGTTTTTCGGGATTGAACTCAGCTCCTCCCATGAGTTCATACACATGAGTGTAGTTGTGGCTTTCCTTGTTGCACCATCCAGCTCTCACTGGATTTTTTTCATCAGCCACCAATCAAAAAAGGAACATTTGAAGCTCTTCAAAACACCATGGTGTGTTTTTCAAGTTGCCGTGGTGAGTTGGACAACAACAAACATGATAACTACTGTCGTTTGGAGATGGCCAATTTGGGCTGGACATATGGATTTCATGATGACTGAGAAGTCTCTTTAGCTAGGGGGACCAGACGTCCTCTTTTCACTGGACATGTCCTCTTTCCGGACCTAAAAAATGCGTCCTTCCGGGAATCCAAAACCGTCCGGGATTTTGCTGCCCACAGTCTTCCCCCTGTCCCAATTCTTACAAAAAGCCCTAATCTCTTTCTTGAAGAGTGCATTTTAATTACGTATGATTACGTTGTTTTAGGTGAGCAAAAGGGGCACACCTGGATCAAGAGTCCAAGGGGTCGGAACTCAGAGCCGAAATGGCACACACTTCACCGCTTGCACCTTCCTGGTTTACATCACTTTGAGCCAAGGTCCGCTCCACATCACAGTGTTTTACTGGAGCCTCTAACAGAAATGTGTTGAATGTTAAGGTAATTCATCATAGTCTCTTCTTTGTATTTAGAAGCGTTTCTGTGCCTTTCACTTTCTGCTCTTTATTTTAAAAAACTGAAAGTCGTCACTTCTGTCCCTATAACGGCACAAATATACAGACACACCTGACCGTTACTGACTTTCTGACGAGTTAATCAAGTTACATCGGCGCAGTTTTTCTGTTTTACATTAACTTTAGAAGAAAACATGCCAACTCATTAAAGCTATAACAGGAGAGAGACTGAATTATAGCTCTCACATACAGCATGTTTTTATCAGCCAGACCTTTTAAAATATGAAATATAAGTATTTTACATAAATGTCTGGATACTAGAGAAGCTCTGATCATTTATTAAGTCTATATTACTTCTGGTTGATAAAATGTTGTGCTTGCTTTTAGTAACGTTTAAAAAACACTGTTAAAAAGTAAACTCGTCTGTTTATATCATGATCATGAGTTTTCTGGTGTAAACAAGTCGCTTTAATACAGGGCTACCGTTTTGAAGTTTGGTATGAACAGAAAATAACAGGTTTCAATGACATTAAACTGTCAAGGAATGACAAAAATATTATTTTATTATTTTTGCTTTGGGTCAAATGTTGAACGGAATGTGGAAAGGAATCTGTCCAAAAAGGCACTTGATTTTTTATCTTGTTAACCAGTATCTGTTAAATTTCAGCAGCATAGTTTCCTGGTTATAGCTGCCCCATGTGTCCTCTTTTATGGTCAAATATGGTCACCCTACTTTAGCCAATCAGAACTTTGCAAAGTTTACATGTCATGGTTTAGTCCCTATTGGAACCACAAGCGAACAGGTACTAAAAAGTACCACGCTTCAGGAACCAGGTACTAAATTTACCTTTTGGAAAAGCAAAAAAGTCAAGTAGAGCCAAGCTGAGTAAAGTAGAGTAGGCACCATGCAGAAGAAAATGACATAAGCTAAGTGGAAGTTTTTAACTGCTGATACAATACACGTTTACCACAGTTGCTTTTCTCACTGTCCAAAAATGCAGACACAATCGAAGAATATGTGATGGCTGGAAGCTACATGCGGACCCTTATGAAGTGTCCAGAGCTTCCCATTCTTCGGACACTCACTGTTCAGGACTACAGTAAGCGTGTGAAAGGTCAAACAAGCCCCTTCTGCTGTGAGACCCCACCTCTCCGCCAGACAGCAGCAGAGATATGATTCACACAGCAGAGCCCAAATACAGGCACAGATGCTTCATTAAAAAGAGCTGCAAGACATAGCTCATAAGCACAGGCTTGCTCATCAGAGCCATATGCACGCATGTCCATCACAACCTCCAAGCCTGCTGTTCATATAGAACGGAAAAGCATACTGCATTTCCTATACAAGTGGTGCCTGCCTTTTCTGCCAAAAACTACAAACACTGACCAGCCAAAATATTAAGACCACCTTCAGATGAAGCTCTTAAAGTATCTCTGCTCATGTCAAGGTCTGTGATATATATTAGACAATAAGCAAACAACCAACTTTTCCTAGAAGAAAAGAAAACCTGACCGACTTTGATGAGATTTGAGCACCTACTGGTCCAAAGCACCAACTAGGGCTGGGCAATATTGCACAAAAATACAATCTATATATATATATAGATTCATCTATAAACGATCCTCGAATTAAATTTTTTTAAATTCTTACATAACATGAGAAAAATCACAATTTCGTTAAACTTTTTTATTGGAAAGGACTATAATAGTAACAGTACATATGCAACAAATATCAAATTTTGCAAAAAAAATGGTCACTTTTAAATTTTATTTCAAAAGACTGAAACTAATTTGTAATATAAAACAAAATTCCCATTTAAAAATAGTAAAAAGCAAGCTTAATTTTTGCAAAATTTGTTTTACAAATTTGCGCTTTAGATTTACGGCACGGTGGCGCAGCAGGTAGTGTCGCAGTCACACAGCTCCAGGGACCTGGAGGTTGTGGGTTCGATTCCCGCTCCAGGTGACTGTCTGTGAGGAGTTTGGTGTGTTCTCCCTGTGTCCGCGTGGGTTTCCTCCGGGTGCTCCGGTTTCCTCCCACAGTCCAAAAACACACCTTTGGTAGGTGGATTGGTGACTCAAAAATGTCCATAGGTGTGAGAATGTGTGTCTGTGTTGCCCTGTGAAGGACTGGTGCCCCCTCCAGGGTTTATTCCCACCTTGCACCCAAAGATTCCAGGTAGGCTCTGGACCCACTGTGACCCTGAACTGGATAAGCGGTTACAGATAATGAATGAATTTACATACTAAATCAGCACAGCATGTGACTATTGCAAATTAGGTCTTGATGGAAAAAAATTTGATTGATTGAAAGCCCAATTTCTCTTGTTTAGAAAAAATACAGATTCTCTAGATCACTCTAATTATGAGAAAACAGGTGATAAAGATGAATTAGTGTTCATCGCACGGGCAAAGCTCCTGGTTCCAAAGGGCTAAAAAAAAAAAAAAACTCCTCTGCAAAATGCTGCCTGTCTTCTTCATAAAGACTTCTTCACTTTACGTGACTAGGATCAGTGTGTAGGTCTGTGGGAGGCAGCGTTTATCCAGTTAAGAGTTCCAGTTCATAATGCGTGAAAATTTGAATAGCATTCATTGATATTTTAGTTCAATCATAAGGTAAACATGTATAATCTTGATTATTACATGCCAAACATCAGGTGAAAATGATAATTAGAATTAATCAAATGAATCGTGAAAAGCGCCAAGCACTAACCAGTGTAGGTAGTTTACTGTAGTTGGAATAGCTGCTGTCTTCTATACAGAAGACTCTGGTTCAGTCCCCCCACCCCAATATAAGTACACTACCTTATGTCCACTAAAAGTACTTGAACAACACTCCCAACACTACTCAGCATTTGCCTATATTAGGGGTGAGTGATATGGTCATTAAATAATATCACAATATTTGAGGGTACTTTGGTGAAAAAAAAAAACACTATTGCAACAAAATACTGTAAATGTTCTATTAAACATATTTCATATATATTAATATTTTATTTGACTACAAATGTAAGTAAAAATCTGTAAACAACAGTAACTTACCAAGATTCTGGATTTTGTATTTAATAAAATGTAGAATATAAATCAACCACACAACCATTCATTTCGTACATAACACCATGGTTTATTTTACATCTGATATTTTTTAACCAAGTTACCTCCACACAACTGAAATCACTACTTTTGGAGCAGGTTCCCCCTCCTCAGAGCAACTTTCCATCCTACTTCACTGTGCCTAAATGACTCATGTAATAAGTTTATGCCACATTATGGGTAACTGCAGGACGTCATTATGTAAACAAGTCAGAATATTACTAAATTATAGATTAATCATTTTAAAAGTATGACGATATTATCGTGAATGATAAGATATGGCACAGCCCTAGCCTACATCTGTAATATAATCTCTACAGATAACTTCCAAATGCCA
Organism: Hoplias malabaricus; assembly: GCF_029633855.1. Taxonomy (NCBI): domain Eukaryota; kingdom Metazoa; phylum Chordata; class Actinopteri; order Characiformes; family Erythrinidae; genus Hoplias; species Hoplias malabaricus. The sequence goes on along the minus strand of NC_089820.1, from coordinate 5,008,372 downwards.
TAAAAGTGAATAGAGATACGCCAGCAAAAGAAGTCTCATCACTTCCGAACCTAAGAAGTGAGACTTGTGACAGACTTTTTTTTAAATAATGTTTTCAATAAGAATGTGCAATGCCCCCTACCAGAAATGGATCCATTTGTGACCATGCTAACCACTGCATCTCCCTGAACTTGCACTAGAAGTGGAAGGAAGATCTAATTAGTCTTGTTTTTTGTTTTTTTTCTATTATGTGTTTGGCCTGTACATATGCGGTGTTTACCTTATAATGATAACCCAGCTTCATTGCCGAAAAAAGAAATGTGATGCTCTGCACAGTGTTCTGCTAAAAGGCCCTTGGAATGGCCAGTTGTCAGTTTGAAATATGCCATGGACCTAGACAAGATATCAAGCAGGTAGTCTTAAATCTTTCAGATATTTCACTGCTGTCAAGTCTACAAGGATGCTATCAGAAAAGAAACATACAGTTTTGTTAATTAAGATACAAACAATGTAGATGAACCCTCAAATGTACAACATTGGTTTTGAAGTCCTAAAGGCCTTAAATGAATTGTAAACTAAAAATATTTTATTATCCTCTAAGGGGAGAAGTGTTTAATTGCACATTTTAATGTGCATAGAGTTTTAGTAAGAGGAGGAAGGGTCCCCCTCAGTTCCGCCAAGATATCAAGTTTCTACCTCCAACTTTGAGGGACCTTTTCCCAGCCACTGCTTCTTTTGGCTTGGTCACGCACAGATTAAGCTACTGAACTACCAACTGCTTATGTCTAGGTCTGAGATATATTAGACAGTTACAAACCACCACTTGTCTTATCTGAAGAGTTGAATGCAGGAGAAATGAAGACCTGACCAACTCTGATAAGGGCCAAGTTTGTTGGGGTCTCCAAGCCTCAGTTGTGAGCACCTACTGGGGGTGGTCTGCCCAGTCAGAGAGACCATGCTAACCACCACAGAAACACACACACACACACACACACACACACACTCCTGTCTACCATGAACATCATCATCCATGCACATACACATAGCTGAACTAGAATAACAGGTGAAATAATTCATGATCTGATCAGTCCAGATTTTTTTTTTTGTTTTGTTTCACAGGTTACTGAGCTAATGTCTTCTACTGGACCGTTAAGATAATTTGTGACAACATCAGTTGTAAAACATTCTATACATAAAAAAATACCTGAAAAATATGTATCACTTGTCCATCCAAGATATCTTTGAAAATGAATCAGTTAAATTATTTAAATAATATTTCTTCAGTCATTGCAGCAATAACATTCAACAATAAGATTCTACTCTTCTGCAAGGGCTTTAAACTAGTTCTTGGAACATTGTTGTGAAGATATGCCTTTCAGGCACAAGAACATGAATGAGGTCTGGTATTGATATTGGGTGATTAGTCCTTGAACAAAAACACTACTCTAACTCATTCTAAATGTGTTGGAGGAAGCTCCATTACTGCTCTGCATTCCAGTACTGGGGTGGCTTTACACCCCTCTGACTGACACATGGCATTGGAAATGGTGACCTTAGGCTCATCTGTAGCTCCTCCAGAATATCCCATCCCATTTCAGGCTTTTACATGAACAAGCTCTTTGAGCATTGTTGTACGTCTGTGTTCACAAAGGACTTGCAGTGTATTTAAGATATACAACACCATTTACAGTTTGTTGCCTAGTTTTCCAAAAGCGTATAGAGACTACTCAAGTAGGTCCTGTATCTGTTGAGCTTACATGGGTTGTTTGTTCTATCGGGGTTCACATGGTTCAGTTTAGGATGGGTGTGTTTTAGGTGGGGTGGGGGTACAGCAAAGTGGGATTTAAACCCCACTGTACACAGGTCCTGTAATCCCAAAAGTGGTTAAGTGTGGCTGGGGTGTTTGAAAGACATATGGATGGGGAGGTTAAAGGTTGGGGTAACTATGGTAACGGGTACAGTATCTACCATGGTATAAAGCTAGCTGAGAAAAACAAGCAGACTCTCATTTTTTTCTGCATTATAGATAATCAGCAGCGTGCCTGCGGATTATAGCTAATTCATCTCAAGCACCCATCCATTGGAGCATCTGAAGACAATGAAAGTAAAAATTGGATAATAATAAACAATAACACAATTAAGCTCATAATTGCGCACTTTGTGAAGCCATGCGTGTGCGTGCGGTTTGTTTTCTTGCACATTCTCAGGAAACACTCCGGCGAGTAAAGGTTTACAAACTCGTTCATTTGCATCTCGTCTAGACGGCACATCACGTTTGTCCTTTTGTTTTCTCATAAACAATATGTATTGACCCCTGTGTCTGTGGGGGCGATGTCTTTGGTTAGCGAGCACCGACATGAAATGCTCTTTTGTCTTCCGGAGGAACAACACGCGTGGGAATGAGTTCCCCTCCCTCAGCTCTGGCGAAGCGTCTCAGGGGCAGGCCCTTCTAACATCTAATGACCAAAAAATAAACAGAGAATTCCTGAATCATTATGTGGATGTTAGTGAACAGGCTAAGTATATTTAAAGGCCATAGCCCATCTACTGATGCATCAGGCCAGCTCCACCTCTTTCATCATTGGTCAGACTTTGATTGCTGTTGACCAGACACTATTTGAATGGTGGATCTCTCTCAGGGCTCAGGGCTGTACACACATTCCTTCAGTGCTGGTCCTGTAATGGTAAATATAATACCTGGGCAGGGAGAGCTCATCAGGACAGCTTTTGACCAGATGAAGTTTTGTTCCATCAGATAGACGGATAATGATACGGAAAGTTAAATACTGTTGCAGAAACAGTATTTTTATTATATAATCTAGATATATTACGCTCCAGTACAGCAGCTTCACAGGAGAAGGAAAATAACCTAAACTTTCAATGGAAGTAATTTTGGAGCATTTCTATTGGTCGATTTTCATCAGCATGAGAAAGGACAGCTGGTGCGTTCAAATGATGTAGTAAACTAAACATCAACAAAAATGGAGATGCATGTAGTTCATTGAACAGTAACAATATACAATTTCTGTATATAAATTGTTGCAAGTATGAAATATCACTCACAGATACTAATATGTAAATGTATATAGGACGGTATATATATAAACAAATAATAAATATAAAATAATACAAACATTGTTCATAATAATTACATTAACTAATAATACAAATAAATTTAGTGACTAAAAAAGACTTCTACACATACACACAAATCCAAATTTTGAACACATCATTTATAATCTAATTTAATAAATATGATATCAGCAAGCAGTGTTCATATTAAACAGACAGATCTCTACCTCAGTTCAAAATGTGCTGCTTGTTACCTCCATGTCTCCTCTGCCAACTGTTCATGCTAGTCAGTGCTCTTTAAACATGACAATACAAATACAGCCCAATTATGGACTAATGAGAGAGAGAGAGAGAGAGAGAGAGAGAGAGCGAGCGCAGTGGTGTGAAGGGGTGGAGGACGCCAGGGGAGGGGGAGGGGCAGAGCCACAGACAGAAATCATACAAGGCTGCAGATACGCTTTCTTTACAGCTCTCTCTTCCTCTCACTCCCCCTCGATAACCCTCCCCTCTTCCTCTCTGTCCCCACTTCTCTAATTAGGAGAAATACCCAATACAAACAGTGCTGTGTGAAGCGTTTAGTGTTAAAGAGGTTCCAGTGTGTCACTGTGAATCAGAGAAAACAAACACCCCTTGGCTTTTGTATTTTGATCCCTTCATTTCAAAGCAAAAATCGACCTAAAATTAAAGGCCAAACATGGCACGGTTTATTAAAGCAGTCATTTCACTCATTCATTTTTTTATACAACTGCTTTATCCTGTTTGAGAGTTGCAGTTGGTCAGGTGCCTAATAAATATCACTGGGCAAGAACGAATTAAAAAAAGGCAAGAAAATATTCTGGACAAGGCCCTAGTTCATCACAGGACATTCCACCCCACACACACCCTGTTCTTCATTGCTCAGGACCTCCATACAACTGCCAGAGCGGGTACTGATGGACTTTAAACTGGTGTGTTCGCTTGAGTTTTTAAGCATTTTATTGTGACTGCTGAACTGAGAGTAGTCCACAAGCCATACAGTACATGCTCTGTGGTGGTCCTGTGGGGTGTTCTGACCACTCAAAAACAGAGTGGTCAGAACGTATAGCACAAAGTATGCAGAGCATCAGTTCAAAACTGTGTGTAATTGTAAAACTACAAAGTTTTAAGAGAAGCAGATGCAGTGGACAATAATGCATAAAAGTTATGGCTGATCAGTGTATGCTGCTACATATATAATAATGTATTTACACTTGGATAGTGTAGGAAAATGGCAGTAATGTTTATTCTAAGGACTGTATCTGTCAGCTTTTGTAAAGGCATAGCTTTAATGTAGTGTAGAGCTCCATAAAAACATACACAAAAAAGCAGAGAAGAGATAAACACACACTCTAAAATATTCATGGTGTTTAAACACGCTACGACGTGTTGGATGTGTTACTCCAGTCTCTATTTCTTAAACCAATATCTTTCTTCACTTGTTGGTGGGACGTCTAGAAGCTCAAAACATACACATGCAGGCACGCACACACGCAGCCTATAAACACACACACAGTGTCTGCCACTCCCACCTCCTTCCCTTAAGCTTGGTTAATAATGACAGATAGAATTCATACTTATCCATTCATTCATTATCTGTAACCCTTATCCAATTCAGGGTCGCGGTGGGTCCAGAGCCTACCTGGAATCATTGGGCGCAAGGCGGGAATACACCCTGGAGGGGGCGCCAGTCCTTCACAGGGCAACACAGACACATTCACTCACAAGACCTTTTGAGTCGCCAATCCACCTGCAACGTGTGTTTTTGGACTGTGGGAGGAAACCGGAGCACCCAGAGGAAACCAACGCAGACACAGGGAGAACACACCACACTCCTCACAGACAGTCACCCGGAGGAAACCTACGCAGACACAGGGAGAACACACCACACTCCTCACAGACAGTCACCCGGAGGAAACCCACGCAGACACAGGGAGAACACACCAACTCCTCACAGACAGTCACCCGGAGCAGGAATCGAACCCACAACCTCCAGGTCCCTGGAGCTGTGTGACTGCGACACCGTGCCGCCCCATACTTATCCAGTTTAAGGTTAAGGTTTGTAAATACGCCTTATAAAGAGTGAATTCCCCCAGATAAGAATGGGATGGTCTGGAGGAGTTGTACATGAAGCCTAGGTCGCCATGCCCAATGTCAAGTGTCATGAAAGAGGAAGTATATTGTAAAGAGTTCTAATACACTGGCCAGTGAGGGTATAATGTATACTATTGTACACAGGGACAAAATATTCTCAGTCCGTGACCTTCATGACATCTAGAGGGAGATGGGCAGTTCCAGTTAAAGGCAATTTTAATATACATCTTGGGATTCCACCTGTCCATCACGGCCTTATCCTGTCCAAAAAGGGATCAAGGATACAAGATTTTGACACCAGTGTAAACAGGGCTGTCACTTTGGTGATTTGTGCTTCATGAAAGATGTGAAAGCAATTGCTGGTATTTCTCCAAAGAAAAGAGCATCTTTTTTTTACACAATATGTGTCTGACCAGATATTAAACAAGAAATCAAGACTTAAGTAGTGTCAAAGAAAAGCATTTTCCAGACAAAGCACTGACAAGGGATGAGCAAAAATAATTGAAATACAAATCACAGAATAAACATGTAGACGGGGAGTGGTGCTGTGATTCCGAGTTCCCCCCTCCCTCTCCACTGTTCTGACTTTGAGAGGAATTAAGGAAATACGATCAGTGACATTGGGACACTCACAGATTCCCTCTCATCATCCTAACACATCTCTGGATCACTGTTTAATTATATTTGGACATCCTGACGTATCCCGCTTCCTTGGGCCGTCCTTGAGACAGTCCTCTTGCAAAGTCAAGCACCGCCCCCAGCAACACTGTACTGTAGGTGTTTTGTTTTGTTTGTTTAGGAGGAGCCAGTAATGACAATGACATACACTTACACAGATCAGACATCTTGTTTCTACACCCACTGTCCGTTCTCCCAGCTCCATGGTCCACAAGAGGACTTTGTATTGTATCTCAGTGCTACAGTGATTGATGTGATGGTTACACGTTATTGTGTGTGTGATGCTGGTACAAGTGGATCAGACACAGCAGGGCTGCTGGAGTTTTTTTTAACCCATTAGTGTCACTGCTGGACTGAAAAATGTCCACCAACCAAAAATATCCAGCCTACATCCAGTGTACTGTGTCAACTGATGTAGGACTAGAGGATGACCAACACAAACTCTGCAGCAACAGATGAGCTACTGCCTCTGACTTGACTAGGGCTGGCCATGAATATCCAGCTGTTCGTTTGTTGGGTAGGAATTTGGTTTATAATTTTGATATTCTTTTTTTTTTGATAAATGTGGCAATAAAGGCAACCCTCCACCCCACATGTCAACATAAAAGTCTTGAAAGAAGCCTAAAACAGCCTTACATGCTACAGCAACCGACTTACAGTGAAGCAATTGCAAAGCTACAGTTCATTTTGTCAGCTTTAAACCTCAAATTAAAACACTTGCACACGCTGTGCCCTTAGTGGCAGTGTCTGCACCAGTTAGCAAATGACTCCACCAAGACTCAGCGAGTGGAGCCATGCCGGGAGCCAGAGTACAGCCTTAATTTTAAAGCAGGCGCTGAGTGCTGATTTTCCGAACAATAGGGCCGGCCCAAAATTTGTTCATTGGGTATGTATTGGGTTTCTAATTTTGAGATTTGGATATTCAGATTTTTGGATAAATGTGGCTATCGATAAAGGCAATGCTCCACCACATTCAGGCTCCAGTGCTCTCCCCTCTCCACCCGTATTCAAGCTCATTAACATAAAAGTTTTTGTGCAAATGAAGCCTAAAGCTCATATAAAACAGCCTAACATGCTAAAACAACACACTAGTTTCCTCCGGGTGCTCCGGTTTCTTCCCAAAGTCCAAAAACACACGTTGTTAGATGGATTAATGACTCAAAAAAAGTGCTTGTACGTGTGAGTGTGTGTCGCCCTGTGAAGAACTGCAACCCCCTTCAAAGTGTGTTCCGGCCCTTTGCCCTGTGATTCCGGGCAGGATCCGGACCCAACGTTACCCTGAACTGGATAAGCTTTTACAGACAATGAACGAAAAAACAAGTCTGTTTCAAAGCTACTTTTAGAGCAAATGAGTTCACCTCACTTCAGTTGGCATTTTCATCTCATATTTTGACTGAGATGATGTTTCTGTTTCTCTTATGGACAATAGAAAGCAAGGCTGATATCACTTTCAGACTATGTGCTGTAATTCAGGTATAAATTGCATATCAGTATGACTAATTGGATGGCATTGTACTGCAGGTAATCTCTGCCCTTCTCTACAGGTGTTAGTGTGAGATTAGATGAAACTCAAGCCTTGCTGCCCTACTGGCACAGTTTTCCAGGAGCATACTGCTGCAGAAACCACAGACATCCACCACTCTTACGTTTACAGCAACGGAATTAAACTGCAGTGTGTGTTACATCAGTCTCATGTGGCTACATGCATGGTCTACAGTAATATGGAGTGACACTGGCCTCCAGTGTTGACCACAGGCGTTTAATTCACACTTTTCTGTCTTCATTTTGTCTTCTGTGCTTGGTACTGTAGAAGGGAACCGCACTAGAGGCCCACCTGATTATAGATAATCCTAATTGGTGAATTCATTTACTTAAAGTGCACACTTTGTGGACAAATCAATTTTCTAATTTCTACAGAAAAGAACTGGCAATAGAAGGGGATACTTTACAGTGTACAGCAGCAATGTGAGTCTGTGACCACCGTCACACAGCTCCAGGACCTGGAGGTTGTGGGTTCAAGGCACGCTCCAGGTGACTGTCTTGGTGTGTTCTCCCCGTGGGTTTCATCCGTGTGCTCCAGTTTCCTCCCATGGCCCAAAAACACACGTTGGGAGGGGGATTGGTGACTCAAAAGTGTGCGTGTGTGTTGCCCTGTATAGGACTGGCGCCCCCTCCAGGTTGTGTTCCTGCCTTGCGCCCAATGATTCCGGGTAGGCTCCAGACCACCGTGACCCTGAACTTTGATCTATGTTCCAGGGCATGATTTTATTTTATTTATTTTACAATTATTTGATTTTAAGTAGGCAACCATTAAAACATATTCTTGTTTACAACAGCAGCCTAGCAACATTTTAAAGTGGCCAGCTGGTGTGACACTATACCTGAAAATTCTAATGCACCTGTCTAGCCAGGTGTAGTGTCAAACTGGCCAGCCATTTTAGTCTGAATCAAATCCTCATATTTGAAGACCTCTGTAGTATACTGTCCACAGCAGCTTGCTTGGCAGTGTGTTATTTTATTGCCAGCTGTTTTGTTATTTTTGATCAAACGAGTTTTGAATTTGAATTTGATTTCCCGGCTCTCAATTGTCCTGTAGTGCTTTTCAAGAATCCAGCATCTTCTCTAGTCTACAGCAGCTTGCCTGACATGGTCTTCATTCATTGCTAGATCTTTCGGTTTTCAGTGGAATGTGTTCTGAATTATGATTTCATTTCAGTGCCTCCCTAATTCTTGATACTCGTAGTACTTTCCTTTAAACCATCCAGTATCCAGTCTTTCCACAGTGTCCACAGTTGTTTGCTTGACAGATAAGTGTATATGCACAAATGAGGTATTGAATAAGTGCCCCCCTCAAACTGCACCCCAAAAAATGCTTCTGCTTTGCTCAACTCTTTGTAATCCAACCAAGGAGCACGCCATGATGTCATGAAGCACCCGAGCTGAAGGGATGGCGGGAGAGAGGACAGACGAGTGGGGGGTGGATAGATTGTATAGGGTAATGAAGGAGGAGAGAGGAGGATGGGCAAGGCATGGAGTGAGTGTGTAGCATGTAGACGTCTCCTGCCACTATAGTAATGGCCCAAACGAGCAGGAGGGGCGAGGCAGGAGCGAAGGCACGAAAGACATGGAACTGACTCAGCCTCCACGCCATATGAGCTGGCAGCATGTCATAACTCAACCCATCACACACACACACACACACACACACACGGTTGGCTGTTACCCCACATAGCGGCTTAGACCTGCTTGAGACCAGTGCCAGTGGAACCGACAGATCAGCATTAACCAGCGCTTACTGTCCAAACCATCATCTACATCACTCTAGTTTTCATCACATCAGTCTGCCCAGTGTTTGGCCCCCTGACTTAACAGCTCGTTACCACAATCATCATCATCATCATTATTAGTAAATTCATGGGGTGCTGACCACTGTTCAAACATGTCTACTACAGTTGAACCAGATTTGTTTCCACAATAAATTCCAGATTTAACCTTCAACCTTCTTTGTACTGATCTGTGCTTTACCTGAGCAGGGAATTGGACCCTTGTCATCAGCTGTGTGCTGAACTGGAAATCTTTGAATAGACGTCGGTGGCTTTACCAACTACACCAATCCACTCCCCACAACAAGTTCCTTTTTCTGAAGAAATCATTTCATATACAGATATGAAATGCAGTAATTAAGATATAAGATGCCAAGACACTTGTACTTACACATGTAGTTTCACTGCAGTTTGAGCCTGTAACTGTCTGTCAATCACACTGTACCTGAGCATGTGAAGATGAGGTAAATAGAAACAATTATAAACAATGGAATGGGTATTCTGCAGTGCTAAAACTACATTAATTCAGACAATCGCCTTCATTTTGGGGAGTGCAGGATGGGGTGGGGTAACTGCCATACACGCAACAAATTACAAGTGCTGTTAAGCAATAAACAAACTATTTATGGCCAAATTAAACTTGTCATTGTATTACAATATTATTTCCTACTTATATACATGTTTTATTTTAGTTGATTTGATCATTTCATGTTGTCAACGGTATCTATTTTTCTTTTCCTCTCTCCCCTTTTTGGTATTTCTCTTTCCCACAAGTGGCATCTCCTGCCTGCTTGCTAGGCTGCCACTGTAAATAAGTATTTCTTCTTAATAACTTGCCTGGCTGAATTAAAGGTTAAATAAAATAAAAGTGCTACTTAAGGTTCAGACTTGAGGGTCAGTGCAACCTAACCAGCATCAGCACATAATCATAATAAAGACCACAAAAACAGAGACTTCACTGTAATCTTGGGGAAAGGGTCTGCACTCGAGAAAAGAGCCAACATTTGGTGGAAAAAAAGGAGGCTGCAAAAAAATAATATATAAATAAAACAGGATAATAATTTAACAGTGTTATTATCAAAAGAGATATAAAAGGGGGTGCCTCAACCTCTCGGGTCAGCGTGATCCTCTTCTTCTGCTCTCTCCATTAAAAGACCAAGCCTTTATCACTGGGAAGGTGATGAAAAGTCACGTAAACACTGCTAGTTCCAGCCGTTGGGGAGCAGTGAACACGTAGATGATGATGCCCCTTTTACACAACTGTACCTCTCAGTGAACACAGCGTTACTCAATCCGTGTTAACACCTCAGCTCCCTTCCTTAAGCCAACACCAAGCAGAGGTGCCATTTACCAAATGAGCTCAATTAAAGGGAGAGAAGACCCAAAGGTGAAGAGAAACCGAATGATTAAAATTACACAGTAAAAATTAAGGATTTTAATTACTTGTTTGCACACTTTAGCTCTTCTTACAAGTTGTTGGGAAATTGTTGCAAAAATCTGACTGAACTAAAACATCAGTGAGTACTGATATAAATGATTAGCTCTGGATCAAGACTGTTTACCACAAATGATAAAAAACATATCAGTAATATAAACATGGGAAACACCTTTTAGTCAGAGATGTACATACAGGACTGCACTGGGAATTACACAGGAGTATTTCCAGACCTCCTGACGCTCCTGTCAATTGGGCCAGAAATTCTCATTGACACACACTTCCTTTGCAATGCACTGAGGAAAGAATCTTTTTGAACGTCTTGTCCAGCCTCTACAGGGATCAGCTGTGACGTCCTCAAACGCTGCCTCCATAGCAGCCAGCAGGGTCATCTGAGTATGCTGCTGGCTCCTTACTTATTCTGGGGAGTTGAGCCTGGTTATTTGGTCATTGTTCTTCTATTGTCAGAAAACGTGTTGTGATCTGTCTATATATGTTTGGTAACAGAAGGTTCACGAGATGCACCTCTGAGCTATTGTAGAGGACTGGTTGATCACTGTTTGATCTAAAGCTTCAAACACTCCCCTTTATCAGTGAAAGTCATGATTCACCTGAGAGCTAATCATCAGTTCAGTAGACATTTACTAAAAACAGAAATGTATAAAATACGCTTCACAGCTCATGACAACTAGATTAACATTTCTGAGTGTACTGACATAGGCAATGGACTGTACAAAATCATCCGCATGATTAAACCAAAGCGTGTGCTGTTTATCCAAAATCAACGAGAAACATCTGAGTGCTCAAGTAACTAGATGGTGTCGACTTTGAACAAGACATTTTGAGAGATTTAATTACAATCTGAGAAATGCTCCAAAGCGACTGAGAAAAAACTGTAAAAACGAAGGTGTTACAAAGGGGTCTTTGAGCGATGCCATAGAAGAACAACATTTGGTTCCATAAAGAACCATGTTTGTTAAAGAGATGTATGAGTGTGAGGAACCTTTTAAAGATATAAAAATCCATCATTTGATCTCAAGTCTAAAATCATTTGATCTTAAATCTAAAAATGGCTCTTTATGGAGCCAAAAGTGCTTTTCTATGACGTCACTTAAATAATCTTTTGTAGCACCTTTATTTATTTTTTAAGAGTGTTGGACTGCTTTAAGGTGATATATTGTGCTATATTCATGCCATAAATAAGACTGGTTACAATACGGTGCCTGAAATTTTTAGATACTTGCAGCAGCTATGATTAAGCCTGGCACAACTATGATCCTGATGGGATATGACCACCCTAAATTGTTTGCGAACCAGACCTCAGAGACTCACAAAAATGTTACTAACACAAGCCCAGTGTTTCAACAGTGCCTCCTCAGGCCTGGCAGATGTAGTAGTTTTCTGCATTGCCTGAGCATCTTAAACCCGCTCATGGACATCTGAGCTCAACACAGATCCAATCAGGAAGGCAAGCATTTAACACCAGCTCTAAATGGGCCATAAGTGTTAAGAAACTGAAGGCAAAAAGAGCCTGAATTGGATGGAGAAAGAAAAGAATGAGGAAGAGTGTGAATATAAGAAAGATAGGAGATACAATGTGTGTGTGTGTTTGGGGCAGAAGGGGGGGGGTGGAAGAAAGAGGGGTTAGCCGCGTGTGGAAAGCAGATCTGATCTCATCAGGTTCTACAAACAAACAAAAAAGGCGGGTAAAATAGCAAGGGAGAGGAAACGGAGGGGGTCATCTGATGCCGGCGCGTCCGCGCTGGGCCCGCACCTCCCGGCTAGGATTTCCCTCTCCAACAAAGAGCCACCAGCGAGTTCTGCCGGCCGTGGCACAAAAGCCGCAGCCAAAAAAAGAGCCAACACCTCGTCCCTTTGGGGCACCCCAACAAAACGCCTTTGTTTGGCCCAGATTGCAACATGTTGCAAGATCACCCCTAGGATGCTTTATCCTGGACACAATGTAGAAATACATAGGCTTTTTAATGTCAGCTGTTCCTTTTAAGATATTTATATCGGGTTTTCTACCTTGGAAGGTACTGAAGCATTTTGGGTTTCCCAAGGTTGCCATCACTTATGGCAGAATCTGCCTGGCAGCAAATTATGGAGCTGTGTGTTTCTGTCCTGGTAAAAAGCAGCATCAGTACTGAGTGTTTGCATCACTGTCCTGTCCAAAGCCATTTCCTAATACACAGCCAAATCACCTCCATGATCTGAAACTAAGATCTCATGTAACAGTATGCTCTTGTGTAGTCTAGAATTACTTGACTTTTGATTACGTGATTTTGATATACATACAGTGATACCATTTTACAGTAAAACTACCTTTATAAAGGGTTTTTAAATTGCATTAGTAGTTGTTAACTAGATCATAGACTGATAGTGGAAAAAATTCCTGGGATGTGAGCAGGGGTGGGGGGGCTATGTATGCGACACACTTTTAACACGTAACTTGTTGGCCCCCAGGCCCAGATATATAAACAACTTGCGTAAACCTGATCACCATTATTTTCAAGCAGGGTCCAGGGGTATGCTTCGCTGGGAGAAAAGCTTTTGAAATAGCACCTTAAATGACTGGATCTGTATCAAGGCTGGTTTATACTTCTGCATCACCTCAACACGCTGCTGTCCGCATTTATACTTGTGTTCATGTGTCCGAAACTCTGCATTGCTCTGTATGGAATTCCAAGAGGGTCAATAAATGGCATCTAGATGTGTTTTCTTTATAAAACGCTGAAAAAACGGCATTTATCTCGGTTTTCAACCATAAAAAACACAGGAAAAAAAAAACAAAACCCAAAAAGAACGTCATCCTTAATGCTGTTAAAAGACCAAGAGTCAAAATGCCTTTCTTCAATGGTCAGGAACCCCACAGGACCACCATATAGCAGGTATTATTTGGGGGGGTGAATCATTCTCAGGAAATCCGGCAGGGTGACCAGGACAGTACATTGACAGAGGAACCCTAAATTGTGTTCAGTGAAGTAATTCTCCAAGAACTGAACTGTGTGCTGGTATGAGAAGGCATGCAAGTACAGGCTGAGCCCACAGACGCAACTCATTTAGACTTGGAAAGGGTCGGAGCTGCCAGAATGCCAGGTCCACGGATTCTCCGGCTCAGCTGGAGAAGCTCTCCCAATCTCGGCTCCGCGGTCAGTGGTCCCTCTCCAATCGACACCATGGGACAGGCAGCCCCCTGAGCATCTCACTGTCTGCCAGCTCCTCTGATCCAGCCACAGTACTTCTCCCAAGATGCCAATGTTCAGGCCTCAATTCTTTCACAGAAAATGGAAAGTGGTGTCACTGAGAACACCACCTCCAGAACTGTTACATTCTTCTCTTATGATAGCTCTTCCACACCTTCAGAAAGTTATAAAGCAGTGAGGGTCTCGCTGTTTCTTGTTGACTGGTACTTGTGCTCGGCCTTATAGATTGGGTACATGTTGCTGAAATCATCCTCAGTAAAATGTTAAAATGTAGTTGCAATATGCTGGATTTTGTATAAATTAATACAATTAAATCTGATCTACATATACTTATCTTTACAGATTTTTATTCATCTGGCAGAGGAGCATCTAACTTTTTAATCTTTATATTTTAATAGCTGAAAAATCTGCTGTTAAATAATAATTATCAATAAAATCCATAACAACAGAAATAATACGTCAATGGTAACCATGCAAATCTAATCAGCAGTGCTTTCCCAACAGATTAAAAAGACAAATTTGAAAAAAAATAAAATAAATAAATTTGAGCCAAATTGTAGTTTTTATTTATCTTGTGCAAAGCGTTGCTGGTATAATCAGAGAATGTGTGATTTTTATTTTTGTGATTTCCAGATGAAAAAAACATTATATAAGGACATTACCTTAAACGGTTGTTTCAGACAGCCATAAGATATTCTATTACTTGTACTGATTAAACTACTCCATGCTATAGTGTTATGTAGCTAGCTTGTCATGTTATCTAGTAACATTTATTTACGCTGAAATATATATATATATTTTTAAACATATTAAGGCCTCAAAACTCAAATGTTTTAATGTTTAATATCATACATATATGTACAGAAAATAATCACCTGATGTTTGGAAATAAACATGAAAATTCAAGTAAAACAACTACGTAAGTAAAAAAATAAATAAATAAATTTAAAATGTGCAGCCTCATTTTACTACTTTATAATTCAATATCACAGTAAACCGACAAATGCAAGGGTCACCAATGAATGTTGGTCCCTGGACAAGACTCTCATTGTTGTACCTACCATGGCTTCTGGATTTTTTGCCTAGAACTACTCAAATGCTAAATCTAAAGTCTTTGTCAAATGAAAACACAGCTTATTTTAAGGATAAAATTAAACATATAATTGCATTATTGCATAGACAACACAAAGTGATGTGCTCCAAACAAAAATATTGTATATCCAAACACTTGAGATTTACATATAGAGCAGTTGCGATCTGTGCCAGTACCATAATGGAAATACTACAAGAAAGTGTTAATAAAATTTGACATTTATGGTTAATTTCTTACTATATTTATACAAACCCATTTCCAAAAATGCAAATATAAACAGAAAGCAATTTTTCTGTAAACCCACACTGCCCTGCATTAAAACAACATCAGTTAAGAGACAAGATATTTACTTTTGTCATGATTCAGTGTTTTTGTAAATACCGCAGGTCATGTCTTATTTGTCAAAAATAAATAAGCAAAGAAAAAATAGGGACCATATTGATTGTTACCCGCGTGACGTTTATAGGTCAATATCTGTCATGGAATAAGGGTATGTCTGTGCCAGTGCCGATGAAATTATGCAAATCTTTGAAGGCAACCTAAAATATAACTTGTACATAGATGATGTATTTTTCAAGAAGCCAATGACAATCCAAATCCACATTCTACAGCCTGGAGTGCCAGCAAAATATACATGTGCTAAAATGGTTTTCGATTTTAGCAAATCTGTTTTCAACTAAAAATATGTAGCCCATTATAACGTACAATAAACAACAACAGAGACCTCTATATTTTCAGCAGCTGACATGTTACATCAAGCATAATTTGGAAATTCCCCTTTCACAGCTAAAGTAGTTGGCGTTCTCAGTTCCCAAATGATATCTAAACATATTTTTTAATGTAAAGGTGTAACACAGTAGCAAAAATTCCTGGCAACATTCATTTTTTCAACTCTACTGACACTACAGGTGCGCTTCACAGTTCTAAAATTACAGACTGAAGTCCATCTGCTGTTCTGTATAATTTGTTAGCCCCTTTTCACCCTGTTCTTCAATGGTCAGGACACCCACAGACCACCACATAGCAAGTACTATTTGGGTTGTGGATCATTCTCAGCACTGCAGTGACACTGGCGTGGTGGTGATATGTTAGTGAGTGTTGTGTTGGTATGAGTGGATCAGTGCAGGAAAGAGCAGTGGTACTAGAGCTTTTAAACAGTGTCTACACACTGTTTACTGCCTTAGACACAAAGTCAGAGGCAGAAACTCATCTGTTGCTGCACAATTTGTGTTGGTCGTCCACTAGTCCATCAGTGAGCACAGGACTCTGCTGGCTGGATATTTTTGATTGTTGGACGATTCTCTGTCCAGTGGTGACACTGTAGTGTTTACAAATTCCATCCAGCAGTGCTGATGTTCCAGATCCACTCATAGCAGCTCAACACACATTAACACATCACCACCATGTCATTTCACCCAAAAATAACAGAGTGAGAGGGAGGTAACAATGCAGGCAGAGCATCAGATGGACTAATATCCATTTGGTCCAATTATATTGTCAATGGAGCGGATACAATGGACAATTTTTGAAGAAACACGTTCACTTTAATGTTTTTGGGTGATCAGTGTATGTAGAAAAAGAGATTTCCATTGCTGACTCATGAAGAAAAAGCTGTGAATCTGACAAAACCATAAGAGAGTTATTTTTGTTTTTATTTTTATTTTTTTTTTGTATAGGTTTGGTTGACATTTTTTCTACAGCCTTACTATTTTTGGAACTGAGTTTGTAAAACATATTCATTAGAGAATGATTAGGGAATAGAGATATAATGTTATGATATAATGAGACAATTGCATCTGCAAAAAATTCTGTACATGATTTAAAAAATATAAGATATATTTAAATTTTCTAAATTAACCCACTTATTGTCATACATATGATATATTTTAATAAAATTGTGCCTTATTGAGAATATTATAATCACCTACATTTATGGGATATCATCATTTTGTAACATACTTCTATTACATTTTTTTTACCTTACTACATTCTAATACATAAGTAATAATAATTAAGTTTTAAGTGCATTAATAAGCTGGCAAACTCAAAGGCATACTCTTGATGCCGTGGCTCAGTTTGAAGAGCATTTAGAGAAACATCCACCAGGTTTAGTTGAGTAGAGAAAAACAAGTTTAGACATTTCTCATGCTGTAGTATCTTGTTACTCTGAGTGCTGTTGCTGTTATTGAGTAGCGGTGCTGCTGCACTTGGACGAGGACAGACAAAACCAGTCTTGAATCCAATGGCACTATTAGGATTAGTGATTTCCCAAATTCTAACAAACAAGAATCGGGTCATAAGTAGGGCAGCAATAAATATTTGATTAACTTGAGATATTGAGCACAAACATTGATACACAACCACTGTAAAAGTATATATAAGGAGGGCGGTGAAAAGGTCACATTATTATAAAACATGAGTTTTACCAATTACATATACATTTAACGTAACACTCATATTTTCAACAGAATATTTTCCTTTATTTTATGGTTATTAAAATTGGTATTTTACTGCCTGAAGTCAAAAATAATAAAAACATACCTTAGGCTTACTACTGAAACTTATTAATAATTCTCAATAAAATTAAAAATTCATGATTGCAGCCTTAGTCATGAGCCAATCAAGTCCTTGTTGTTTTTCATACTGGAATGGCCCATCCCTGGTCCAGGAGGTAGCGGGTCAGCAATTCACTGCTGCACAGCAAATGCTTTATCTTCTAGCTCTAGTCTAGATCTTTGCTGGCTGGTTAAGTCTAACTGCTAAATTTTATTTAGTTGCAAGTTATTTTTCAGCTACAACTGTTTTTTGTTATGTTAAACTTCATTCTCAAAAAGGAGATTTACATTCCTATACCTAGTTTTAAATACTCCCTCAAGTTATCCATCTACCAATGTAGAAACTTTATATTTGTTAGACATGAAGCACCTCATGGAACTGGTTGCTATAAAAAAAAGCAGCACTTGGCATTTATGACACTGTGCAAATTTGTGCTTATAAACCTCATTTCCAGGAATGCTGGAACATTTTGTAAAATGCTATATAAAAATAAATCTGTAATATGCTCATTCTCTTGAACATTAATTTAATGAATAACAAAGAAAATATTTCCAAAGTTTTCACTGACCAAATTTATTAATAAAAATTTTTGAATTAGACGCCTTTCAAACACATTTCATACAAGAAAAAGACAACTAGGCAAGCCCAGTTTAGCCGGACTGCTATTAATCATATAGCCATTGTCACGGAGGTGTTTCTGGCATTTCAAAAACAGGACATACTCTTGTCATTGGAAGGTCTGGAGAAGCTTTGGTACCTCCTATAGATGTCTTTGTTTACATGTGTTTTTTTATTATGTGATTGTGTTGTACAGAAAATATGGAGGGTAAGTAATAAATGGTAATAAATGTATAAATGAAAAACTGAGCACAAGGTTTTGTTAATAATATATAACACAGGCATCAGGGTATTTTCTTGTTCATTTTATATTTTAAATAAATACTAGATTATCTACCACCAAAGAAGAAAGAAGACCAAGAACGTGTTGTTGATTTTAAGAATTACAATAACTTATTTATTCAATGTAACAAGCACATTTTTTCTGGTTCGCAAACCAGTTTACGTTGGTGGAAATGCACCAAATGGTTCCAAATTTAGTTGAAAAACTGGAATATTTCTTCATTGGTGGAAAAGCGCTACATGAAATATGGCTGAACTAACAACAGAGTGTAGTAGCGCCACCTTGTGAAATATGGCTGAACAAAACACCTACTCGCACATGTGCGCTTCAACATTAGGAGTCAGTCAGTCAGTAAGCGAAAATGCCTCTTCTAGGCTGGCTCGGCAAGCGGTCTGGCAAAAAAGTTGGGACAAGGGCAAAACAACAGTGATGAATTCATAAAATTCATCCATGGCTGAAGTACCCTTGAGCATGGTACCTACCCCTACACCTCCCCACCAGGCTCTGGGAAAGCTGCCTGCCACTCTGGGTGTTGGTGTGTGCTTACTTCCCTTAGTGCGTGACTACAAGGATTAATCAGTAGTGTGTGTTTGTGCATTCACTACCATGGATCAGTTAAATGCAGAGAATCAAATGCCCTAACGGGAATTTCTAAATAAAGATAATACTTCTATTTAAAAAAAAAAAAAAAAAAAGTGTCTGCAGGCATCAATTTCTAAATTGGTTTATGATCAAATACATGAATTAAATATACCATTGAAAATCTTTTCTTCGTCACTTTGTCTGTTAAAATAAAGGTTCAAGTGAATTATAGATATTCAGTATTTATTGCATATTTAGGAAGTGCCCTAACTTTTCTGGAAATGAGGTTTTTAAGTACAACACAGATCATTCAGGGAACAACTGCCACAAATATCCAATCATCTCACTGCCCAGCCATCCTACTGTGTTTAAAGCCGTTTTATGGCATTGTTCTTTTTCCTAGCAAGAAAAACTCAGACCCTTCAACTTGTCTACTGGTCTGAAGATAAAGCTGCTCACTGAAGCTTTGTGTTTTTCTTTAAGTATACCTACTCTCACACTAGGGCTCCAATGTGGTTGATATTAATACCAATTTTACATGGCTAAAAATTCTGATAACTGGTATTTTTTAAGCAGATTTGATTTCAAATGTATGTACAGTCTCTGCATACTTCTCTAAATACATTCATCTTTTGTGCCTCTTTATTTCCCCAATTTTATTGGTCTATTTTTATTTATTATTTTCATTGTATTTTTGAATAACTTCTTAAATAATGTAAATACTCCATGTATTTGTTTGCTTTGTATGTTTCATTAACCAAACATTATTTGTACATGTAATACCTGGCAAAATACATAGATTTGATCAAAACATTCATACTCAAATTTGCCAACTTACCTATAGGACTGTTATGTGTGTACACAAATAACAGGCTCCATAAACCAACTGAAGCTACCCAGAATACCTGTGTGTACTTCTTTTTCTTTAGTTCCCTATTGCAAATTATCAGTTGATAGAATCAAACAACAGATATGTTGGCCCTTTAGTGGGAGTGTGCGCGCACACACACACGCACACACACACACACACACACGAGGCCATCTAGGGCAAAATACACTAAAACACAACACACTGAAAAATATTTATGTGCACACTACACTGAAAAATATATGCTGACTCATGCATGCTCAGAAGCACTGAGGGAAATAATATTTGTTGAAACTTTAGATTTTTAACTCCTGGGCTTTGAGTTTTTAAGAAATTTACAGATATTTGTTCTTCTCGGTTTTACCGGAGACCCAGTAAACTCACAGCAGTCTGCGGCCACAGTGCTCACTTGGTCGCAGTTCACAGTCATGAGCTCCGCTGTAGCACTGCTGTGTGTTTACTGTATTCATGGATTCAGTCTCGAATTCACATTTGATCAGTGTTTCAGCACCTGCACAGACCAATAAACACTGAGAGGAGGAAATGTTTGTTCATTTCTCAAAAAAACTCAAAGCTCGGGTGTTTATCAAACATTATTTCCCTCTGTGCTACTGAGCATGCTCAGTTCTTCAGAAACTACCTGTTACACTTTCAGGCATGCTGAAAATTACACACACTCACCACTGACTGCAGCTCGCTCTTCTCCTCTCTCTCGTTTAATGTATATATGAGTATAGAGGTGTAGTATGCAAGTGTTTTTCCGTGCATTTTGCCCTAGACAGCCTCTCATACATGCGTGCACACACACACACACACACACACACACACTATTTCTGCCTGCCCCCTGCACTGTAGTTAAAGCTGCTCATCGAGGCTGCTCCTTCAGCTGTTCCTTCAAAACTCCTGTCTCAGTGGCTCTCCACACGTGCAAAGCACTGCTGGAGGTGAGGAAGAGGAAGAGAAGGAAGGCTATAGGAAAGCCCACTGTGTCCACCATGCCTCCGGCCAAGGTGCTGAAGCTCAGCTTCCCCAATACCTCCAGAGTGGCCAAGTAGCTGTAGTGAGTGGCCTAAAACAAAATATGACAAGTTGATTAATTTCAATATGAACTGGAAATCATACTTTTATTTTGCTACATTTTTTTTCTTTCCTCGTGTATAGGGATTTGGGAATTTAAAAAAAAAATACTGGTGTCAGCTAAGCGTTTTCTCTCAATGATTGCTGAGTTGTTGAAACACGATTAGTAACAATTACATTTAAGCATCTGGAAAATGTTCTTATTCCAAATGTACATATATGTGACTATACAGTTAGGGACCCAGAAAGCTTTACCCAAGTACCCAGTTGGTAGTCATTTTACAGAGAATAGGAATTAAACCCCAGGATTATTCCATTACCAAATTATTATTTTTAATTAGGGTCAAGCATTGACGAAAAGAGTCCCCTCCTTGTATTACATTTGCATAAATTAAGGAGAGTTAGTGCGCTCCTCCAACTGTATTGAGAAGCCCAATGATGCTGCGCAGCTGTGTGAAAATGATCTGTGGCTGGCAACAAATGACTATGGGCTCCCAGCTTGGTATTATTGTGTGACTGGGGGAGTTACAGGTAACATGTAGAATGACTAACTTTAGGACATGTATTAGATTATATGTAAAAAGTATATATACACGATAACTTTCCCAGTCAGCCACTACTTTACAATGACATAGGAAGTACTTTTAAATTAATTGTACTGGCAAACAATTATGTTGTGTTACAGCATGCAACTAAAGCATGTGTTGTAAGGATAAATAATGTTCAATGGCTTTTCTAGAATGCGTTTTTAGAAAGTTTAGAAAGACTTTTTTGTTTGGGTAAAACAATTTGTGGGTGGGTAAAAACACTGCCGTTAATAGTTACTCGATGGCAGCTGATGCATTAGGATAACACCTCCACCTAATCCTCCAGGACCTGTAACTAACATACATTTTATCATTATATTTTCACATTGCACCACTGAGAAAAAACAGTGTTAATCTGTAGTAAGTGGGAGCATGTCTAGCACATACATTGGTACACAAAGTAGCAGCCAGAACAAGCATCCAAAGATTTAAGAAAGGGAAAACTGCCACCCATATTAAGAGAAGTGCTTTCAGTTAGAACCGCGTTCTCATATGAAGGCCTGAGTACGGGCTTGATGGCTGAAACACTAACCAGCACTCTTGCATTTAAAGGCCCTGCTGAAGACGAGAGAGCCATGGCTTCTCTCGCTCACACAGCCCTGCCACTGGAGTTAAGTGAAGCACTTTTATTCCTGCAGACTTGTTTAAGGTGTTCCGTTTCTCTCTCCAGGGCTTTTCACAAGCACTCACAGTATCAGCTTACCGTCACCCAATACTACCTTAAGAACACAAATGAACGGACGGCTGAACAAACACACACACATATGCATACTCATCACACACACAGGGTACAGTATGAACAGTATGTCATTAGGCCATTGTCAGTTCAACTTGACAGTTCCCAACTATTTTCATTTTCACTCAATAAATTTGTGTTTTTTTGTGTTATTTGGTCAGGTATGAATATGAAAAACAGCATTTGTGTGTATTCTTACTCAACGTTGCCTTAAGACTGTTGGTCTCCTACAAAATCATTTACCTGTAAACCAAAGGGTCAATAGTGGTCTGTTTAAGGTGGATAGACATTTTGTTCATACTGAAGGTACACACGGTTTTATTTTGTTATTTATTTATTTATTTTTTGGTCAAATCAGATTTTTAGAAAAAAGTATTCACAGTGCGAACGAGAAAATCCAAATCATTAGGTCAAACTGTAGTCGTTTTGTGTATAGTCAGTTAGATGTCATAGTAACAATGCAGGCAGGACTACAGTGAAGGCAGGAAGTCGTTCTACTCCTAAATGACAAATACTGAGTTAACACTGAGTTGCATTGAGATCAGATCCAAATTAGATTTGAAACCACCTACTATTGATGCTGAAAAAAAGTCCCTCTTCAAAAATAGAATTTGAGTCCTATTAACAAGGTCTTGAAAGCTCAAATATGCCTTTTTTAAATACAGGAATTATGTCAATATGTACAGCATACAAAAATACAGAGAGGTGCATCTTCTATTAGTTCAGAAAATACAAAATAAGGTTTATAATATATATATAGAACTCTTTTAAGCTTGTGTAACTTCTTTATTTTTCTGATAAGCAGAAAACCACATGGGCTGGAATAGGAGAATAAAGATTCTGTACAGAAAGTTGATTATGATTATTATTCATTAAAATTAGTTTTTTTTTTTTAAGATGACTGATGAGAATTGATGAGGCATGTGTGAAATGAAGGTAGCTTTATCCCTCTTGATGTGTTGATATAAAAGGCAAGAGGAGGCTCAGAGCTGACAGTGCGGAGCCGGTGAGTGACACTTGAATGGGCGTCGCGCTTGCTCTGAAGTTGTTCCTGCTTGTGACAGGCAGGTGAGTGCGAGCGGGACGAGGGCTGACAGCCCCGCGTCTGGATTCAAACAAAACTGAGTCCCAAAATCGCTCGCACTTCAAGCCCAACGCCGAACTAACATGGGGTAATGCCCGCTGTAAACTCACACATCATTCTGATCAGACAGGTCGGGGTATTTGTTACTTTTCTGACTCATCGTTTAATATGGAACAGGGTGACAAACAGCTATTTTGGCTTCTCTCACCGGGAGATCTGA
The DNA here is from genome assembly GCF_029633855.1 of Hoplias malabaricus. Lineage (NCBI taxonomy): Eukaryota > Metazoa > Chordata > Actinopteri > Characiformes > Erythrinidae > Hoplias > Hoplias malabaricus. The sequence continues at coordinate 4,984,866 of NC_089820.1, read as the reverse complement.
TCTAATCTGAGAGCAGGTAAAGCAGGAGGGAAGAGAGAGGGTTTTCATCTTATCCACCCTGAGCGAGCATGGAGGGCTTTAAAACTGATCAAGGATCAGGGAACAAGGTGGCGCATAAGACATCTGTAATAGTGGAAGATAATAAAACTGGCCTAGGATCAGGGAAAAATTATCTAGAAACAGCGAAAGAGTTGGAGTAAGATACCTTAAAAAGTATGGAAGGTTAGAAAACTGGTCTAAGATCAGAGAACAAGATCTAGGAACAGGGAAAGACCTGCAGCAGCTTATAAAAGTGGAAGGCTTGAAAAATAATCCAGGACCAGATAATGGGGTACTCTATAATATTTTGATGAGCAGAATTGAAAGAGATGTTGAATGGTCTAAGAGCAAGTAAACACCAGTAAAAATCAGAAAGTCAAGATTTTGGGGAGCCTAATGCACATTTGATGAATGTAGAAGACTTTTAATTTGGGCTAGGATAAGGGTAAATGGAGGTTTATAGTACCTTGATGAGTGTAGAGGAAATGGAAAGTCATAAAAAAAAACATTGGCCACAATTTCCAAAAATCTCAATAATTTCTGTCATAGACATATTTAATAGCTAGAATTCCAAATATAAACATGACACACTACAGAATGAAGAGACATGAGCTTAATTGTCTAAAATCATGGGTGCAGAGACCTTAAAGTGGAACTCTGATTAAAAATAGAACCTGACTGATGCTTAATTTAAACCAGAAGGTGGAAATTAACAGACTTTATATATCACACCTTCCACCCCAAAAAAAGTACTAAGGATAGGCCTCATTTATGCACTTCCCAAAACTCATGGCACCAAAAGTGGAATCCCAAAGCATGGTGTCACCTAAACATCTAGGATTTATATCTGCCACCATTATTCTGTTCATTCCCTATATGTTATTCGGATGAGGGATATATTGACTTATTCAAGTTTCATTATAAAGCTGTTGCACTTCAATCAATATAAAGTAGACTAAAAGATTAAAGACTTAAGGACTCAAGTTAGTGTCTTTCTTATTTAATGAGTTCTGGGATAAAAACTCTGCATGTGTGTCCTGGTATAAACAATCTCTTCTGTATGTCATTAACTGCTCTAAAATCCTGTAACAAGGTGTTATATGCATTTTTAGTGACTCTGGAGAGGTTTTAAAGCCTGGTCCAGGATCAGTTGTTGTACCTGTATGCTCTCCTCAGCTCTCTGTGTGCAGTTCATCATGGAGGTAAAGGTAAGTGTGGTGATAAGGCCTGCTATGAAATGCTGCATGCTGAGACTTAACACCGACATCCCTAAAAGAGAGGAAACACACAGACACACAAATGCAGACAGACACACACACACAGCCCAAATGGAGACAGAATCAGACTCAACACTGCTTAATCTGAAATAGGCAGCGCATGACACTAACTCAAAACAAAATAAAACCCCATTTCAGGAAATGTTGAGACTTTTTTTTTAATGGAAAATTTTTTTTTTCTTAACTTTATTGAACATTAACTAAAAAAAAGAAAAGGAATTAAACATTTCCATTTTTTTCATTGACAAAATTGTATTTTATAAATATATCCAAAAGAATTTGATGCCACAATAAAAAAAAAAATGCAAAGAGTTTACAGACTATTCAAGTTACATCACACATAAATCAGGTGAATTGGTAACAGGTGAATGCATCATTGTTGGCTATAAAAGAAATGTGTTGGTATTTTGGTCTTTCATTAAATATCAGTGTAAGAAAGCACTGCTGGATGACCTTCAAGCTCTCAGATGGCACTGCCTGAGAAATCGTCTACTATAGCTACTTTTTTCAAGCTACTATAATAAAAATATAGCCACATGGGCTCGGGAGTACTTTGGGAAATAGTTGTCCATTAACCCAGTCCACTGCTGCCTCAAGAAATGCTATCTGAAACACTATTAAGAGAATGATGTACATCAAAAGCCATAAGCTGAGTTCTCTGGGCTCAAGCTCATATAAGATCGTGCGGAAGTAGAAATATGTACTGTGGTCCAATGAGTCCCTCTTTAAGCTTACTTTCAGGTTAAACGTTGAGTTCTCTATGCCAAAAACCATCTCTGTGACCATCCAGACTGTTATCCGCGATAGGTTAAAAAGCCAGCTTCTGTCATGGTATGGAGTTGCATCATTATCCTCATTAAACATGAGTTATGTGTGAAGGTACTACTGACGACAAGGAGGCATATATTGGGATGTTAGGGAGACATATGATGCCACCAAGGTGCCAGGCCTCACTGTGCATTGCTGATGTCCAAAGAAGCAAATGAATAGAAGGAAAAAAAAAACGTTCATAATTTTCAACGGAAGAAGAAGATTTTATTCCAAGAAATTCTGGAGCATTTCTATTGGTTCATTCATCATGAAATTTAATGTAAATCCACAATGTAAAGACAGCGGCTGGATAGTAAATTATAAGTCGACAAAAATGGAGATACATGTTTGTTTGGACACCGATGCTATGCTTAATAGGCTAAACTGACCTGCCTGCAGTCCAAATTGTTATTCTACTGAGAAAGTATAGTTCATTATGTAGCTGGGTATCATAAAAAATGACCACTAATTGTTGAGCAGTTAAAATCATGTGTCAAGGAAGATTGGTCAAAAATTCCTCTTGTAAAACCGCAACAACATACAAACCGGATTCCAAAAAGTTGGGACACTAAACAAATTGTGAATAAAAACTGAATGCAATGATGTGGAGATGGCAAATGTCAATATTTTATTCGTAATAGAACATAGATGACAGATCAAAAGTTTAATCTGAGTAAAAGTAACATTTTAAAGGAAAAATATGTTGATTCAAAATTCCACAGTGTCAACAAATCCCAAAAAAGTTGGGACAAGTAGCAATAAGTGGCTGGAAAAAGGAAATTGAGCATATAACGAACAGCTGGAAGACCAATTAACACTAATTAGGTCAATTGACAACATGATTGGGTATAAAAAGAGCTTCTCAGAGTGTCAGTGTCTCTCTGAAGCCAAGATGGTAAGAGGATCACCAATTCCACCATTGTTGAGCAGAAAGATAGTGCAGCGATACCAGAATGGTGTTACCCAGCGTAAAATAGCAAAGACTTTTAAGTTATCATCATCAACCGTGCATAACATCATCAAAAGATTCAGAGAATCTGGAACAATTGCTGTGCATAAGGGTCAAGGCCGTAAAACTCTACTGGATACTGGATCGAATGTTAGCTCCTCTTTTGTAAGTCGCTTTGGATAAAAGCGTCTGCCAAATGCATAAATGTAAATGTAAATGTAAATGTAAATGGATGCTCGTGATCTCCGGGCCCTTAAACGTCACTGCACCTCAAACAGGAATGCCACTGTTAAGGAAATAACAGAATGGGCTCAGGACTACTTCCAGAAAGCATTATCAGTGAACACAATCCACCGTGCCATCCGCCGTTGCCAGCTGAAACTCTACAGTGCAAAGAGGAAGCCATTTCTAAGCAAGCTCCACAAGCTCAGACGTTTGCACTGAGCCAGGGGTCTTTTAAAATGGAGTGTGGCAAAATGGAAGACTGTTCTGTGGTCAGATGAGTCACGATTTGAAGTTCTTTATGGAACACTGGGACGCCATGTCATCCAGACCAGAGAGGACAAGGGTAACCCAAGTTGTTATCAACGCTCCGTTCAGAAGCTTGCATCACTGATGGTATGGGGTTGCATGAGTGCTTGTGGCATGGGCAGCTTGCATGTCTGGAAAGGCACCATTAATGCAGAGAACTATGTTCAGGTTCTAGAACAACATATGCTCCCATCTAGACGCCATCTCTTTCAGGGAAGACCCTGCATTTTTCAACAAGATAATGCCAGACCACATTCTGCAGCAATCACAACATCATGGCTACGTAGGAGAAGGATCCGGGTACTGAAATGGCAGCCTGCAGTCCAGATCTTTCACCTGTAGAGAACATTTGGCGCATCCTAAAGAGGAAGGTGCGACAAAGAAGGCCCAAGACGATTGAACAGTTAGAGGCCTGTATTAGACATGAATGGGAGAGCATTCCTATTTCTAAACTTGAGAAACTGGTCTCCTCTGTCCCCAGACGTCTGTTGAGTGTTGTAAGAAGAAGGGGGGATGCCACACAGTGATAAAAAATGGCCTTGTCCCAACTTTTGGGGATTTGTTGACGCCATGAAATTTTGAATCAACATATTTTTCCTTTAAAATGTTACATTTACTCAGATTAAACTTTTGATCTGTCATCTTTGTTCTATTACGAATAAAATATTGACATTTGCCATCTTCACATCATTGCATTCAGTTTTTATTCACAATTTGTTTAGTGTCCCAACTTTTTTGGAATCCGGTTTGTACATCAAAGTATAGTTAAATTGATCAGTGAAACCATCAGAAATATTTACTATGTTATTTTGTTTCAAGAAATTAACAAATATCAGATTCTTAATTTTACTGCTTATATCTCAGCTTATGAAGAATTACGATTTGAACATAAATAAATACGGTCTCCAGCATATGTGAATACAGTGGGTGTTCTTCACTGGCCAAAATATTAATGCCATGTCTGAGAAGGCTCACATACGCACAAACTCGTTGCACAGTAGGACAGCACTACATATCAATACGTTCAACCCCATCACACCTGAGGGATGCCTCACAATCTCTTTTTCAAACCACAAAACACAGATTCTAACTCTAGGCTATCTAAGCTAAGCTATCATACCTCAAAAACATTGAACACACCAATATTCATGTGACTATCATAACACCACATACAGTGAATGTCAATGCATCATCAGACACAACTTCCTCTGAAAAACTGAGCTCAAATACCATGTGCATATTCTGTTTAGCCATATTTCATGCATCATTTAACTTGCTATTTAAACATAATCAGGACAGTTGCATAACTGATTTTACAGTTACACAGATATACTCTTCAGAATGTATATTATCTGTTGAATGTCATGTGAATTAAACAGGTCTTGTATATTAACTGGGTCTAATATATTTGGTACCTGATTCATTAACAACGCCGGGCTCAGACCTGATAGGGCACCAATTAGCATTTCGCCAGGTCAAAACATGTTTACTAAGCAGTATGGCCCACACAGTTGGACCAAGGAGACATAACTGGTTCACAATAAGAGAAATGAGCAGAACACACAGATGCAAATTTAAATTTAACAATTTTTTTTAATATTCCTTCAAACTGCTTGGCTTCTCTTATTATCTCAATCTAGCCTCAGACGTGTCATGGCAGTTAAAAACAAATTCTGGGAAGGATTTGCACATTCTGGACCTGAATCCCCTACCTATGAAGAGAGCAAAGCAAGCAAACGTCACACTCGAACTTCAATTGGCCCTTAAATTACGGTCTGAACTTGAATGCATTCCAAGAATTTTATGTCTGACTATGTCCCCAGTGAGAGCTGGGGCTATGAGAAATTGAACATGAAATCAGAACATGACCCAAACCCAACACATACTTGTGCTGTTGGGTCCTGTCAAACCAGTTTGTGAATGTTTGCCATTCAGTGGTTTGGGCAAGCTGACTCTACTCTCAAACAAGAACAAACAGAGTTGCATGATTTTGCACCCCTTAAAAGCAGTTTTATCACTTTGGACAGTTATTGTAACTCTTTTGTGATTGCCCAGGATTCAGGCTTTTCTCACAAATGTAAGAACGCAAATTATTACAGAGTGGAAGGACACTGGTGGCCTCTTTAATTCATCCAGCCAGAGGAACGAGACAATGTTGGGAAGCCTCTGGACTTCACTCCGATCAACTCTGCCTAACAAGACTTCTCCATTACTTATCCTGGAACCACAGGCACACAAATCATACACGCTCATACAATATTGAAAAATATTTTCAGCTGAATTTTTTTTTTCCATAATAGTGGAGAGAGGTGGAGAAGGGGTGCAGAGTGAAGCTTTGTTCTGTTTTGGGGGAAGAGAGAGTAAAAAGAAAGAAAATTCATCAAACACACTTACTGATTTAAAAAAAAAAAAAAAAAAAAAAAAAAAAAAAAAAAAAAAAAAAACCCACCCAGACTAAAAAGCCACGACTTCAGGGGAAAAAAAAAAAAAAAAACCCAAACGTGTGGCTGCTAAAACCCCAAGCTTTCCTCTGCATTTTCTCTTTTTATTTTCATTAAATAAACATTCAAAAAAGCCATGGTGGAGGAGAGTGTCGGGAGTTGAGAGCGGAGGGGTTATTCATTTATCAAAGAGAACAGCGAGAATACTCAACGAAAACACGGTTCACTTCCAGACGTAAGCGACAGAAATCTCCATTACCAAGCAAAGCTGGGAAGCAGAAACAATGTTTGACACAACTTCAGCATGATCTCCTTCATAAGACTTCTGCAGAAATGCTGTCTCCCTGAGATTTAGAATGCAAAGACCTGGGGTTGAAAGGTAGCAGCATTCAATTCTATGAAATTTAAATGTAAAAAAGCATATATCATAATGTATCAACTGGGAATGTGCAAAAAAAATACCCTTGTTACTAAATTAAATTAAATTATTCTTTTGGTCATGACTCGATTAGTTTATCTACAAATGGCAGAGAGATCACTAATGTATTGAGGGGCAGGGGTTAAAGAAAAATCAGAACCCAAACAAAATGAATCCACAGCATATTGCACTTTTCCCCAAGATTTTTTAAACAAAAAAAAAATTTGCTAAATGCAAATGTTGTCATTGTTAAAGCACCCAGCTGAGCCCCTCAGATGACATTTCTTGAGCCTTCTTCTAGGGAAACAAAAAAAGTTATAAAGTCATCGGCTTGTCAGCCAGACTAGAACTTAACAAATACAATCTTTAAAAAAAAAAAATCATCTTTATATAGCTTAGCTCTTGGTTTATGTTTGCTTTCAGGCAGGCTCAGCAGCTTCCAGCTCACTGAAGTCTTTTATTGAGCTTCCTTCTACATTCAGATTTTTGTGGAGGCCACTGTCTCAGTCTTTCCATTTTTTTTAATGTATTTTAAAATAAAAACCATTCAGTGCTACCAACAATTTGTGTGTGTGTGTATATATATATATATATATATATGTATATATATATATATATATACATATGTATATATATATATATATATATATGTGTATATATATATATATATATATATATATATATATATATATATATATATATATATAGGGTCAGCTTTTTGTCGGTTAATTAACTTTTAGCAAGCAGTTAACTAGCTATTAACAAAGAATTAACCACTACTTATTCAATAGTAAAATATCAGTTGTGAGCACTTACAAATGTGTAAAATACAATACATTTACTTAATGTATTTTTAAAATACATATTTCTCTGCAACCTGTTTTTGCAAGCAATCCAAGGGTCATGATCCAAGGTTTGAACAACCATGCATTAACTTTCACTAACTAAAGCTGTATTTTCACTGTATGGTATTGGCTGGGCCCAACTCGCCTTTTCCTTGGTCCCTTTTCTACTACTACAGTTCCCACGCGAAACGTAGCCAATGACATTGTAAAACACAGACTAACATAACTGTGGACTTTGAAAACACAGTTTGTAGTGCTAGGCACTGTTTAGTCGCTTTGAACCCAGCGAAAGAAGGGTTCAAAAAAGGTACTGGCTCTCAGGGACCACATACCAGATTTGCCTAGTGGAAAAGCAAAATAAATAAATAAAAATAATAATATAAAAAAATAATAATAAAAAAAAAAAAACCCCAGATGAGCCAAGTTGAGTAGGTTCCATGCAATGGAAAAGAACCATATAACTGGTATTGTACTAAAACCATATTTTGACAGAACAATTTTAATTTCATGCAAAAACATTGATTTGATTGGTTGCAAATTTTAACCCAGATTCAAAATACTCTGTGCGCGTGAATTAGGTATTGAGCTTATCTAACATGACCTACTTGTATAAACTAAACATGTTCAATATGTGACATTGTATATACTGCATTTCTATTCATGAACAAATCAAATCAGTCAAGTACATAATAAACAGATGTGGTAAAAATAAAACATATTACCCCAAATTTCCATGTGAAACTATTCCTATCCCAAAAGACACTTTCATATTTTAGTATTTCCGAATGAAAAGAAATACTATTTTGAAGCAAATATGAAGAAATAAAATAAAAAACTGGAGATATATCAACACCAATCAGAAAACTGTCAGGAGAAAAAAAAAAAAAAAAAGCTACTGATGGTGTGAGGCACCTATGGGACAGTAAATATGAGAATATGGACAATAGAGAGTTCAATAATGAGTGCAAGGCAAGGTTACAACTTCCAGAAACAGGTTAAGAGTTCACACAGAGGTTAGTAGTCACGAAGCTCATTACAAATCTTGGCAGGAATCTGAGGGGAACTGAGGGGAGACATGACCCTGTCCTTTCAATGACCTTGACACAGTTTGGCTTTTCTTGTGTGTGCGCACGTTAGAGATCTCCTGCTACATTTGTAACCCAAACTTAACCTGTACCCAATGAAACCATATGAATAGCAATATATAATCAAAGGCATAAGTGTTCAGTGGTACTGAAGCTGAAAAAGTACTTTTAAAAAAAAATAATAATAATAATAATAACAAATCAAATGCATATTAATGGTAAATAAACTCTTCAGACTACAATACAAATCAGACTTCTAGTGTGTGTGTGTGTGTGTGCACGTGTCTCACCTTTCATAAGAGGAGAGGGCTCCAATACTGTGAGCAAGGAGCACTGGAAAACCATGCTGACGGTCCGAATCACAAACACGCGTCTCATCAGCAAGCCAATGCTGAAATAACACATACAAAAATGAGAATCCATTACAGCCATTTGTGATATCTTTTTGGTGACACAAGTTAATGATACACAATATATCTTATGTTAAAAATTGTTGTAATTCAGACTGCCTTATTCTGCAGCCAAACCTTTACTGTCCACGCAAAACCAGCTGTAAAATGGCTTTAAAATCAATACATGAGCACATTTGTCAGAACTATTTTATTACAGAACTATGGAAATATTAGGAAACAGCAAACTAACAACAGCAAACACAAGACCTTGGCACTGGGGGTCACAGCAGCACAAACGGAGAATTTCTCCCTCTCTCACAAATACACACACACACACTTTTTCTTCAGACAGTCTAATTGATTCCCTGTTAGCAGTTTAAGAGCCTCCTAGTGAGCTTGCTTCGTGGCATAATCAATAACACGACAAGATCCACAGCCACTGGCTGATTAGACTGGGTCTAATTAGTGACCATCAGATGCCACACACATACACACACTATTATCTCTTAGTGCCAATCAGAGCACCCAGTGGACCTTGTCAATCATGCACCAATGTGTGCGTGCGCACACAAACACACACACACATACACATATATATTCCCCAAGTCCCCTGGGGCACAGGAAGTGTGTGCATTTACAGGCAGTCTGAGACGACAAACTCTGATGTTAGTAGAATTCACAACTCAAATCTAGCAAATTGCTGTAGTTAATAACTGACCAGTTGACTGACCTCCTGTGAACCCCCATTTAATCTTTTTGGCCATTAAACACAACCCTGATTCACACCGACACACTACCAGTCATACCTGATTGAAGGCATGTTTTTCATCATCTTATTCAAGTCCTATTCAGATGGGAATAGTTTTACACGAGGAGGTGGTGTAATATAATTTTTACCAGAGTAACCTTGTGACTTTACTTGTGTCCGATTGAACCATGACAATGTTTGTCTTCATGCATTAGTGAAGATTGCAGTACCCTTTAGGTACAAAACAGCCCTCAGAAAACCTTAAGTTGTACCAAGCACAGCACTCAAATCCAAAGGTGATCCAAAGGACACTGCAGTGTCACTCAAATTATTGTGTAGTTTAGTATACAGCCTGCATGTGTCTTAGGAACATTATTATATCGGCACATGCGTATTATAAACATCCTGTAATTGTCTTCATCAATTTCTGGCACACTTTATTGTGTAATTTGAGTAGCCAATCTCACCTCTGCAATATAAACAGATTTTATAACTCCCTGTGCACCCACGTTTAAGCTAAATTTTGCTGCTGATGTAAATTCTCGTTGCACTTGAACTAGGCTAACCAGACTAGCCCTTGTCTGACCCAAAAGGTCTAATTACAGCAGAAGCCATGGGACGTCAGTATTTGCTAGCGTTAGTGTCGAAGAAACTGAGGCGGCTCAGCAGAGGCTGTGCTTTGACAGGCAGTCCAATCAGATTTAGCTTTCCACATGTCCAATGTGTATCAGATACATTCCTTTAAGGGTTCAAAAAGAAAAAAATAAATAAATAAATAGAATGCAGCCTGGAAGAGAAAGACAGATGCAGCCAGGAGGAAATGTCTATATACTAAAATGTTCAGGATTGGGGAGAGGCACATAATGTAATTTTCCTGTCATTTGCTGGAACATATATAAACAGTCAGAACCTGCCCAGGTAACCAAGAATCTGGTTAATCTTTCAAGCAGCCAGTACAGAAAAACTGAAATAATTTCTTAGCAACAGGCATCTCATCAACAAAAAAATACTGAAATTTGATTGATACTCCCATCTGCTAACACTCAGGTATATTGCTGTATATTTCACTGCTGTAAACATTCAAAAAGGTTTCAAATAAGTGTTATGATAAACTTATTTTTTTCAATCCAGCAACTGCATTTGCCTCCAAACAATTCAGACAGAAAAAGAAAAATAGGAGAATAATTTAGAAAGGGTAACAGTAAGAAAAGATGGGTGAGAGAGTGAGCTAGAGCAAGAGAGAGGGAACCTGAGAAACAGAAAAAAAAATTAGAAAGAAGGAGCCTGAGAATGAGCAAGAAAAAAAAAGGAGCACCAAGAAACAAACAGGGCCCTATGATTTCCGCAGTGAGGAAAACATGGGCAGATTTACTGAACTAAGGGATAAAACGAACTTCAGACAAGTGTACAGAATTTGAAAATCAATTGTGAGCCCGAGTCTCACTCCGTCCAAGTTGTTCTTTAAGGATCGGACATTTGTGAGCAGTAGGCTGGAAAGTCATAGCCTGGTTAGCTTTGTTAGCCTCACTCAGACAACCACGCACTTCCTAGCTTCTTTTTACATTAGTATGTCTGGTGTCTGAAGCAAAGCCACAGTCCGCAGCAGGCCTCTCATTTCAACAATGGCCAGTGTCTTTATAATGATAAAATTTGCACCCTGCACTTTTCTTAATTTATTTTTACAACTTTCATTTCAATAAGAAGAAGAAAGTCAAAAAACAAAGGGTAAATAAATTAGTAAATAAAGAGTAAAAGAAAAAAAAAAGAGAAAGTACCATGTTGGGTTATGACATAGCCTACAGGCTGGTGAGATATGAATCATAACAACAGTATTCAACTCATGTCTTCCTAATTAGCTTGCATGTTTCTTTTTTGTGCATACACAACTGAAGCAACATTTACTTATTTTCCAGTGAAAACAAGTGAAGACTAAGTAGAAGGTTTTCATTTTTAGGACATTTCTGAGATTACATACAAAATAATCCAGTTACAGTATAGAAGTGAGGGCAAGTCAATAAGCTGTTTGTCCTTCCCTGAGAACACTTCAGCACTAGAGAGAAGCCCTTACTAAAAATAAATAAATGCATACCCTTTTAAAATGTAAAAAAAGTAATGATAACAACCTAAAATAAATAAATAAATGACATAAAAATGGATATCTGCAAATCAGAGAGGCTGGTGCTCCCAGGATCACTGACTGTTTGCCCCAAGCCCATGTATGAGCACAGACCTCAAATCGCTGAATGTGCATGGGGTAACTTGAAAAGTTGAAAATGCTATTTCTAAGTAACTTTATAAAATGAAAGATACAATAAAAACAAAGGGCACAGTAAAGTCAGAACAATCTGAGTTCATATATATTTGCTGAGAGAGAGAGAGAGAGAGAGAGAGAGAGAACAAGAATGTGATAAACAAAGAGTGAGTGAAAGACATAGATGCAGCGATAGAAAGAGGCAGTGATTGTGATTTCAGTATCATGCACAGTAGGCTGATAAAACGAGTCACTCTCAAATTGCTGATGGCCATCTCTGTGTTTAAGAGAGGGTCAGGCTTTGGCCACTCAAGTGCTTCAGATGGGGGCCGGGATAAGTGTCCAAATTAGCTTTTAGCAGCTCTGGACGGACAACAGTTGAAACTTAATCTGTGGGAAGCAGGAGCCTGAATGAGCAAGTGTGTGAAACACACCTTCTCCCTCTATTCAGAGGAGGAGGGAGAGAGGAAGAGAGAAAGACAGAGATACAAATAACTTTACATTACTCCACACATCCTACTCTATACTTCTCCATACACTCTGACAGAAGTCACACTTCCTCCCCTTACATCAGCTTACGTTTTGCAGAGGTGACCATTTTCAAACAGAAAAGGAGGAGACCTTTAATATAAGGGGAAAAAAACACATTACAAACATCCAGCACTGGTCAAAAATGTGGACATATTTTATCTACTCTCAAGGCAATTGGTGGAAAAAAATTACATTTACAAACAATTATAGTTTTTTTTTCCCCTTTGCCCAAAATTAAGGTTTTACACTGTGTTAGAAGGCCAACGTATCTTTCAAGTACCGAAGCTTATTTCTGCTAATTTAAGGTACACAGACTGTGGACAGGAACATGTATAATCTCCACAGAAAAGTCTGCAGTTGCTTGAAAGTTTTAGGCCACAATGGCTAATGCCAAGCTTTGGCCAGAGCTTGGACTAGTGGAGCAAATAACTGTGTGTTTGGAGTGATATCTCACATAGAACACTGATTAATACTGAATGTATTTTCAATAGCTTTGGGATGAGTTGGAATGGTGTTTGTGATCCACAACTACTCATTGAAAATAATCCAACTTGATTTCACTAATGTTCAAATGGCTGAAGGCCATCCAATCCTCACAAAGATGTTCCAACAACTGCTGTAAAGCCTTTTCAGAAGAATAAAGTCATCAGTAAACAAGAACAAATCACCTGATGATTTTACAAATTCATGCAATCAAGGAGAATCTGAACAAAACAATGTTCTTCAAACTCACTCACACCTACTACTTTATAGAAAAAAAATCTTATATTTATTATTTGTAGTGTTGCATCGATACCCTATCACATACTCCTTAGAAAGACAGATACATATGGACTTAAAACTTGCTGTTATTTGTATAGATTCACAAAGAAAAAAACATGTTTTTGGGTCGTGGATAGGAAAACATCTACACACTGCAGCAGTTGCTGGAGATTAGTAGAATAGCACATAGTTGCGGCTACGTTCCCCCTGCGCGCCAGTGTTGCGTCATATAAGGTGGAACGAAATTTGAATTCAGTTGGAATAAAGGCTGTAACAGCGTGTTGTGTGGAGCACCATGTTCTCCTACAGGTAATACTTGTTATTTGAGGTCATGTGTATCCAGCACTATGTAATATATTGTAGTTTTTCATAGTTTTATCTGTCCTTCGCTGTAGAGCTCCACTGCACCCGCCCGTGTTTACCTTCTGTGCTCTGTTCTCATTCGCTGTTGAAGGAACCGGTTCAGCCTTGAGTTGGTGGAGAGTTTACACTACACGCCTAAGTCTGAATTCAGGTTAAAAAAAAAATAAAAATAATAAAATCAAACGTTTGATATGCTGCGACTGGTCTGAAATGCGATTTCGAGGCAAAAATATTTAAAATCAGGCTAAAAGTCGTGTAGTGTAACCCCAGCTTAAGGCATACCAAAGAACACCGACTTCATTCAAGCAACCACAAAGAAGCACGCTAACACAGGTCAGCAGCAGTCCTTAGAAAATGCATTTCACACTTGTGACAAATATCCTCATAACATCGTAAAAGCTGTTCAGTCAGGCTAGACTATGTGTTCTTACTTGTACTTGTTACTGCATTGTGGAAATATTGATTTTTTTCATGGCTCTAAATCTTTTTAAAAAAAATTTAAATGTGCAGTTAATAAAGAAGTAAATGTTGTTCATTCGGGTTTATTATATCTTATTAGTGATACAGAACACTGCTTTAAAAAAATAAAATCTGTAAGTATAGCAATATAAATATCTGGATTTATGGTATCGGTACTGGGTAATGGCAGATACTTGAAAATGAAATATTAGTATCAGTGTCGGAAGGGAAAAAGTGGTATCGGTGCATCCCTACTTATTTGTTTAATATTTTTTTTTTTTTGTATTTACTGTTATTATATATTACTTCATACAAGCACCATGCTTTCTGAGAAGGCATTAGTTTAAATATATATCATCATCTTTGGTGCCTAAGACTTCTGGACAGTATATTTTTTTTAATGGTCAGACTGTATTAAAAAAATAATGGTCAGATAAAAAAATAAAAAATAAAATATCATATTCTGCTTTTAATCAGAACTGCATTACATCACCTTTGTCAAGGGCCCCACCTATCATATGAGAGGGGGCAGGTGTGTGAGGGGGCTTACATAATCTAACATGAATGCTGTGTGAAGTGTGCAAAAAAAATCCTTTCTGCTTAGTGGCAAAATGCAAAGCGACCCACTCAGACAAGAGCAGTATAAGGCAAATGTGAACTTTAAGCTATGTAGTGAAAGACTTAATAGCAAAATATGCAGCAAAACTATTTTTTGAAGAAATGCAGAGGGAAGTAAACATCAGAATAGAAAATATTATTTATAAGTTAAACTTTAATGCCATAGTTTGATACAATATTTAATTATATGTTTATAGGTAGATACCTAATTAATCTATCTCTGTTGAAACGTTTGAGTCTTGTTTCCACTTGTTTCCATTTGTTTCAATGTCAGAACAACAATAGTGAACAATGAAAAGTTTGTTTCTGTGGCCTGGATTTAACATTTAGAATCTGGACCTAGTTTCTGTAAGCTTAATATTATATATATTATGAATAATAATTAATAATATGAATCATATTATATATACACATACATACATATTGAAACTTATCACTGAATTCAGGTGTTTCATTCAGTACTGTTGCCACAGGTGTATAAAATCAAGCACTTAAATATGCAGTCTGCCTTTACAAACATTTGTGAAAGAATGGGTCATTATAAGGTGCTCACAGATTTACCTAGGATGCTAGGTAACGTTGTTGAAAAAAACATTTGTGAATTTTTTTCCATCTTAGATATTCCAGAACCATCTGAGAGTAGTATTATAGAAAATTGAAAGTGTTTAGGAACCACAGCAACTCAGAAACTAAGTGACAGACCACGTAAAGTTAGACTGGGGTCAGAGAGTGCTATGATGCACAGTTTCAAAAGCTGCCAACAAACTGCTGACTCAGTAAATGCAGATGCCAATCCTCCTCTGGCATCAACAGCAGAACAAAAACTGGGACAGCATGGGTTTCCATGGCTGAGTAGCTGCATGCAAACCTTACTGGGACGAATTAGATAGGAGACTGCAAGCCGGGTCATCTCATCCAACATCAGAGTATGATCCTACAAATGCACTTCTGTATGAAAGAGCAAACGTTCCCACAAGACACATTCCAAACTTTTGTAGAAAACCTTGGCAGGAGAGTGGAAACTGTTATAGCTATAGATTTAGGATGGCATGTCATAAAAGCACCTATGAATTTAATTAATTATGATTTAAATATGTAATATGTATTTCATCTGGTATTATGAGTTGCAGAGTAACAAAAAAAATTAAGTAATACTCTGGAGATAAACTCCATGATAAGCCTTTGAGGAAACTATATGGTTTTCTTACCACAAAATTTGTAATAGGTAAGAAAAAGACAATTACCTGTAACGCGAGAGTAAGAATCCTCCAGCTGAAGAACCACAGATACTGAAAGCCATGGCCACAACACCATTCCACATGCCCAACTCTCGTGCAGTCATGTGATGGTCCAGAAGGAACATTGGGAACATGGTGATGGCTCCCTGTTCACCTGGACAAAAACAATCAACAAACAAATATACACAAATGCTTCACATAAGCAATTTCGCAACACCATTTATATTCTAGGTTAGGACTACTGGGCAGTCAGAATCTGTACTAAGTATCCGTTTAATGTTATCATCATATAGATATCACTTAATTACTCTCCTATGTAGAGTGCATAAACGTTTTTTTCTCTATAGCTTTTCAACAGAAATTTATTTTACATTTTAGAACAAAAAATGGACTGCAATGGAAACTGATGACATGCACCGGAAAGACCTTTTCCTGGCTCTATGAACAGCAGAACCCCTCACTGCTTTCAAACACACTGAAGATTTACTGAAATTTTCTTGCTTGTTATAAATTGCTGAGTTTTGTGTTTCTCTTCTTCTAGGACTCAACATTGCCTAACCTAGTTCAAGGGTTCTCTGGGATCTAAACTCTTGTACTGGTGAGGATTTAATCTATAAGTAGACAAATAAGAGCATCTGCTGTATGCTGTAAATGTGAAAATGCAAATGTAAATACATAATGAAATATTACATCCTTCTCAAAATCCTGCTCTTGCCACACATGCTACTTCCACTCAACTCTGAACTCCCTAATGCATTACTTGGTTCTATATTATTCAGTCATGACTACTATCATTCATTTTTTATTGTCAGCACTGTTATTTTAGTGGTTTAATATGTATAGCAGACCACCAAAATATTAAATTATTGTCCAGATAATTTGCAAATCTTTGCACCGGAAAGATTAAGCATGGGTTTACATGGCAGTGGACAAACTCCACAGCCACATTCATCACTGATGCTATTAATTAGATCGATGAAAACATTTTTTGGGGGAAACAAGGACTTTGTCACTTTAATTCAGACAGTTGAGGGGGGAAAAACAGATCAGTGAAAACATCTAGCCCCACTGTTCTTCACTGGTGTTGTGATGAGTGAGAAAAGAGCGCGAAAGAGACAGTGGGTTTAGGCTGCTGCCGTGTATTATTTAACGGAGCTGGCATTATTTATGGAGTCTGGCTTCCGTGTGACTGACAGCTTTGAGACTGACTGGTGAGGGGAGCGACGTGCAACAAAAAACAGAAAAGCAAATCAAAAAACAGAGAGAGAGAGAGAGAGAGAGAGAGAGAGAGAGAGAGAGAGAGATATTCGACAGACGCCAAATTTCCCGCCAGAACGCTGACAGCGCCACGTGAGTGCTTTGACTGCTTTTGCTTTCAACACACTCCTGTCTCTGTGGAACGACTGTGAGGTGGTGGCACTGAAACGTGTAAAAAGATCCGTTGATAAAAGCAAAAACACGAAACAAAGACGGGGGACGGGGGTATTTTTCACATTCAGCAAATCTGTCTCTCCCTTTTACTCCTTCATTTAGGTATGACAACTCAAGCAGTCGGCTTGTTGTGTTTTTTTTTCATATTTTGCTTCTTTATTAAAAAAAAGTCACATTGTCTTCACTTTTGGGCAAAAACTTTAAACTTAGACAATAATAATATCTTCAAAACAAATCGATACTATTCCATGTACTTAAGTAAACTTTTGATGTATTTATACTATTTTGAGTGTCTTCTGTTACTCAGCATTATTTATGAGGAAAGAACTTTACTACACTGGCTCCATTCACTATAGCCTAGTACGATACCACACAATATTTTGAACTGGACATATTTTGAAAGGACACCAGCCTTATATATCCAAAGGTTTCTAGATAGCTCTGCTAGTTTAAGGTACACTTCACTGCTGAGGTTCTGATGCGCAAACACACTGACCAACAGAATAAGAAGCTCTACAACAGAACAAAAGCTCTTTTGAAATAGTTAGTGCTCTAACTAATATTCTAACATCAGTACCTGACTTCACTGTTTGTGTGGCTAAATACAGTCAAATCCTTATAGCAAGGCTCTATTATCTTGTGTAAAACCTTCCCAGAAGAATAGAGATTCCACCTAATTAGCCTTTATTTTACATGAGACATTGAGCGAGTGTCTAACTTTCAGCCCTATAGTGTATTATTAGTTCAGTTTTCCATTTCCTCTATCCTTGTCTTTATTTCTGTACTGCTTCGTTGTTGCTCCCATCTCTCAACTGACTGGCTTTAGTATTTTATATCAGAACAAAAGGATCCCAAAGAGAGGAAGAGTGTTTCAAAGGGTTCCTATGCTGACAGATGCATTAAGAAGTTCCACTGCAGCTCTAAGGGGAATCTAGTACTTTGGTCATGATACTTTTTAAATATTTCGTTCATGAATATTGGTGTACTTAAAGTAACAATACTTTTACTTCTGTGTTGTTATAGGGTATGTCACTGTTCTTGTTGCTGATGCAGCAGCTCCATTAACATTTACTTATGTTTGACAACTTAGAAGGTCATAGCAAGCCACTAAATATCTCAACCATTCTGCTGGCCTAACCACCTCAAAACCAAGATAAAAACACTTATTATACTACTTCCTTTACAACTTCACATTCATACATCCAACTAACACTGGTAGCTATTTAAGCTTATATTTGTAAGAGAATATAAGTTTGGAGATAAATTTGTGGAAACATATTAAATGCAATACAAATGACATTACTAGCAACGTTGCAGTTTTCAAGTCGGAATAAAAAGAATGTTATTCCACTCCCCATTGATTTCAGTACAGTGCTGTAAAAATGAATACTAGGTGGAGCACTAAGAGAAAAAAGAATCTTACCCAATGTTCCTGTAGCCCTATGAACCCTATGTATATAGCTATTAAAGATAAAAATACACAATAAATAATTATTTAAGCTTTTTAGTTTATATTTGTTGATCTAATGCATTATTATTTGATGTGAAACCTACAAAAACCTTGAAAACCTATAAATCAATAATAGGAATATGTTTTTGCTGATGACTCATAGTTTTCTGCCCCGAGACAGCGTGAGATGACGTCATTTGAGTGAAAATGAAACTTAAAGTAAACGCCGTCTTTCTTGTTCCTTTGCAGCCTCTTAATTTCTGATTATAGGGAATATCATTAGAATCTTTCATGACGAACATGACATACACATTTTGAAGGAGCACCTTGATTTTTAGGTGGTTTTTACACTGGATTACTCCCAGAGGCTTCACAGCACCGCGATAAGAGCGCTATTTTTAGAAACAGTAGGATCTGCGCTTTCTAACGGTATACGGAGCTCACAGACGCATTCAGACATTCAAGACTTACAAAGCTGATTATATAAGGTGTGTTTCTACCCCGCAAAATGCGGGGTTAGGGCAAAACATCTACTAATTTGTTTTCACTTCACTCAGTTTCTTAAGTTTGACACTAATTCACAATAAAAAAAATGCACAATCATCTTAAAAATGGTGCATTCAATGGGGTAGAGCTGTGAACATGACTAAACAAAACACAATATACATCACTGCATTTCAGTCAAAGAGCAGTGCAGTGAAAGTGCCAGTGACACATTCTGTAATGATACTATCCCTATCCAATCACAGCCTATTGGCAAACTGGGGTGTGGCTAGGGAGAAATAAATCAGACACAATTGTTCTTAGCAATAATTAGCTATATCTTACACATACAAACACCATGGATACCCTTCCACATATTGCAGTAGAACAGAACTGTGGGTACAACTGATTTAAATAGACAGACACAAATAGAAGATATAAGTAGACAGACACTACTGCTTTACACATTGATGATGTGCAAGCAGCCATCTTGGATTCTAAAATCTGGGTTGGTTAGGCTCTTCCGACTTTCTGGGCAAGAAATCTGACTTGTGGGGGCATTTCAGTTTAAATTTCCAACTTGGAACACAGAAATACAAATGGAAGGCACTGATAAGTTCAGTTCTTTTTCATTTTTTCCATTCTACCTTAAACTGTAAGGAGGTCATATTGGTCTTTTGTCCTACCACCTGCCTAGTAACCCAACTTCACCCGAGATGCTTCAGGTTTATTAAAATCGCCTTTAGGATCAATTAAGTCTCAAGGTTTAAAACATACTCTGAATAAAATGGCAAAAGTAATACACAATTAAAGGTCAGGTCGCATATTTTGAAAGGATCTTTTTAATTGTAAATATTTCAGAAGATATATAATATTTTATAATTCAACATTGTGAAATGCTGAGCAAATGTTGAGCAACATGAGCAAATAATCTTTACGTCCCAGTAATTAAAAGTCTAAGAAATCCTCAATATCCTGAAGATTAACAGAATTTGTTACTCATTCCCAAACTATCTGATGAATTTGACAACAGAATTTAAAAAGTAAAACAACATTCTTCAAACAAGTAGAATATCATGGAATTTTATTGAAGTATTATTTTATTTTGACTCTGTAAACATTATTGCAAATATAGAATGCAACTAAACTTTTTTTGTGCTCAGTTTCGGCAGAAATTGTTTCAGAGTGGAAAGAGTGCCTTGAATGAGAAACTGTCACATGTTCTCCAAAAGCCAATTTTGAAAAGCACAGTCTGTAACTAAGGAAACCTCCTTCAACTTGGAGGAGGAACGTTTATTTTTTTCTTTCACTCTATCATGAACAGATATTTATTGTGGAAGACAGATAAGAGCGACTATTTCTGCTTAGTTTCTCAACCATGCCCTCCAAAATTTACAGCAGGTTGCGACTGGATATTGATTACATTTCAGTGTAGCAATTTTACTATGCTGCTTCTTGACTAAAATGCAAAGCAAAGCCATGTGAAATTCAGTATATTAGTGAACTGACTGCAAGTGTGGGCTAACACAAATTCAACATTATATTCTTTATTAATAATAATAATGATCAACATATAACAAAATGTGTCTTGCACATTTAACCTTAATCTGTGGCAGTGAGAACACACACACACACACACACACACACTCACACACACACTCACACACACACACACATGCATTAGGGGCTGTGTACACACACCCAGAGCGGCGGGTAACCCGGGGAGCATTTAGGGGTTCAGTGCCTTGCTCAAGGGCCCTTGAGCCATGGATGTTCCTGCCAGTCTTGGAGATCAAACTTGCAAAATTCCTGTACCAAGCCCAGCCCTTTAACCATTAGGCCAAGGCTGTGCTTGTTTCATCTCATCCTATAGATGCATATCAATCTGATATCTGAGGAAGCCAGGTCAAAACCTTGTGCTCATTATGGGACATAACTTGCTAGTTTGTCTGATGAATATTCATCTGGTATTATAATGCAATTGTTTTTGTTTTTTTATAAATTAAGGTCCAGGCTTAAAGCATCTCTATATATGGTTGTGATGTCACAGCAAATTAACATTTGGTTCCTCATCTATGTTTTACTGAGATACATTTTCATGGCTGTAAATAAATTTGTGGCTCTTTCAATCTGAAATTTCCGCTTGTTTATATATATTTTTTATATATGATTTCAATAGAAAGTCAATTAAGATTTCAGAACAAAGCATACTCTCTGGGACAAACAGAGTTATGGTACAGAACACTACAGTGAAATCTGGCCAGGGTTTAATACACACAGTCTACTCTAGCTCTTTCTCCAGCTTGCTTCCAAGTGTTTTGGTTTCTTTGGTTCCTTTATTCCAGCTACGCTGCTTCAAACTAATTATTTTTTTAAAGCGGGGACTGCAAACAAACAACAAGGCTGATTATTCATTTCTATAAATAATCTCAGAGCAACAATTGTCCATTTCAGCAGGGATTTCATTAGACGTCCACAAAAACACAGACTGGGGGGAAGAGAAGGAAGGGGGAGGGGGACAAGGAAAGAGGCGAGAGAGCTAGATAGAGAAAAGGGATGAGAGAGCAAGAAAGACAGCGAGAGAGAAGCTATAGTGTGCAGGTAATGATAGCTAATGGGGAATAGAAGGAGAACAGGGCAAAAAGAAAAACAGGAAATAGAGAGAGAGAAAGAGAGAGATGGCAATAAGAGTATGACATAAAAGACATAAAAAAGATCATACACCCCAATGCGGGCTCACTCTCGCTCAGAAATAAGAGACAAAATATAAGTTTATGTAACACTGTTTTTCTGCAGTTTTGAGCCAGTGGAAGAAGGCATTTTAAACCACAGGACTGTACTACACTCAAGTAGAAAAGAGAGAAATTATTTTTATTGTTCAATGTTCTTGGAGTTTTTTCTTTTCACTACTGTCTAGTTACTTCTCCACTGATTTAGAAGCCAGTCATGCTGTACTTATTTCATGTGAATTCCATCCAATGGTAAAATGGTGGAGAATCAGGGGGAAAAAAAGAAAAAAAAAAGACTCAGAATTTACTCAGAATTAGTCACAATTTCAGAATTTTCAATTTCTGCACTAGTGCTTTAAACCTTAGAACAATAAAATATTGTGAAATACATTGTGTACTGTTAAAACATCTTGCATCATTAGACCATTATATTCTTGTATGGCTTTTCCTGGATCGGGGCCTTGTCGTGGCGGATGGGCTTGTGTGGTCTAATGACTGGTCTAAACTAAGTGTACCCTGCCCGGTAGAGGGTTACTGAGACCTACCCCTTGGACTCAGGCCTGGTGGTGGTGTTCTATGGCGAGTGACCTGACCGGGCTCAGCTCAAGAAGGCAACTTGGGAGGATCATGTGGGTTCACCACCCGCAAAATCCAGAGTAGGGGTGCACACAACAGGGGCCCCTTCGCCAGGAAACCAGGAGAGGAGTAATTGGGTGGAATGGCCTGCCAGATCTGAACCCGAGTGGTGTGATGTTATTGGACTTCTGAGATATGTTTAAACACAAGCTCAAAAGTGTTCCAAAGGAGGTAGGAGGAATGGAGTCTTAACGGACCCCATTCCGGACTTCCATTGTGGAAGTGGCTGCATATAGCTGTGGTCAAAAGCTCGTCATGTCTGTTATGGTGGCAACCCAAGAACCCGTTGGTGGACACCAGGGGTGAGGGAAGCTGTAAAGCGGAAGGAGGAGGCTTTTCGAGCTTGGCTGGCTCTGGGAACTCCCGATTCTGCAGATGGGTACCAGCCGGCAAAAAACTGTGGCAGTTGCTGAAGCAAAATCCAGAGCATGGGAGACGTTTGAAAAAGCCATGGAGAATGACTCCTAGGAAGCCTCAAAGAGGTTTTGAAAAACACTCCGGACCTCTAGAATGGTGCCTTTAGATTGGCAAACGAGGATGGTAGTTCTCATTTTTAAAAAAGGGGACCAGAGAAAGTGTGCCAGTTATCGTGGCATCACACTCCTCAGCCTCCCTGGGAAAGTGTATGCCAAGGTGCTTGAAAGGAGAATCCGTCCAATAATGGAACCTAACATTTTGGAGGAACAATGCAGATTTCGCCCTGGCCGTGGAACTATGGATCACGGATACAAGCGGCTGAAATGAGTTTTCTCCAACAGGTTGCTGGGCGTACTCTCTGTGATCGGGTGAGGAGATCAGTGATTGAAGGAGGCCCTTCCAATTGGAAGGAGGCCCTGGGGTAGATCCAGGACACCCTGAATGGATTATATCTCCCGGCTGTCCTGGGAACGCCTGGGGATCCCCCAGGAGGAGCTAGTGGAAGTTGAGGGCGACAGAGACATCTGGGCTTCTTTGCTCGCCCTGTTGCCACCACGACCCTGATATGGATAAGCGGAAATAATGATGATGATGATTCTTGCATGGGCATTTCAGTCAAATTATTTTCTGTTAATTACCTGATTAGTAATCAATTTATACCTGTTGTAATATTAAATACAGCACAATTTATTATTTGAAACATTATCCTTCCCATGTTCTTTTATTAAACTTTCCATTTTTCTCTGCATGGCAGTGACATTAAAGTGGTGGTGGTGTGTTAGTGTCTTGTGCTAGTACACGTGGGTAAGACACAGCGGTGCTGCTGGAGTTTTCAAACACTGACAGTGTGTCCACCAGTGGGTCATTTGGGGATCCTGTCCACTAAAGAACAGGGTAAACTGGGCTACTAAAGTATGCAGATCAACAGATGGACTACAGATTATACCTATGTTAAGCAGAGCTGACAAAATGGAAAGTCAGTCTAACAAAAGATGCATGTCTGGTCAGTGTATAAACAGAGGCAGTGAAAGAGAGAGAAGGAGAGTGAAAGATGGGGAGACAGAAAAGGAGAGAAAGAGAAAACGGAAGGGAGGAGGCATGGGTGTTCCCTTTTTTGAGAGCAAGCACCCCTAATGATAAGAGGAAAAAGCTTTTTTTAATGTCTCATAAGCTAAAAAAGAATGTTTAAAAAATGTATTAATATCAAAACAATCCAAAGAATGTACAAAGTTTTCCCGCAGTGCTTTACAGTTAGGTGGGAGGGGGTGCTTGACAACAACGTCCACCCCCTCCCCTCACCCCCATTGTAAACACTCAATAATAAGAGATCAGTTATTCCTCAGTTTTCACAAACATGCATTTTGAAGTATAATCCAGTGTTTGCCCTGACACCGTCCCTGCCTCTCTTCCTGAAACCATGCGTGAGCACACTGAAGGGGTTAACAGGTGAGTTCAGTAAGTGATGTTAATTCTGATGAGGATTTCTGTGCTTTATCACTCAGCCAGTATCAATACATTATCATTAAAGCCACTTCTCATGTTTACTGAACTGAATCACGCATCAGTCAGTTAGTAAAGGAGCAAAATGTAATACTGACACCATTTAAAATCGGAACTATAACACACAGTTTCAAAACAGTGGAGAGAGCTGTCTGCCTCCTCCTTTCCTCCCCAGAAGTGAAGCTTGAACCAGTTTGAAGAAAAATTCAAATGCTGTTTTCCTTGCATTTACAAGGATGTAATGTCTAAACCACATTACAATTTAGACTAGACAAGGCTGGTGTTATTTTCCCTTCAACCATAAATGCCATTTTAGGAGGCAGATCCTTGCTTCCTATTCACAAGTTTCGTATTCAAGCATTTAATTCCACCTTAAATGGGTTCGTTTAGGTCTCCAGCTACTTACTGAATACTCATTTCCATGTTAAACAGCTACGCGAAGCTAAAGCTAGCGCTAGGTTTATAAACAAAACTCATTTTGAAACACTTACTTCCTATTTTATCCATTTAAAACAGGATCAAGTGTACATCATGTCACTAAAACATCAACCTACTGAAACACTTATTTAGCTATTCTTAGGTGGAACGGTGAAATCAATCTTGGTAGTACACAGCAAATATATGAGAGGCTTTTCAAACACAATTTTTACTCCTTAATTTGTTTAAACACACACACAACATGGAGAAACACATGAATATGCATCAAAATCTTTAAAACAAAGGTATTTACACCTTTCAATCATATTGTTATTAACCTTCTTCATATAAAACACAAAGAAACACAGTCCTGACAGTCCTTTCAAATGTTTCTATGCCTCATTTTCTTTATATAAAACACACAACCTATGGCCTTTACTTCTTTTTAATCTACACATAGGTGTCTATATGTACTTCTACATTTTTTTTTTTTCAGAAATGATTTGCTGGCTCTGTTCTGTAGTGTTGCTGCTTGTAAACTGCCTCCACTTTTCAAACACAAGGCTAATATTTCCTCTCATTTTCCTCCATCTCTGGTAATGGAGATTTTAAGAAGGGCAGTGGGGCTTTTTGGGTCAGGTAAAATATAACATTAACTCTGTTCACCTGGTCATTTCATAGCTGCACGTAACTGTTTGTAGACCTGGCCACACAGTGGACTGTAAAATGAATGGACAGAGGGCAGGATCACAGGCAGGACCTCGGAGGGCGGGATCATATGAGTTCCGCTCTGGACTGGGCACTTCTCAAGGAGAATATATTGCTTTAGCAAAGCAGTGAGAGGCAGTAGTGTTTTAGCTTTGACTGTTTCCTTAATCTATGATCACACACCTTGGACATTTTATGACTAAGTACAGTAAATACCCTACAGATTGCTCCTTTAAATGTTATTTAGGGGTTAGGAGTCTGACTTTATTTAATCTAATGTTGCACTTTGCTGGTCGATGCCCTCAACTCCTAACATGCATTGTGTGTTTGTCTGTGGTCAGCCAGTAAGCCATGGATATTTTATTTTTTCCAAGAAAAAAACAGCCAAGTTCAGGGGAGAGAGAAAGGTGAAAATGATGACCAGATGCCCTAAAAAAAAAAAAAGAGAAACTGATTAGTCCGAAATTCTGAACAAATATTTCTTAAACGGTAACTGATTTTTATGTTGTCTATATGTTGAAATTACCTATGTAGGCAATGCTTTTTTGTTGGGGAGTGGGGTGGTCTGCGTACTGTGTAGAGTCTGCAGGGCTGCTAGGCTCACAGAGTGTTTAGCACCCCAAAAGCTCTGATCCTAGAATCGCCCCTGGAAAGAGGCATTCTAAACCAAAAAGCAAAAGCCTAACTCTGGGTGGGAGTACACGGATGTGAAATGTTAGCAGCAGTGACTCAGGCTGATATTGAACATCTGATCTCCCAAACACCTGCAGCTAAACAGAATCTTGCAGTTCATATAGGTAGCTCATATATAGCTGCTTCAGACGAGAGAGAGACTGACAGACAGACGGTGAGTGTGTGTGTGTGTGTGTTTAACATGCCTAAAAGAACAGCCAAAAACTCACACAACTGTGAAACAACAATGGACTAGAGAATAGTACACATATAGGTCACCTCAGTTTTTTCAAATTTCACCATCCATCATTTGCCTACCTGGCACTGTTTACCTTCGTTCCTCCCTCCCTATTACTCTCTCCCATTTACTATCCCTACATCCCTCTCATATCTAGCACCATGTGGTAGCTCGTCATTAATTCATCCTCCCCTTAGCCTCCTGGTTGTTTCTGAAAAATATCTGCCCCCATCTGCCCACTCCCCAAACCCACAGCTCGAGTAGCCCCCACAACTCCCCTCAAGGCAAGAGCGAGAAGCGAGAGAGAGAAAGAAAGAAAAGAGAGAGAGGGAGAGCAACACTCCCCCCTTTCTCACCTTAAACTGGATGTGCTATATTTATCACATTATTTTGTTCTTCTCAGATTTTTCGAGTGGATAGAGAGTATAATAATAAATAATCAGTAAAACAAAACAATAATTAAGAGCACAACATTTTGTTTTACATTTGTTGGTGATGTAGCATGTAAAGTTCATATGGAACTGGTGGCACTGAGCATGCATTAACGGTGTCAGTGGGGCTGGGTACAGCCTTAGTCACCAGGGAGGCCAGTGTGGATTTACGATTGTTGATGGTCAAGGGTAAGGTAGGACTGTAAAGCTGACTTGGAGGGGGTGTGTCTGGGATGCCAGACTTCACTGTTGAGACTTCTGGAGGTGTTGTGGGCTTAATTCAGCAAAACTCCAACGAGAGGAGTTACCTGGAGTAGTGATACAGTGACTTGTTTGTGTACTCAATGGGTTTGGCTGGGCTCAATGAGTAACCGTAGTCGTTAAGAATAGCTGGTTGCTGAAAGGATCATAAACGCCCACAGCAACCTTCTTGCTGAAGTGTAGGATTCAACAGGAATTTTCGTAAGAAGAGAATGTTATGAGCCCTATGTGAAGCACTAATGGATTGGCATAGGATATTTTCTTGCGTATGATTATAATAATTGCTAAGAAACTGTTTCAAAAGTAAAATGACTGTTTCAAAAAAGTGGTAATGAAACATAAAATTAGTGGTTGTTATATAGATATAACTGTGAGGAGTTGGTGTGTTCTCCCCGTGTCTGCGTGGGTCTCCTCCGGGTGCTCCAGTTTCCTCCCACAGTCCAAAAACACACGTTGGTAGGTGGATTGGCGACTCGAAAGTGTCCGTAGGTGTGAGTGTGTGAGTGAATGTGTGTGTGTCTGTGTTGCCCTGTGAAGGACTGGCGTCCCCTCCAGGGTGTATTCCCGCCTTGCGCCCGATGATTCCAGGTAGGCTCTGGACCCCCCGCGACCCTAAATTGGATAAGCGGTTACAGATAATGGATGGATGGATGGATATAGATATAAAATGTATAGTGGTTTGCAAAAGTATTCATACCCCTTAAACGTTTTCACATTTTGTCACCTTACAACCACAAACTTAAATGCATTTTATTGAGATTTTAAGTGATAGACCAACATAAAATAGCACACAATTGTGAAGTGGATTGAAAATGATACATGGTTTTCAAAATTTTAACCAAATAAAAATCTGAAAAGTGTGACGTGCAAACGTATTCAGCCCCCTTTACTCTGATTCCCCTAAATAAAATCCAGTGCAAGCAATTGCCTTCAGAAGTCACTTAATGCATTAGTATAAATACACAGTATAAATACAACTGTTCTGTGAAGGCCTCTGTGGTTTGTTAGAGAACACTAGTGAACAAACAGCATCATGAAGAATAGAGAACTCTCCAGACGGGTAAGAGATTGTGAAGAAGTTTAAAGCAGGTTTAGGTTATAAAAACATATCCCAAACATTGAGCATCCCACGGAGCACGGTTCAATCCATCATCAAAAATGGAAAAAGATTTCTACAACTGCAAGCCTAACAAGACATGGCCGTCCACCCAAACTGACAGATTGAGCAAGGAGATCACTGATCAGAGAAGCAGCCAAAAGGCCCATGGTCACTCTGAAGGAGCTGCAGAAATCCACAGGTGGGGAAATTTGTCCACAGGACAGCTATAAGTCATGTACTCTACAAATCTGGCCTTTATGGAAGAGCGACAATAAGAAAACCATTGTTGAAAGAAAGATATAAGAAGTGTCATTTGCAGTTTGCCACAAGCCATGTAGGGGACACAGCAAACATGTGGAAGAAGGTGCTCTGGTCAGATGAGACCAAAGTTGAACCTTTTGGCCTAAATGCAAAGCGCTGTGTGTGACGGAAAAGTAATACTGCTCCTCACCCTGAACACACCACACTGCTCATCACCCACTGTGAAACGTGGTGACGGCAGCATTATGCTTTAAAGATGATTTTCTTCAGCTGGGACAGGGAATCTGGTCAGAGTTGATGGGAAGATGGATGGAGCTAAATACAAGGTAATCCTGGAAGAAAACCTGTTGGAGGCTGCAAAAGACTTGAGACTGGGAAGGAGATTCATCTTCCAGCAAGACAATGACCCTAAACATACAGCCAGAGCTACAGTGGAATTGTTTAGATCAAAGAATATTCATGTTTTAGAATGGCCCAGTCAAAGTCCTGACCTAAATCCCATTGAGCATCTCTGGCAAGACATGAAAATTGCTGTTCACAGACACTCTCCATCTAACCTGGCTGAGCTTGAGCTATTTTGCAAAGAACAAGGAGCAAAAATCTCAAGACTCTAGATGCGCAAAGCTGGTAGAGACATACCCCAAAAGACTTGCAGTTGTAATTGCAGCAAAAGGTGGCTCTACAAAGTATCAATATGGGGGGCTGAATCATTTTCATTTCAGAAACACTTTTCAGATTTTAATTGATTAAAATATTTAAAATGTTAAGACTATTTTCGTTCAACTATGAGCTACTTTGTGTTGGTCTATCACTTAAAATCTCAATAAAATACATTAAACTTTGTGGTTGGTGACAAAATCTGAAAAAGCTTAAAGGGTTTGAATACTTTTGCAAGCCACTGTATATACAGTATATATCTTACATAACTGTATCACATCAATTATATTGTAAAGAATGTTAAAGCTACATCTTGCTATATGGGACTATCACTATTGTACACTATTGTATCTAACATGTTTGTAGTGTATGTTATTATGTCTAATGATACACAATTTATATCAAACAATATTGTACTGTATCAATCTACAGGGTGGGCCATTTATATGGATACACCTTAATAAAATGGGAATGGTTGGTGATATTAACTTCCTGTTTGTGACACATTAGTATATGGGAGGGGGGAAACTTTTCAAGATGGGTGGTGACCACCTGAAACTACGGATACTGGAAGCCTGTGCTAACATTTCTCCTGCGGTGTTGCTATCAGTGTGTGAAGAGTGGGAGAAGAGTGTTGCATTGACAATCCAACACAATGGGCAGCACTTTGAACACATTTTATAAGTGGTCAGAAACTAAATAACTCATGAAAGAATAAATTTATAACCAAGCACACCATTGTTTTTCTTGTGAAATTCCCAATAAGTTTGATGTGTCACATGATCCTTTTCTCATTGAAAAACAAAAACAAAAGTTGGATCCAAAATGTCCGACATGGTCACCAGCCATTTTGAAATGTTTCCCCCCCTCTCATATACTAATGTGCCACAAACCGGAAGTTAATATCACCAACCATTCCCATTTTATTAAGGTGTATCCACATAAATGGCCCACCCTGTATATCACTTGGTACTGTATTGTATCAAACCAAATTGCAGCGAATCACTTCAAACTGTTGCCAGGGTGCAAAGTTAACTTTTTTCCAACTTGTTGGCAAGTGACTGGAATATTTACTGTCCCGAACCTAATTACTAATGTCCCAAACTAATCTTTGCATCTTAGTGTTATTCAAACATAAATAAGCACACATAAAAATATATTTAGTTTAGATTATATATAGTTATGTTATCACTATACACTGTTACTTATTTTCATTAAAAACAAAATGTAAAAACATTTAATTAGGTTTCACACAAAATTCACCTTAATATTTTTTTCGCTGCGATACATGCAGTGTGAAAGAGAGATTTGTGAATGCGATTATTTCCTAAAAGTAGCAGTTCAGACAAAAAAAAAAAAAAGCAATTCATATCTGCCTTGTTCAGACATAGTTCTAGGCTACAAACTCTACAGAAAATCTCAGGTACAGAGGAGTCAATGTCAACTCACAAAAATTGAGCCTCAACTAAACCATTTTTCTCCATCAGCCCATCCTCTCACCCTCTACGTCCACTACAATGGTCAAATAAATCACTGGGTGGACAGAAAAGGAAGAGGTCGGCTTGACGTCTTAATGACTCGAGCAAAAAGTACGGATAATCTCCCACCCCCCCACCCCCTTGTGAGATTTAAGTCAAAAGAATTATATTCCAATAGATCAAGTGATCTTTTAAAGTGTCAGCTCCTAAGTCAACCATGTTCCAATGAGTGACAGCTGTGATTTGTAGATGAGGCTTTGAGTTCGCTACATGAAAACTAAACACAATTTAGCAAAAAAAAAAAAAAACATTTTGTTGTTTGTTAGGGTCAGGGTTTGCTGTCAAGAACCCATCAATTAAGGGTTCTTTTAGGACCATAAATCTCTGATTTTCAGGGAACAATTAACTGCATTATAAAATCTAAATTGTCACCATGATTTAATTCTACAGCATAATAATTGTGTAACATAATATGATTTGTGTGGAAATTATGCAGATGGAGCAACACAGTAAATACAATTTGTTGAGGACATGCACATTATGTATACAATCAATTTTAAATGGTTCTTCCACTGGTTCATAGACATTTCTCTTCCCACAGAACTAGAAATATACAGGGATGGAGCACAAATGCAGACTGCCCCAGTGGCTTTAAAACCACTTAGCACCTAGCAGAAGCACTTTTATTTAACCATTTTATGCCTATATCTCTGTTGCAGAAATATAAACAAATTTATTAGAGTTATTGATATGTTACATGCCTTGAAACTGTATCTCTATTTCTGACATAACTTTCAATGGTCTAAGGCAAAGCTAATTAATTCATGAAGGTCCAGTTAGAGAAGAATTTCTCAAGCCATGGTCCAAAACAGAACATATAATCTGCATTATGATCCATGCCAAATCCTGCATACTGAAATAGTTATATAGCTATAGTTATAGCATCATTTTATGCAATTAACAACTGAATGTCAAATCAAATGACACTTCCAATTACATTTCAAAATATTTTAACAAGATTTAAAAACAATTACAAATAATAGTCTAATTAAAATTACCTTTTCTCATTTCAAGTAAAATGTACAAATAAAACAATGATTCTGACAAATAAATGTATATTTAAATTAAATAAAGTCCCTAATGACTTTTGTAGTTGCAGTTGACTTTACTGCTTTCCCATAACCAGCCATTCTTTATGCAGATGGGTGGGACTTCGGTAAAACAGAATCCATGTTCAGCATTATGAGAATATTTCAACTAGTGTTGCCACGATAAAAAATTCTGACTTTCCATATGATACCTGCCTAAATATCTCGATACCGATACTGAAACAATACCATCGCAAAAAACCTAAGACATCAGGAAAAGTAATTAACGTTCTCAACAAGCAGATACAAGTGATTATGTAGACCGCCCTCAGCTTGTAAAATGTGACACCATACATGATATTTCTCAATTTCTGGGTCCAGTTGCGCCTTTTGCCCATGTCATACGGTCATAAGACATATTTGATGTTTGAATAAAGCTGAGAGCTCAATCAATTATGTGATTTCAGTTCAGGAGTTCAGAAAATTGGATTATTTCAACATAAAAGGAAGCAAACATGTCTTTTGCAGCACTTTTTGCACATTCACAGCTCATTCTGGTTTGTGTGAGCTGCCATGCGGACCGGACCGACTGTGCTGCTCTGTTTCTGGAGCCATGTTGAGGGAGCTGTATCTCCAGGAGCAGAGAAGCCTCAGAGAGAGTGCTGTCTCTCCTGCTCACGGTCAGTCCCAGTGTTCTAACGAGTTGTGCTACTGCCGATTCTCTTCTATATAAAGTAGCTAAAGTTTGTACAGAAAGTCACTGGTGCTAGTCTGGAGTTTTGTTTTCTTAAATAACTCGCTAGAAGGTCTGAAAAGTCGTTAAAACTATCAGCAATATCATTTAGGGAGGCGAATCGCTGCCGGCGCACACTGCCTCTCCTGTGGCACTTGTTGGAAATACAGCTCTTATTTTAAAACACTGCTTCTAAAAGTACCAGTACTCGTTATATGGGATATTGTACCGTTTTTAATGACAAAGTATTGAGATACTTTTCTAGTATCTGTAAACAACTAATTTCAACCGGTAAATATTAAAGTTTCTGGATTTACCTCACACAACATGGTCATCCCAAAAGTGTCCCTTGGGGTCTTTTTATTGGCCTCTGGACAGTGTTGTCTGGAGCCCTGCCTTGTGTGTGTCACTCATTGGAGTCACAGCACTCATCATAATGCACAGATCTGTATAGCTGTATAGCTTCACGTGATATGCAGAAACACATGCGATAAGCCTGGCAATTTCCTGTAGCGCTAAACCTGAACTGTAATGACTAAAAGAGTCACGCCACTTAAAACAAATACTCTGTTCAAAATTAAACAGCTCTTTATAGTTTATCAGTTACAGGTGCAGGTCCAGATAGGACAGCATCTGGTTCCAGGCCTGGCCCACGGTCCACCTATTCGTAACCCCTGGTCTAAGGAATACACATAAGCTCCTAATGTTTTATTTAGAGCTCTTTAGTGTTCTGTAGAGGATGAGATTGAATTGTAGAATTGTTTTCTAAACATGTCAGCATTCAAATGCTTGACTCTGTGTTCTATATAAGATATGAATTTTCCGTAATACATGCAATAATATACTCATTATCTTCATGGGTTTACTTAAGTATTCCAGTGAACTATTTGTGATAGTGTACAATGCAGAATGATCAAGAGACAAAAAAAATACAGCCGAAAACAAATGAGACATCATTCATTCTACCACATTAATCTAGTTAGATTTGAAGAGATACTAAATACGGAGCAGCTGGTTATAATACAACAACAACAAAAAAAAACACACAAGACAAAGAAAACTGAAGTGTGGTCGATTAGCAGCAGCAGAGATGATGTTGATGATGAAGGAAACACCATAAGACAGATTAAAGGGGGTCCTGGACACTTAATGTCCTGCCTGCTTTCGTTGTCTAGAGCTTATCCGTTTACTGCACCACCTCTGATTTACTCTCTCTGTTTCTCTGTATGTCTGGCTCTCTCTTTCTCAAACACTAACACCCCAAGCTCACACCCACACTCCTACCGTAAAAATGGACAGGTTTTCATTCAGGCATTATTTACACACTAGTGAAGGGACCCACACAGACTGTGGGTGCATATTTTTCGTTTTTTGGGTTTTGATGAAAACGCCACAGACACAAAGACACACTAATCCTTACATAATCCCCTTCTGCTGCCAAAACACCAAATTCAGCTCAGCGAGAGTCCCTCATTCACTAAGATCGGACCTGCTGGCACAGCCTCTGGTGACGGGAAAAACACACTCTAAAGTATACTTGTACAAACCAAAAATCAAAACATGCATTCCACTTTCAGAAGAATAGTCAGAAAGAGAGCACCTCGAGGTTGAAAAGGCCATATGACACTTCACAGCTCTGCAGTGTGGCGCGATGATTGAAGGTCCTGTTACACTGCTGCAAACATATGGGAAGACAGCCATCTAGTGGTGAGGGAAGGAGCTGTGTCCAGGAGAACAACCGAACTGTGATGAAAAATCTCCAACAATTAAACCAAGGGTGCATTAATGTAGTCCCTTCTTGGTGGTTTCACCACTCAAATACACATTAAATCTGAAAATTAACAGAAGTATATCATGCAGTCCCACCTTAGCACGTAATAAGCTATACAATTGGCTACTGCAAAGCCTGCACTATTTACCTTTTTAGGAAGGCATGAAAACACAGTGTCTTGAAGAAACTACTAGTGTTGCACCGATACTGACCCTTAAACTCAGCATGTGTATCGGCTACAGAGTGTACCAATACCATAGGTGTGTTTGAAACGGCCCACTTCTCCCTATTCCCTACATGTAGTACACAGTGCACTTTTCAGGACACACTCCATGAAGCAGATACTGATGCGCATGCACTCCGCTAGATGCAGCTTGAATTTAAGTCGGCGCAGACTGTAATCAGACTGGGTATTTCACACTACATGAACCCAAACGCCCCAACCAAACACACAACTCGCACTTTCTAGGAAACACTGATAAATACAGACGTACAAGTCTCTGTGGTTATGGTTTGCGCTGCAGTTTGTACAGATTCACAAAGAAAAAAAAAACATGTAAAAATGGGTCGTGGATATGAAAACTCAGTCAGCGCGGTCCCTACACACTGCAGCAGGAGCTGGAGATTAGGAAAATAGTACATAGTTGCAGTTACGTTCCACCTTCAGAAACTGTGCTAGCAGGAGCGCGTGCCAGTATTAGAACTCAGTTGGAATAAAGGCTGTAACAGCGTGTTGTGTGGAGCACCATGTTCTCCTACAGGTAATACTCATTATTTGGGGACATGTGCATCCAGCACTATGTAGTATATTGTAGTTTTTCATAGTTTTATCTGTCCTTTGCTGTAGAGCTCAACTGCACGCGCCCGTCTTTACTTTCTGTGCTGTTCTCATTGGCTGTTGAAGAAACTGGTTCAGCCTTGAGTTTGTGGAGAGTTTACACTACACGCCTACGTTCAAAGTTGGATAAAAAAAAACCCGTTTTATATGCTGCAACTGGTCTGAACTGGGCTAAAAGTCGTGTAGTGTAACCCCAGCTTAAGGCATGTCAAAGAACACTGACTTCATTCAAGCAACCACAAAGAAGCACGCTAACACAGGTCAGCAGCAGTCCTTAGAAAATGCATTTCACACTCGTGACAAATAACCTCATAACATTGTAAAAGCTGTTCAGTCAGGCTAGACTATGTGTTCCTACTTGTACTTGTTACTGTATTGTGGAAATATTGATTTTTTTCATGGCTTTGAAACTTAACATTTTTAATGTGCAGCTATTAAATAAGTAAATGTTGTTCATTCGGGTTAATTATATCTTATTAGCGATACAGAACACTGGTTTAAAAAAATCAAATCTGTAAGTATAGCAATATAAATATCTGGATTTATAGGCACTTATCTAGTATTTAAGATAGATAGATTTGGTATTGGTACTCGGTATGGGCAGGTATTTGAACATGAAATATCGGTATCGGAAGGAAAAAAGTGGTATTGGTGCATCCCTAGAAACTACATTCAATCTTTCCTACAACACATATGTGATATGAATAAAAGATGACTGACTTTTTTAATCAAAGTAATTATTGATACATAGAAAATTACATTACACAATTTCATATAAGACTAAAAATATTCAATATGAGCTGTTTATAAAGACACCATTTGTATATTCTCTTATAAAAACAAATTAAGCAGTGGCTTGGATGCAGGCAAATTCTTTTTTACTGCAAGATATTCAGTGTCAAGCAGATAAACTGGGCTGAGTTTACTTGAAGTGGGCACTGTGTAACAGTGTTATCTAGGAATATCTAAGTTTCGGATCAGGACTCAGTATCAGCAGGGGCAAAAAACATTCGGGACATCACTATTTTTCACCTTAGCTGTTTCCACCCTTTGGAGTATGCAAAATGTTGTAATCGCTGACCTAGATCTGCCATATTATTTCAAGAAACCCACAGAGCATCAAGATAGAGAGGAAATCTGCATCAATACCATATGAAAATGCAGTAGCCTAGAACACAGCTATTGATATGCTACTGCTTAGCATGGTTGAAAGAGTCTGGTTTCACTGCATAGGTGACACTTGTGTTGTCCTGTACCACAAGTACTTCACTGAGAAGTTACTGTCTTTTAATATAATCCATTAGATCTTGATGTTAGCTCACAAAGTTGATGTTGCAGTTTACATTGCATTCCTTTTCTTTTTCTTCTTCTTTTTTTAATGATCTTTAGAAGTTTTTACAATGTTTAATCTGTCTTACAAATGATTGGCTGATCTACCTTAAGTTTGACTTCGACTTTCTATATTTACATTTGAAATATTTTATTTACTAAGTTCAAGTTATTTAAAATATTGTGCATTTAAATGAATACAATGTAAGAAATTCCATTTTTGTCTCCTGAGTTCCCCTACCTGCTGCTGAGTGTAAATCACATTTAGAGTACTGTTGTCAAATCAAGTCTCACACCCATATCTATCTATCTATCTATCTATCTATCTATCTATCTAATACCGAACTTCTTGATTGCAGATTCTGCTGGGTAGACGTCCATAAGTTTTGTGCGTAAAGCATTACGAATTCCTCACGAGAGACTTCAGCCCGTGATTCATTCACTTAGTCCAGTAAACCAGCAGTGGACCTGGCGTAGCAGCTGGATGCTCCATTCTCTCTATAACAGCTCAGTGGAATATCACAATCATTTAGAAACTGTAATTTTCACAAATTTTGATGTGTGTTATTGGTATAGCTGGTTTTGTTATTTAATGTCTATATAAAGGTGAGATCATTCCATATTTATTTGTGTGTAGTTTTCTTTGTTGTGTTGAAAAATAACTCTGTCTTCATACATAAAGTGGTCAAATTTAAAATAAGGTGGTTCACTATGAAAAAGTTTTTAATTTAATTTTATTTGTAGTTATACTTATATAGTGCCTTTCTAGATACCCAAAGGCACTTTACAATCTACATTGCACAGAATGCCATTCCATTCAACACTCAATCAACAGTCTGGCGAGAAGCAGCTGTCGGGTGGCAAACTTGCTAATCACCGAACCACAGTGCTGCCCAAAGTCTTTAAATGTAGCCGTTTCTCTTGTTATTTATGAAAAAATACGTAATTGAAAATGATCAGCAATTATCCATATTGAATGAAATTAAATATTTTATAACATTTCTGTCAGCAATATCGCACAGCCCTAGTTTATATGCACTGTTTAAAATGTTTACTACTTCAAACTAATTTTACTTTAATTCTTATTAATCGGGTGCATGATTCAGGGATAACAGGACAAGGATTAAAGGAGCAACCTCTAATATATTTACTGTACTTAGTAATAAAATGTCCAGGGTGTGTGATCATAGAATAAGGAAACAGTCAAAGCTAAAACACTGCTGCCTCTCACAGCATTGCTAAAGCAGTCTATTCTCTTTGAGAAGTGCCCAGTCTGCCCTCTTGTCCAATCATTTTACAGTTCAAGCCCACCACTGCCAGGTCTACAAACAGTGACTTGCAGCCAGGTGAACAGAGTTAATGTTATAATTTACCTGACCCAAAAAGCCTCATTGCCCTTCTAAATAGCTCTATGACCACAGATGGAGTAAAATGAGAGACAATATTGGCCTTGTGTTTGAAAAGTGGAGGGAGTATTCAAGCAGCAACACTACAGAACAGAGCGAGATTCTCCTGAACAGGTAACAGCAAATAGTTTCTTTAAAAAATATTGAAATTCAGATGCCTATGTATAGATTAAAAAGAGTAAAGCCATAGGTTGTGTGTTTTATATAAAGAAAGTGA
Organism: Hoplias malabaricus; assembly: GCF_029633855.1. Taxonomy (NCBI): domain Eukaryota; kingdom Metazoa; phylum Chordata; class Actinopteri; order Characiformes; family Erythrinidae; genus Hoplias; species Hoplias malabaricus. The sequence goes on along the minus strand of NC_089820.1, from coordinate 4,946,859 downwards.
GGCATAGCGACATTTGAAACGTGGCAGGACTGTGCTTTGTGTGTTTTATATGAACAAAGTGAATAACAACATGATTGAAATGTATAAATACCATTGTTTGTTTTAAAGAAACTGATGCAGATTCGTGTGCGTTTTAAACAAATTAAGCAATAAGAACTGTGTTTGAAAAGCCTCTCATATTTAGCTATTTTAGCTGGAACAGAGAAATCAATCTTAGGTAGTACACATCAAATATAAGCGTTTCAGTAGGTTGATGTTTTAGTGACATGATGTACACTTGCTCATGTTTTAAATGGATTAAATAAGAAATAAGTGTTTCAAAATGAGTTTTGCTTATAAACATAGCGCTAGCTTTAGCTTCGCATATCTGTTTAACATGGAAATGAGTATTCAATAAGAAGCTGAATAATGATGCAAATAAAAGTCTTAAACTGACCCATTTAATGTGAAACTAAATGCTTAAATATGAAGAAGCAAGGATCTGCCTCCTAAAATGACATATATGGTTCAATAGAAAATAACACCAACCTTGTCTAGTGTAAAATTTTAATGTGGTTTAGACAGTAAATTCTTTTAAATGCAGTGAAAACCGTAGCAGTTCTTTAAATATTTGCATTCCGCTTAAGTAGGTAAATGTTTAGTAAAATCACATTCAATTGGTTTGTGTGATTTAAACGGATGAACTGGAATAGTTGCTTCAAAATTTTCAAAAGCTATAGTACTAGCTTCAGCTCTTAAAGTGTAACTGAGAATTTCATTAAGCTTGCGAATAACCCCAATAAGATTTGTAAACGGACACATAAGGTGGAACAAATTGTTTGACTACGAAAATTGTAAATAAAATGCAAGTTTTAAACGCTAAACAGCAGTCCTGTCTAGTTGAAATATTTCAGGTGGGTTTGGACAGTAAAGGCTTGTAAATGCAGAGAAATGGCAGCCACTCGTTCACTTTTAAGTCTTATTCTTGCATAGGTAGATGTTTTAGTAAAATGATGAACACTTTTTTCTGTGTAAATATTTTGATTATGGCACATTCTTCTTAGCTATTATGGTCTCTTGCTTGATTGTTCATTTTTCCTCAAACTGGCTACCTGGTCGAGCTTCACTTCTGGGGATACACCACTTGTTACACTCACCTAGTTTATATGTCAGCACATACAGAACAGTCCACGGCGTCCCAGGCACAGACATCAATTTCCTCCAGATCCTCCATGGCCGCGCCACATCCCGGGAAGCCCTGCGGGTCTCTCCCTGCGTCCGGCTGGGTTCTCCATCTAGCACTGGGGCACCCCACACAAAGAGAGCCACTCCTCCATAGACACACGCCAGGAGGGTGAACATCCAACCCCAACCAGCTACGTCAATTACGGCCAGCAGCCCCCCACCAGCAAACACAGAGCCAGCCTTATAGCCCACCACCTGCGCAGTGTTGCCCAGGCCCAGCTCACCCTGTCCCCGCAGCAGGCGCACAGCCGCCCCGTCCACCGCGATGTCCTGCACTGAGGCCAGCACGTTCATGGCCAGCAGGGCACCTGCCACTGCTGCATACTGAGACTCCGGGGCCACAGTGGCACTGGCCAGGCACACCATCGCCAGCCCCGCCACAGTGGCCACCAGCCAGCAGCGCTTGGAGCCCGTGCGATCCACCAGAGGCGCCCACAGCACCTTCAGCACCCAGGGGAAGTAAAGCACCTTGGTCAGGCCGATGCGGGTGAGGGAGTGGCCGGCACCGCGCAGGTACACAGGCAACAGGGATGACTGTAGACCATAGGGGATGCCCTGGATGAAGTACAGCAGCCCCAAAAACACCAGCTTGTCATTCATCATGGATAGAGGGAGGGAGGGAGGGAGGGAAAAAAAAAAACAGGGGGGCCTTCAGCTCATAGTGTTAACCTGGGCAAAAACATAAACAGGTCAAATTAGACTGTTGCCTCAAAACATCATAAACAAAAACAGCAATGACAACAGAAGCAATACTGATGGATCAATGTATTGGATGGATGATTTAATGACTGAATGAATTAATATCTGACTGATACTACCACCTCAAAATAAAGTATAAAACCAGACAAATATAATAACACTAATACTAATACACAAGAATGTAACAATAGCATTAATTAGGTTATAATAATAAATCTAATTATATAACTTTTGACGTCAAAGAATGTATTAATTAATAATTAATGGAAGTGTAAGGACCGGTTTTAAACAAGAATTTCAAAAACCTAAGAAAGAGTAAATGAAGGTTAAACGACAATTAACTGCAGAAAAAATGATGCAGAAATGATGCAGATTGCGTATGGAAAAGATAGCTTACTATGCAGTACATAAACCTTTAATTTTATTCGTGAGAAACTAAATTCAACCTAAATTCAATATCCCTGCCGTTTTTGTTCGTTTAAAACTGAAACCAAGCCTCCTGAAAAGAATGGAACGTGTAGATAGTAAAGCAAAAAGTGGACACAATAAATACGGAGATATCTGACATTACATTCAGTTACAGCTGCACTATTTAAGGTGGAACGAGAAATTAGTTCCAGAAGTGAACTTCAGCTCCTCTGTCCTCAGGTAATGTCCCTCAGTCCTATCTCTCATTTAACCACTTTGAGAGCAGATTTACGAGTTAAATAATATGAAATTATGTTTATTCAATTCACAGTCTTTAATGTAGAGACAATATTGAAAGAGGAACAACAAAATGGAAAGAAACTCGGAAGACAACACTGTGACCGGTAGCTAACGTTAACACAAATGCGACAATTCTGAAGCTTTTCTAGCCTCTTGGTTTCATACTTAAAGAGCAGTTTGCCTCCCAAAGAGTGTCACAAACTGTATTCACTAAAGACGCTGTATTCTGGGAGTTTCTTAAAGCTAAAATAAATTAATGTACAGTTAAGTATCACTAAGCTCCATCCGTTACCGCCACAGTCTTCTCCCTCTGCTCTACCACTCACCCCGCGTCACAGCGACGCGCTGACGTCACGGCCCCTCTTATCCAATCAGCCGCGAGCAGCTCCACACGGCCACCAAGGCGTATAAGCAGATTTCATTTTTTTTTTAAAGGTGCTATACATACCTGTCAACACTGGAATTAGAAAATAAAGGAAGCTTACCCCGGGCCGTTTCACCACCATCACCAATATATTCGTATTCCTTTAGATAAGTGTACATACAGTGAATCCTTAAATCACTCTTAGACAACCACTTGCTTCAAATATAAGAGCAAAAATCCTATGTCCAAAATGGCTTTTCATTCACTATTCCCTATATTTTTCACTATACAGTGTACTATTACAGGGCACTGAATTCAGGGTAGTAGAGAATGATTTTGCACTCTAGCACGAGAGTATTTTTCAGTGTTTGAGTGCATTGAAAATTGTCCCATTTTCAGACACTACTACAAAATAGTGAAAACCATAAATAGTGTATTATAAAATGAACAGGGAACACAGCACAGGACAGTTATCTAATTTTCAGAAATAGGTATCTGATTGAAAGTGAAATTATCTCTTTATCTTAATGAAAACACAAAGCGCATAAACTCATTTATTCAAACACTTATTTATATTCATTCATTTTAATGAAAGAAATTGAAAGAAATGCATTTTAGGTGTATATTCAATGCCCAAAGGAGCTATAAATTATATTTGTCACCAAAAAAAAGAACCAACCAATATTTATAAAAGTGATTATGTATGATTGTACATTCTTTCTATAAAATGGAGCTTACATGAGAGAAACAAACAGCTTTGTAGACCTGAATGTACATGTGTAAGCGCCATAGAGTGGGTTCCCCTTTTATTTCTTTCCTCCCAAATGTTCATGACCTGGCTTTCATCTCAATATCATATTGTAGTGTTATTTCCATGTCTATTCCATTTTGCAGTTCCAGCTGGAATTCTGCTGACAGATCCTCAAACTGGTAAGGGTTTGAAATTAATGTCACATGGTCTTCACAAGGTATCTTAGGCTCCTCAAACCACCTACTGAACTCTGCTTCCAGTCTCCTCAGGTTGATTTTGGAAAACATGTTAGCGTCTTGCATTTTATTGGAGATGTCCACAATGGTGAGAATCCACCACCCAGATCCTACCTCCTCTGCTGTGGTCTTTTGGGGTACGTGACACCCAAAAAACCATTTTTCCCCCCCTTATAGTATTATTTTGCTGAGGTAAAAGTTCTAGACACAAAGCCTTTTGTAGGTCAGGGCCCAGTTTACCAGCATCTTAGTGTTATGCTTACTCCAACACTTTAGAATTTACTTTTGGGAACTCACCGACATTAATGACCTTCTCCACTAGGGTGTGCTATTCAGTGCTTTACATGAAAGACTGTTCTTACGCATTTTTCCCCTTTGTCGACTGTATCCAGGCCCAGTCATGCATCAGGAACCATCACTTTCCCACACCCACTCACTATTCTTCATCATGCCCCACAGGCCTCTTCAGAGTGATTCACAGTATGATATGAGGATTTCAATTACTTTAACCTTTGCCACTGAACTCCAGACCACAACACAGGAAATGGCACTGAAAAGATTTATTTAATTACAGACGTCTTGATTAATTTACTTCTTTACACAAAGTTGTTCTTGGTTTAAATTTTGCAAAGACAGAATTGTTTTCATCTTGGTCATGAACAGAAAGACCGCAGCTCTTTACTCATTACTTCCACACAAGGCCAGCAGGATCCTCTCGTAATCTCCTTTGGTGTCATCCTGGAAAAATAGAACACACAAGTCAAATTGTCTCAATAGTCAGATTGCCTCTTATAGCTCAGAAATGAGACTGTGCCTACACAGATTGTTGCAAATGTGTGTTAGTTAATAAACCAATTTAAGCCAAGTGTGGTGCATTTGTTTGAGGTTATTGTTAGAGTTTAGTGTCTCACCATCCCAGTTCCACATTTGACTGACTTGGAATTGGCTTTAAGTTACATTAATAAAAAAATAATAATAAATAAAAAATAAATTGTGGCAGGCTCAATAAACACAGATTAGTGTCTGATATCAGCTTATAATCAAGTATTAGTACTGATATCAATATGAGCTGATTTTTTAAAAACTATTATGTTTTTCAAATAGTTGTTAATCAGTTAATTTTATTCCTCCATACAATTTAATGGGTAAAAATATGATGACCAAAATTCTCCCCTCCTACATCTGCTTCAGCATTTCTCACTTGTATGCGATCGGTGCCACCTGTAATCAGAACATACCAGAATGTCCTGGTAAAGGGTCTTGCCATATTTCTTCTTATATTCCTGCTTGATCTGCACCATATCCACTTCAGATCGGCACACCATGATACGGGTCAGGATCTTCCCTCTGTAGCCACTGCCCTGCAATTGCCAAAGTAGATTTACAAATATAAATGCATTAAGGTGAATTATTTGTTAGTGTGTGTTAACATGTAGATGACTGTACAACTTGTTTGTTAGGATCACTGACTGAGAACCCAAGACATTAAACTTGCCTTCATCGCCATGTTCAGTTTCTCAGCAAAAAAGCCAGGTTTGCTTCCAGCACATTTCACTAGGAGACAAACACACAAATAAAAGATAAATCAGCACCACCTTTTAACTCCAATTCGTTTATTAAAGTAATATTTGAGAAAACCCTTGTTAATTAGTCAATTTGTTTTTGGTTTTTAAAATATCTTAAACTTTGAAATGGATTTTACACTAACATTTTACATTAAAACCTGTTCCTGAAACAGTGGCAGTGTGACTGCATTTAGCACAGCAGGGAACTCAGGTTGCAACACATCATTCTTGTTATACTTCCAACTATTGAAATCAAGTAGGGCTGACAAGGGGTAGTAAAGAAAAGCACAGAAAAGTTCAGGAAATTATGGGAACTCGAGCTTGAGATGCTTATTAAAAGGCACAAGAGAATGTAACATTTTTTGGTTTCAATATTCTCCTGAATAGCTTTGTGCTGAACGCAATCACAATAAACGGAGTCCAAGTCATGTGTCATTCCCATATTGGACTTTATTATTATTATTTTTTTAGTCACAATTTTCTCCAACTTTAGTCATAATTTCCACATATTAGCTATGAATCAACCACAGCACTGAAGTTACAAAAAAGTAAGCCTACTATTAAATTTATACAGTATGATTTACCTCAAAAGTGTACTCTTCTACAGCTATATTTAGATATGCTAATTGCTGTTATTGAGGAATTAAACTTGGACTCCAAATTCCAGATATGGGCATGATGCTGGCTACACAGTATGACTACAAAATTTCAGTGTCCCCCCCCCCCCCCCCCCCCCCCACAAAGCCACAGTGTTCATCTCATTCAGCCCACAGAGAATCCTAATATAATTGCATACAATTGGGTTCAATGTGTCAAATGTCTTACCAATGGCAAGTAGGCAGTTTTCAATGTCTCCCTTCAGCTCCATGTCAATTGCTTTGGCCACGTCCACCTTGCTGTACTTTGAATACTGCTCAAACACTGGAGTGCAAATGAAACAACAAACAGAAGACTGAACAAAAAGTTTAAGTCTACACCCAAGAGTAGTTTATGAAGTGGAAAACTCGGGTTGTAAAATAAGGGGGTCCTTTAGCTTGTTTCTTGTAGAGAGTTGTGGCTTTGGGCTTAAAATGATCTGGGTAACGTAAAAATGTAAAATTCTACCACTACATAGAATTAGAAAAACACAAACTCTGACTGTAAAAATGTAATCAATCACAAGCCACCATATTCATAAGCAACACTGCTCTAATCATTTGTATTTACAATTACTAATTACTTTGAGCTACTTCAATTTTCCTTTATTGTGGTTAATTGTCAGTGATTGAGAGTTATGTTGAAATTCACCCAAATGTAAATTTTCTTGTCTTATTGGTGAAATGGATTATTCCTAGTATTCGAGACCTTTATGTGAGGTGAAAAATACCTTTCTTGAGCTGTGGAGGGCTCCTGCTTGTCAGGATGTCAATGAACACCTTGCAGTCTGTACCTTTCCTCTTCTCTCCAGCCTCATACAAAGCCTGGAGACATAGAAATTATAACATTCTCTTCTCTTTCTAAGGTGAACTAGACTAAAGACGCTTTTATTATTAAAAATGAATGCTGATTAAACTACAGCATAATTTTATGACAAATTGGACAGGGCTCAGTTTGACAGACAATCAAACTAATAACATGTTTTGAGGGAAGAAACCCCAAAGTCACAAGGAGAACATCTAATTTCATAGAGTTCTGAGGCAGGGCCTGAACCCAGGACACAGATCCTGGAACTGTGTGACAGTGACAATACCTTCAATAAGTTTGAACATTCTGTCAAATGACATGTTTCTTGACTGAGCGAGAATATGTAGAGGGGTGAGGGTGACCAATCCTTAGAATATAACTTTATATACAAAGAAAAACACTCACCCTGGCATCATTGTCTGCCTGTTCCACGTTCACGATTCGATCTTCACTCCTGGCAGCCTGTTAGTGTGAACGAGAAGAGAAGTTTCCTTGGTCAGAGAGGTAAATTCCTTGGTCTCTCCCTTTGTCTTACACAGAAACTTACTACTCAATGACTGATGTATTTGCATGCAGAATTAAAGTTACCTTTGAGAGAGCCAGTAGGGCATCCCTGAAGGGTCCGCTTGTGTCAGACTTGATGTCATCCTCCAGCTCCTTCTTAAATTCTACATTTAAAAAAATAAATAAATCCCACACATTCTCATGTTTGTACCAATATACACGTTAGGACATTCCACAGAATGATCAATTTAACTAATACTACATCTACACCTAACCTCAGGAACCAAAATTAAACTTGGTGTTTTAGTTTTTACTATTTGAAAATTTTTTTTTAAAATGTTAGGGCATGCTTTTGTGTCCTAACATATCACCAAAAGTGAATATTGTCCTGAGAAGTGAGTGTGTTGTCTGGAATCATGTCCTGATATTTCACACACAAGGTTTATCTTGAGTATAGCACTGGTAGTACACAAATTATTATTTAAATATTGTTTATGCTTCATTATGGAACTACAAATACACAGCCTGATGAATTAACATTAATGCTATAGGTTTGACACTCAGTGAGCAAGCTTACCATCCTTGTAGGCCTTTTTGATCTCTCTGATCTCTTTGTTGGTTCTTGAGGCCAAAATCTCAACCAGTGTGTCCTCATCTGTGCCCAGGCCCTAATCACAGATTTATGAAATCTTATAATGGACAGTTCCAAGTACTCCAACTCTTAATAGACCAATGAAGTGATATTCTGTAGTGTCATGACCAAGATTAGGAACCATTTATCTGCTCAATTTCAGAATAACAGAAATCAATGGGAATTTAAGCTAAATTTATATTTTGTCTCAGTAACAACCTTATAGCGCCTCCATTTAACCAGCTTCAGACAAATTCATTCAAGTTCCAGTGGCAGTGGACTTAAGTGCATACCTCATTTGCTCTCAGCTGATGCAATGGGTTTGATGTACCCTTTACATTTGATACAAACGCTGCACATATACTACAATCCATGTGAGTCACAAGATAGAGCTGGCTTTATCTATACAAAATAATAATAAAAAAAGGTTTTCTGTTATATATAGTTAGGTTGATGTGTGATATTGTGGTCTGTCACCTTCATGGAAAGTTTGAGCTGCTGGGCATCATACTGGGCAGGAGTCCTTAACAAAGCCAGCACCACATCCTCCAGCTCGCCTTTCAGAGCCGATTTCAGAGCTCCCTCCAAAGGCTGAAAACAGAAGACAAGAGATTCATCAAACACACACAAACGTGGTTTAAAGGTATTTTGAATCATCTTCAAAAGTTGGTTAATCTTAATTGAGAGGTCACAATATGCAAACAAACATGGGTGGGTTAAATTTACTCTGTATTGTATAAAATAATTAAATAAGAATTTAATAAAGCTGCATTTAGAAATGTAATGCCTATAGTGCATTTACAATTACTATACAGTGTAGAAAAGAGTAAAAATTAAACACAGTAAGTGATGAAAGAAGGTACAGTGGCAGAAGTTGAGTGTTTGGGTGTGCAAGGTCTACTCAATGGGTGAGCAAGCAACAGTTCTACTGAATGGGTGAGCAAGGTTTTCCGGCTTTTTCTAAGGGAGTACTGTGTTGACTGAGTGAGTTTGCCTTGGTTTACTTCTGCAAGTTGACACCTGCATTGTAAAGAAGTCTAATATCTACCAAGTGACTGGTAGGTTTAGTGAAAAAATGTCTTTCATAGAACACACCCACCCCACCCCCACAGCTTTAGCTTGTGTAAGACTACACAGGTGACATTTTTTTAATGGGTTAACTTTATAGAATGGCTGTTTCTCTTCAAAACTTTGAAACCTCACCTTGCCAGAGGCCTGCTGATAGGCAGCCTTGATCTGCTGCCGCTGGTCATTGCTCCTCATGGCGAGCACCTCGATGATAGTGTTCTCATCGACACCTGAAACCATTGTGACACACCAATGAACATTAAAAGTTGTGAATCTCTTTTAAATTGTCAATCATCAACTTTCATTTAATACAATTTAGCCTTTTAATCATCAATAGTTGAAGCCCAGCTACTGTTGCCATGTTACTCTCTCCAGGGGAGAGATGAAGTGGTAAGTGGAGATTGAAGTGGTGTCAAATTGCGTATTATTAGATCCATGTGTACTGAATAAATGCAAAAGTGTTCTATCAAAACACTAAGCATTACTGTATATATTTTTTTATCAGTTGTGGGAGCAGTTGTAAATTATGGAGTGCACTGCTGATTAAATTGTGGGTTGTTTCTTTAGGAAAAAATATGAGCAAGTAAGAAATGCAATATGTTACAATATTACTGACCCTTTGCCTTGATGGCTTTGTCCAGAACAGCAGCATCCCCACTGGCACTGAACTGAAGAGCAGGCTTCACAGTCCCCTGGACAGCCTACACACACAAAATCACTCTTAAATTCCCCAACAGATGCATGTTCAGCCGCTCCCTGTTAAAAACCAACATGCCGCTTAATCCCTACAAGAGTCCATTTGGGAAATCTAAATAAAACAAGATGTTTTAAAGAATGTGGATACATCTAACACACCCCTAGATTATAAAAACAAAACACACCTTGGTGACTTGGCATAGGCTTGCAGCAAAGAACCTAAACAGAGTCGACTGAAACTTACCTCATTTTATTTTCCACAATCACAACTGACACGATTACAGCTGAATATTGTGAAATCTGACCAATTTAATAATTTAAATGTTCAGACTTCAGCAGCCATTAGATTAAGTAACACATCTGTGAAATACTCACAGGGGAATGCTTTAGAAACAAATGCCTTACAACACCCTAAATATGTACGCCATTATTTTTTTAAAGATATGAGCCATTATTTTTGCACTCTATCAATCTTCTACAATTTTGCAATAAAGCTCTTTGTTTACATATAAAACATGGATGTATGCAGAAATTTCAATTGAAATACTCATTTAACGTCCTCTGTAGGTAGCATTAGATCAACCAAAAAGTATCAGAGGGCACAAACAGTTAAGGCATTTTCCTCTTGCACCAAAACGGATGACGGGTTACAATGGGAGGGGTTCAACATACCTCTGACTCATACACTCCTAAATGTGGCCCTCTCTCTCTCTCTCTCTCTCTCTCTCTCTCTCTCTCACTCCCTTCTTCACAGTTCTCTTACCTCAACCCTCCCCATCCCTTCTCTTTCTGGTCGCTGATTTCTCAGATTTTCCACACACTTTGGCAAATGAAAAAAAGAGGAAGAGAAAAGGAGATGCTTGTTTTTCACTCATTCCTCCAGTAAACTGAGGCAAAAACTTACCAAATCATCGCTGCCCATGTACATGGTCTGCTGCAGAAGGCTCTGGATGAGCGACATGTTGGAGGTGGATCTGCACAAATTAAACTTGGTTAAAGAGGTGTTGTACTAAAGCTTTAATCTCAGAAATCAGACTAAAAAAATATAGTAATTTGGCTGCATGGGCATGAACTGCTCTGCACTGGTCAGAAATCATAGGTTACTTTCACTTTTCCAAATCTCAGTCTCATATTTCATCTAAACCCAATGAACACAACACAAATAACTCATTCCTTACAGTTGGCTCCTGCACGTTGCCAATAATTATGCACCTCACCAAAGCCTTTTCTTTCCATGCTTAAGGATACAAAGCCATTGTTAGGTTAAAGTGATATTAAAGCCCTAGACTACGCTTTACCTGTTTGCACTCGTGAGAATTATATTCCTCATTCTCATAATCTTAGAATTCCTGCACAATTAAATCACTTAGTCATATTGTGAATAAGGCATTGTAGACTAATTAAGTGTGCATTTACACTGGCACACCAGTCTTAAATCATCAGTGCTGTCCATGATGAAAGGATGGTAAATATAGTTTATTTGGGAGCTCTTCTGTGTTGATTTTCTGTAAGGCAAATTTGAGTCTAGCTCCTCTCACGTGTCCAGTTAATGTAGATATGCAAATGTACATTTGTAGAAAGTTTGAAAAAGGGTGTCGTTCTCCTTTAGCCACTCTTTTTCATAAATCTGTGAGGGGAGGACCACGCCTTTATACAGCCATGTATTAGAGCAACTGACTTCAAACAGACTCTCTCTCTCTGCAGATTGAACATAAAGTCAAAATATAACGCCAGCTGCTTTTCAACAGCCCACATTTGCTTAATTACCATCAAAGAGGTTCCAGAAAACTCCATAAAACTGAGTTAGAAAAGAAAACTTTCACAAAATCATTTCTGCTTTTCACTTACCGTAGTTTTGTTGCGAGGAACGACGGAGACTCGGATCAAAGAGTTCAGAGCTCCCTCATTTATACACTGCGTTTCATTTTCATGCCCCACCTTTCTGTCTAGTCCCGCCTTCTCCATCGCTGTTCTGGGCTCTGATTGGCAGTGAGTTCACTCTCACCGTACGCCTCTTACCCTCGGAAAACGGGTGTGTAAAAAAAAAACATCCGCACAATGACGTAAGAGGCGTCGCCTGGATGTTTTGGTTTGTGGGCGTAATTATGCCACACCTATACTACATGTCCAGAAGTTTCAATCATTCGTGAATTCAGGTATTTTAAGTTGAGCTCAGCCTTTAAACTGTCAAACACTTTGTAAGTGTTTTGTAAGAAAATTCTGTACATTTGTTTTTCAGTAGAATATGTGCACAAACATGCTGATATGGTTTAACACAACATAACATTTGCTCTGGAACTCTGGATTTGAAATTATATTTAAACTTAAACACCCAGGGTTTAGATCTTGCTCCAAATTTCAGATTTCAACTCTCAGAAGAAGTTGGTAACTTCTACGTTGGTAATTTTCTGCTTCTCACAATTCAAGTCAACTTCAAATGCACTCACTGATTGGTTCAGTGATGAGTTCCAGACTCTGAGCTGGCCAATCTGTAATGAGGATGTTTCATGCTCAACTTCCATTGTTATGTGTTCCATTTTGTTAATATATTGGAATAGATTTTTGAACTGTAGTTCTGAAGAGAAGAGTGGTATTTTAACTGACAAATGAAGATATAATCAAAACATGACACAGAGCAAGGTGTGACACATTTGAACTAGGTAATCAATGTTCCGTAGATCTCAATAATGTCAGGTATGTCTGCACAGAAAACAATTAAAAGACAAGGCAAAAACAAGTTTCAAGGCTGAATGTAAGAATGTGAGTAGGTGTTTTGCATCAGTCACTCAACAAAGTCCAAGACTGTCTTGCAGGCTTGTCAGCTAACATCTTTTAACAGGTCCCAGCAAATACTATTCCTGCATATATTTTCAGCCTAACCTTTACAAATGACACATCTAATTTAATTTGCGGCAAGCATTGTTCAGACATAATGCCCCAACTTGTTTATAAACACTCTGAATACTTTGAGTTACAAAAGATACAGACAGGTACAGTTCAGCAAAGTACAGGCACCTGGACACAAGTGTTTCTGTTTATGATTCTTGAGCCATTTTGGTTGATCTCAGCTTTTGACACAACTGACCATGACACTCTTATAAAACACTTGGACAATGAGGTTGGTCTGCAGGGTCCAGCTTTAAATGGTTGACTTCCTAAGGGAGAGACAGAACCTTTTCAGTAAGAATAAAACAGCCCTTTATGCCCTGCCATCGAATCGAGCATGAATACATGAATAAGGTTACATAATATTCTTTTTATGTGTTTCCCTTGGCTCTGTCTTAAAGAAATACATTATTCTGCATTCTTTCTTATGGAAAAAGACCAAACCTGAAAGTGCTTGCTCCTTGAAGAATCTCTTTAATTGACAATGCACAACTGCATTTGCAACTCCATTACACTTGTTACAGATCAAATACTCAAATCAAATCTCCCTGTGTCCGCGTGGCTTTCCTCCCGTGGTCCAAACACACACATTGGTAGATGGATTGGCTACTCAAAAGTGTCTATAGGTGTGAGGGAATGTGAGAGTGTGTCACCCTGCGAAGGACAGGCACCCCTTGTGTGTTCCCGCCTTGTGCCTAGTGATACCGGTGTAGGCTGCGGACTCTTCTTAAATGGGTTAAGATGTTAAAGAAAATGTGTGTGTGTGTGTGTCTAAAATTAGTTATGGATTTAATATAAATTATTTTTATTCATTTAGCCATGAAGCAACAAACAAGAAGAAACATGAAAGTAAAGTAAATTTCCCTTACAGCACATTAGTTTCGGTTTCAGGGCTGTAACGGTGACAGGGTGAAAATGGTATGATGTTGTTTGATTTTTGTGGTATTTTGAATGTCACACACAATTAAGGACCAAGGGAACTCTGTTAACTCGTGGAAAAATGTACAAAGGTGACCTTTAAAAAAAATCAAGCATCCTGAAATATATCTAATGTAGCACAGAGTTTAGTTACATATTTCATAATATGTGTTTTGCCTATTTAAAATAATTTATAAATAAATTAATGTTTTATTGAAGTTCCCACCACAAATCAAGACAGCTGTTTAAATTTGAGTACTGTAATGTTCCGATATTAGACACCCGTGAGTGGCAAAATAATATGAACATATTGAAGTTGCAGTTAATTTGAAGGTGAAATAAGATTCATGTTTTCAGTCAGTGGAAAGACAATCAGGTGTGAATGAATTCCCCAGTGTATTTGGAGAACAGAGATATATCAAAGTGTGATCTTCTCTGGTTGATGCTTGTCAGGCTGTAAAATGTTATTTAAAATAATATCTAAAGTGCCTGGACTCCACTAATCCACATTCAGTAAAACTGGAGGGAAATGACCATTGTTACCCTCCCCAGGAGTGGTCACCCAACAAACATAACTCGATGAGCAAAGTGTGTAACAGTCCACTAGTTCACTTACGATCTTCAGAGAAACCAAAGGCCTATCTCACATTGGCTCTCCAAAGAGAACATTGCTGCATTTTTGCAGTTTGCTAAAAGTCACACTTGCTACTGGCAAAATGTTTTGTGGATGAATGAGACAAAAGTAGATTTGTCATGTTTAAATGAGAATATTTATGTCTTGATTAAGGAAAATGCTACACTTCCGCTAAGAACCTAACCTTATCAGTGAAGCACAGTGGTGGTAGTTTCATGAATTTGGCCTGTTTAGATGCTTCTGAGCCAGGGTGAATTACTATTGCTGATGAAACAAGGAAATATGAATTATGCAGGTATATTCTAAAAGAAAATGTCAGGAGATGAGAGTTAGTGTAAGCACCATATTTACAGGTTGAGGGCAGGGCAATTAATCAAAAAAAGGATCGAAAGCAACATTCAGAGCTTCTAACCAATGTAAACATTCAACGTTCAAACATTGTTAATTCCCCTCATATTAGTTAGGCCTCCCCAAGTACACATTCCCATCAGTCTGAGAGGGTGAAGGCTAGCACATGCTTGACTCTTTGATCACCTGGGGACTTCACTATTTTATCTGAAGTGGACAGATCTGAGATCTGAGAGCGAAGGCTCTGATGTTTAAATGATTTTATAGCTCTGAATGGGGAAATGAAAGTTGGTCTGTTGTCCAAAAATAACCAGCTGTGATATATCAGGTCAAGCAAGTAATTATGTTCTGCAAACTGTACTTCCTGCCAAACGCTCAGCCGAGTCAAAAATTTGGAAACTCAAAAAATGACTCTAACAAACATCTAAACATCCCAGTTACTTCAGAATGGACACTGACTTGCATCCCATTGACCTCTGACTCAACTCAAACTTACAACCCAGGGACTCATGACTCGACTTGGAGTTGTGTCCCAGGCCCTTATGATTAGACTATCCGCTTGTAAATTTGTGACGTATCGACCTTGTGAAACCTCAAGTCTGGGTCCAAACCGCTGCTCGGTATAGCCAAGTTAGTGATTTTGCCGCTAGATTTAGTGACTTTCCAGAACTTCTAGCAAATTATAATGAAGAAAATAAACCAGACCAGTACTAAATCTAGCTACTTTCTTTACAAACCTTAGCTACTTTATATTAGATAATTGATAGTACAACTCGTTAGAACACCGGGATTGACCGTGAGCAGACAACGTCTCTCTCCGTCTCCCTGTACTTCCAGAGATGGAGAAATGGAAGACACAGCTCTCTCTTTGTGGCTTGATATGGACAAACCATTCATTCACAAAAGTGATGGATGACTTAAATGCATGCATGACAAGTCAGACAGACGCACGCATCTAGTTACAATCTCTATCACACACTGGAAACATGAGGCCACGCAAACCAATCCTCACTGAAACCTCACCCACTGACTTTAATATTTCACGAGTGATGTGAATTCTGTTCCGCACAAAAACAAGCTGCTCTCCAGTTCCTCTCTCCCAGCTTCTGCCAGACCCAGCTGCCAGCATCACACACAGGTAAATCAGACGCTACTTTATTCTGTTCTATTCAAATCCAAGGTGTTAATGTCTTTTGAAATTGAGGGTTTGGCAAAATGTACAGCAGAAGTAGCTTTTACTCTTCTGGAAGGCTTTACTGTTACATTCTGGAACATTGCTGAGAGGAGTTGATGGCATTCTACCAGCTAAATATTAGTGTGGTCAAAGACTGATGCTAGATCCTCAGATTTGGTACACAAACCAAAGATTTATATTTGTGCTTCAACCTACAAGAGAACACGGTTCCACTGCTCCGCTACTCCATAGCCCAGGCCTGGTGGTTTTATACCCTTGACCCAAACACTTGAGCATATGAACTTGGGCAGAGTGCCTTGTATTTAAATTGTTTTAAAATGCTTTTCTACACTCTCAGAAAAAAAGGTACATTATTGTCACTGAAGGTACAAATAGTGTAAATGTTTAAGTCAGTGGTGATCCAGTACATTACATTCTCTTGTTTCATTATAGAACTGTGTAAAATAAAACAAGTCTAGGACATTAAATGGGGCATGTGTAATAAACACAAGGTTAAAATCATATTGAAATAGTATAATAGTATTGAATATGGTAAAAATATGTACAGGACTGTACTACCTTGTGTTGTTTTATTGTTGTTGTTTTTTTCGACAAAGCATCTGCTGTTAACTCTATAACCTACTTGTGGCTGGAATTTTTGGCAAGGACTTCTGAGACATCTGAGAGCAATATGCTTCTCCCTTTCTCTCTCTCTTTCCTACTGTGTGTGTGAGTGTGCTGGGTCTGTCTGTCTGATCCGGGTGAGAACAGGCACGGGTATTCCTCTGTTTAACTGCTCCCGTTTTACTACTTCTCTCCATGGCTTGTGCTTTGTTAGTTTTTTTGTTCAGATATTCCATTTTGATTTACAGGTGACTATATTAAAAATAATAATAATAAAAAAAATGTAAAACGTGTAGCAGTTTGCCACCTGTGCTGCTGTCTGCTGTGACTTCTAACCAGGGGAGCCTGTTTTGACACTGCTTAGCGTTTAGCTGCCTGCTATCACCTATGCTGATATCTGGGCCTGCACATCTTAATTACCACTGCTTAGTGACTTAGTGCCTGTTAGCACTGCTGCTAGTTCTTGTTAATATGAACCAAAGGAGCTGCTTGCCTCTCTCCAGCTAGATCCCTGCTAACACTGCTGTCCTACCAGATGTTCTGATCATGCACAGTATATATGTGTACACTAGTTTTCTGATATTGCCGATTTCTTATTCATTCATAATGTAAATAGACAAGCCATAATTGTTTAAACGGCATGTGTCCCACTTCACTATTGATCATGGTGTATTTACAGAAGAATACATCAACATATCTACATGGATATAATCAGCTGTAAATGAATTCACTTTGCAGGTACACCAGTTGTTTAAAACTGTAAAGGACAATGGGGAAAAGTTAACATGTTGGTAAATGAGGTCTGGTACTGACAGTGGATGACTAGTCCTGGTACACTTGGATTGTGGTCATCACTCTAGAGAAAACAGATTCACTGTTCCACATCCAAATGTTGGGGGACTTTGTACGCTTCTTGCCAATACTTAGCATTAGGTATAGTTATGTTAGTCTCATGTGCAGCTGCTCTGTGTATATATATAAAAGTTAAACATTCAGATCCACAGTGAGTGCCCCCCAATTAGCTGATTTAGCACATTATATGTGGTGTGTATGTATATGGACATGTATAACACTTGTGGTTTGCTGTGTTTCTTGCCTCCAATCACAACAGAGACAAATACATAATGTATTTCAACCCTGGAGCAGAGAATGTGACTCTTTCTCTAAACTTCATGGGGAGGAAGTTAAGAAATCACACGGTTGCCCCAGCTGCCAAGCAACGTGAGTATACACAAAAACACATACACCAGTGCACACACACACACTCCTCATTCAGAATCTAGCAACTGCCTTGCTCCCTATTGTCTTCATAGATTGCTGTGCTGTTTGTCGGCATTTTAGCCAAAAATTAAATTAATTAATGCGATAGGCAGCCAAAACCGTAAGTCCTACAGACTTGCCGTTTGGTCAACTGGTAGTAAACCCTCTAAAAATTCTTTGCGCCCTTACTCAGGCGCAAAGAATCAGCCCGATCAGCCTGATGTCGGCGCTATAGTGACGAGGAACATCTGTATCTCCTACCCAGTGTGACGTAGAGACAAAATTCTTGTTTTTTCCTGATTCCTCGGGTCAGACCCTACAAAAAAGCCTCAAGAACCCTACTTACATTTTTAGCTAAATTGCATAATATGCAAAATCACACAAATTTTTGAGCGCGAACTGGTCCCTGGAAATGGATCCAATATGGACATATGTGGTATCAGCAGAATCCTAAGAACCTGAACTTTAATAATTATTAAAAAAAAAAAAAAGTTGGAATTTCATCACTGCTTGGTTTCCAGACTCCACCCAAATACAGGGGTGGAGCTCGCATTCCAAAAATCTGACAAATACAGCTATAACTTGCCTACGCTTTTTCCGAATGTTATGATACTTCACATGCTTGATCCCTATAAGGGTTGGAAGACATAAGTACTTGGTTGTGCAACTGCAAGCCTAGGGGGCGCTATAACAACCAAAAGTTTGTTACGCTTCACAGGATTGTCCGATTGATGATGCTGATTGGTATGCATGTAGCGGGAGATGTCCTGAATAAAATTCTATGACGATGATGTCATATTAGAAAAAACATGGCTGCCATTGGCCAATCAGATTTCAGCAGCTGTTTCACCACCTTATCAAGGTCCTATCACCATGAGACTTGCATGGTATGTTCATGGCAGCACTTCCTAAGCACAATAAAAAATTCATTACAATAGCCACTAGGGGGCACAATTCAAAGTTTCTACATGAAAATATGGAATATCTCAGTGAAAATTAATCATATCAAAAAGCAATTAGCTTTACTGAATAATCTGTATAGTGTCTTACAACTTAACAATTACAACTATTGTTAAAAAATGCATCGTTTAACCACAATAGTGAGGTATGTGAAAATGGAGCTTTTCAAACTCCTCCCTGGAAATTCGTCTTATCAATAAACGACTGGTATTCTTGTAATCTGTATAGACTGTAGGTAAGTAATTATTTAAAAAGGTTTGAACTTTTGACACACTATTGGACTATTATTCAACAAATATGTATGGGCGGGGCTCAATGCACTCTTTGAGCTATAACTCAAACAATCTTTGCCCAAATCAAACAAAACTTGGTATAAATATGTACGTCATTACTCTGAAGTAGAGTTCCAAATGTGACCACATTTCACGGAAACCGGGCGCTACAATTACAGAGAGACTTGTTGCATAGGTTATAAATTGATTACACCAACACCTAGAGTAGCAGTAGCAGCAAGATGAGAGAGGGTGAGGTTAATTCTACTTTCAGTGTCCATGTATTCAGGTACACTGTGCACAGGAGCACTTTGTAGGTCTAAAATTAAAGAGAGGGGTCTACCTTTGGCTCTGCATACTTTCATTGCTCCCTTTCACCCTATTCTTCAATGGTCAGGACGCCCACACAGTAGGCATGATTTATGTCCTGGATTCTTGATGCACTCAGCATCACTGCTGGACTGAGAATAGTCCTCCAGCAGACAGTGTCCTGTGTCCACTGATGAAGGACTAGAGGACAATCAGCACAACTTCTGATGCAACAGATGAGCTACTGTTTCTGCCTTTATATCTATCAGGTGAACCAACAAGATATGTGTGTGTAACAAAAGTTACTGGACACAGGTTTTAAAATCTTCAGCAGCACTGCTCTTTCTGATCCATGCATAAGAGCATAATACACACTGACATATCACCACAATGTTAGTGTTACTACAGTGCTGAGAATGTATGAGCTACTGTCTATGATTTTATATCCATAAGTTGGACCAATAAAATATGTGTATCTCAGTGTGGACAGTGAGTTGACACAAGTGTTAAAATCTCCAGCA
Organism: Hoplias malabaricus; assembly: GCF_029633855.1. Classification (NCBI taxonomy): domain Eukaryota; kingdom Metazoa; phylum Chordata; class Actinopteri; order Characiformes; family Erythrinidae; genus Hoplias; species Hoplias malabaricus. The sequence continues at coordinate 4,927,064 of NC_089820.1, read as the reverse complement.
GCACTGCTGTGTCTTATCCACTCATAACAGTGATACACACACTGACCTATCACCAACATTTCTGTGTCATTGCAGTGCTGATAATGATCTACCACCCAAATCATATCTGATTTGTAGGGCTCCTGAACATTGGGTCAGAATCCAGGGTGAAATTCCAGAGTGAGTTCTGTGCTCTCTGCTGTTTCTGTAACACAAATCCAATCCTCGACTCTCCGCAGACCATAACTTCACCCACTCATTCACTACCAATCCCTCTTAAAATCCAGCTCTGCTGAGACACCAGAACACCAAGGATTGCATTTAAATGCACTACAAAATCTATCCTAAAGTGTGGCTCCTGTATCAGGAAATGTCATATGCTACCCTCTTGCTCTGCAAAGATTGCTCACTTTCACCTTGGTCTTCAATGATCTGGACACCCATACAACAGCTGATGGAGTTTTAAATCCCTCAGCATCAATGCTGGACTGGGAATAGTCCACAATCAAACATATCCAGCAGACAGTGTCCTGTATCCACTGATGAAGGACTCGAGTATAAGCAACTCCACATCATATCTGCTGTTTGGGGGTCCTGAACATTAGGGTGAGAAACCAGAGTGCAACTCCAGAGTGACTTCTGTGCTCTATGCTGTCTCTGTCATCCACTACTCCTCCATCTCCCACCAAGGACCACCTTACAAACACTACACAAACTTCCCAAAAGATCCCCTTCTATCTCAGGAAAGCTTATAGGCTAGCGCATTGTTCTTCTACCAGCAAATACCAACTTGGAACCCCAGGAATTGCCGCTTGCGGCTATATTTATTTATTTATTTATTTATTTCTGTAGCAACTTTTTTCTCTTCAGGTTTGTAGTAGGTTTGTTCCTGGAACTTACCTGGCAGAAACACTCTGTCACAGGTCATCACACACTCACACATTCACATAATCATTTTGAATAGCCAGTCGACCTACAACCATGATTTTTGTGTACCAGTGATTCTGAGTAGGCTCTGGACCGACCGGCTCTGTGTACATTTTATTAGTTTGACTCTTAGACTGAATGTAGTATGAGAGAAACAAAAAAAATGGCTCGTTTGTTTGTTTTCCATTTGAACGAATATACGGTTCATTATTATGATTGGGAAGGGTGGGCTAGTTTAAAGCACTACTTAACTATAAGGACAGTAACGGACCAATGAAGTGAAAGTAGTGCTTTAAGTCCGCCCACCCCTGTATTCATTTTGGAGACAGAAATCAGAAAACAAAACAAAACAAAACTGACTGAATATTTATTTCTGTCTTCGTATTTTCAAATGGAAAATGAACAAACAGTTTTTCGTTTCTCTTATTCTACATTCAGTCTAAGAATCAAACTAATAAAATGTACATGGACCCGACCATGACCCTGAATATTTACACTAAAGAGGTTACACAAATCTAATGTATGAATTAAAATACAAATTCCCACCTATGTATTCAGCTCAGTACATATTGAGACACAGTGTATTTGTCATCAGGATGTGAGATGTAAAAAGAAGGTCAAAAGTGAAGTTTTAAAACTTCAGTTGTTGTGTAAGAGTTAAAGCAGGGCACATTGTTGTTAAAGACTGTTTCATCATTTCTGTGTAGTACATGACTGATCACATCAGGGTGTGTCTGCCTGTCTGTGTTTTAGTCTCTGTTTTATTTTAGTTGAGTTGAACGGAATGTGAAAAAGAATTATAAATAATTTACTTGGTTGGCATCGTTCAAAACAGGCATCAGCATGACATATTTTGGTCAGATAAGTAAACTATTTATGGTAACCATGCCACACAATGCGTGAAGTGCAACATTTTACAGTAGATGTTGGAACATTATGGTGAGGATTGCATTCAGCCACAGGCACAACAGTGCTGGATTCATTTTTCCCAAAATATGGAGCCATCACTCACTTCCACTATTCCAGCACCCCAGACCCGGGGTGGGCTTTATATTCTTCTAGAGAACACATGGAATTAAACATACTAGGCTCATGTGCTTTTACCGAACATGATCCCTTTTGATTGGGGGGACCTTATCAGTCAAAAGATTATTAATGAAATCAGGACCTGATGCTGGATGAGAGCTTGGCTTGCAAATGACATCCCCAAATCCCATAGGTATTCTATGTGTCTCAAGCCTCTCTGTCAAACGCTATCCATTTTTGGAGGAATAATCTTGAGGGTAGAAAACATTTTATGGATAGATAAATGTATTTTATTTAAATTTTCCCAAGTTTGCTAATTAATTCTTTAACTGTGAAATATGTCATATCTATGTCTCCCTGTTACCAACTGATGATCAATCAAGTGATAAAATGATCACTTTCTCAATGTGTTAAAATCTGACAGCTGAAACAGTCCATTTATGTTTTGATGTCTCTCTGCAGGAGCCTGGGAGAGCACTAATCTGTCCCAGTCTGATGATGACGGGGGTACCTCAGGGTCATCCAGAGTGATCCGAACACAGCCAAAGATGTGTGTCAGCGAGGAGCTGCCAGGGAGCATCCCAGACCTGAGGGAGGAAGTGCAAAGCTGTAGACCATGCAATGTCCACAATACCCACCTGGACCTGGAGGCCAACACAGGTAACTTGATATATTTTCTCTTTCTGAGTCAAAGACCACCTTTCGGTTGTTTCATTTCTAGTGAACATTAAAGAATTCAATGTAAACTTAGTTAATGTTCAGAAAAAAGAAAATTAACCAAGAGTCAAATTTAAAATTTTTTTGCAATTACTAGGTTGACTCTATATGCTTTTTGAATAAATTTGCAGGGATATTTATCCTCTAAATTTCAGTCTTGAATTCAGTTCCATTTTCAAATCTGAGTAATTCCAAACACATTCAGTTATGCTGAAGCACTTTATTCCAGGAGCAATAAAAGCTTGCAAGTTGCTCAACAGGTGTGCATCCTTTCAAACACACATTCACTCACACTCACGGACACTTTTGAGTCGCCAATCCACCTACCAACGTGTGTTTTTGGACTGTGGGAGGAAACCCACGCAGACACAGAGAGAACACACCAAACTCCTCACAGTCAGTCACCCAGTCCCTGGAGCTTGTGTGACTGCGACACTACCTGCTGCACCACCGTGCCACCATCGAGCTAAACTCATGCACATGAAATCAGAGTCAGAAACCAAGTAAAATGTGCAAGTTCAGAAACGTAGTAAAATAACAAAACAAGCCAGTACACAGGTAAACTGAAGAAGAAATAAACAATTTGTATACGCATCCATGAATCCATGGATAAACATGGCAATACTCAATATTTAAGAGCTGTGCTCCCTACTCATTTTTCCCTATATTACTCACTATGTAGTGCAACTATGGTGCATATAGGGAGCACTCTAATAGGATGCATGTGTAACATGGTAGCAAGTAGAGTTCTGGGAAATGTTTAGAAAAGAAACGGAGATGGGGGAATAACAATTATGAGTCCCCTTTGAATCATATTTTGAAATAGCTTTTTTTGTAAATTGGTTTCCTTTAAGTTTTCCCTTATGCAATTGGCTTTTGTATAAAATCGCCTCAGAAATGATCTAAGTAATGAGCAAAAAGGGTGGTCTCTGACTTTTGCACAAATCACTGTAAACACAATTTTCTGAATCTGAACATAACTTTATGAACAGAAAATGTGTTCCCTAAACAATTCATTTAAACCATTCTAAACTCTTTAAATTATATAAAAAATAATCACCATTAAAATATGATTATTGCTTAGAATTATGGCTTGTTGTGTTTTTTTTTTTGTTTCTTGTAAGTTGGACGCTCCTGAGTGAAAATAGCAACATGATGTGAAGGTGAAAGACAGCATTGTGGCGCTGCTGGACCTAAACATTCTACTGTTCATTTTAACTTTACTGCATACTAAAGTAACAAAATATATTATGCAAGTTCTTTTGGGGTGAGTGTTTACTGGACAACTGGTTCATTTATTACAATATATAATACATTTTTTATAATAAGTATAATAACATTTTGATAGAACAGTAGAAAAAGTAGAAACATGGCACATACTGAAACTGTACTTACATCTATTAAATCTGTGATAACTGGATATATCTATAACTGATTTGTGTACTGAATCCTTGTAAACTTGTGATAAATAGATATAAATAAAACATGTATTCATTTATATACTGTTTTTTTAATGTATTAACAAGACAATACATCAACTAAATAAATGAAGCTGTCATGTTTGCACGGACTGATGGAGTCGGACGCACTTGCTAAAACACAGTGACTAATTTTATTTACAACACAAGACAATACAGAGACAGACAAAGATAACTATACAGAATACAAAAACAAAGAAAGACCTAGACAGAGATTTAGAGTGACCTAGACTGGGGAACATATATAACAGACTGAGACTGAGTGACAGATACTTGAGACAGACAGAGAGCTAAACAGAGAACTAGACGAGGAGAGCTAAATAAACAAACTAGACAGAAAGCTAAAACAGACAAACCTAATAGGAACACAAAGCATATGGGAGAAACAGACAAAGCCGACAGCTACACAAGGAAGTGAACCGACTCAAAGAACCAACGAGACAAACATGCAATGTCCAACAAAGAAGGAGTCGCACAAAGTGACTTAAATATACCACACAGACAAGGGACACCTGAAACAGATAACGAGGGGGCAGGATTGCAAATAAGACACGGATGAGAAGGAGGACAAAGGCGGGACATGGGCAGAGACATGGACAATAACAAACAGAGCCATGTGCTAAGTGAGCACATGGCGGGGAAAAACAGACAAGACTGGACAAGAGCGTGACAGAAGCTAAATAATTAAATTGGCATGTCATATACTAAAGCTTAAACCCATGACCAAATGACAAGTTTCATTGATATTCTGCATGGAAGAAAACAAAACAAATTAAACTAAATTCAATTTAATAAATTAATAATGTAATACATTTATTAAATTAATTAAATAAAGCATTGAGGTACATTAAGATGAGCAAAAATGTGAACTTATTTTCACTAAGAAAATCAACAACACCTGTCATTTGACCATGTGCACTCACACTCATCTCTATATTATATAAATAAATGCAAACATTATTAGATAACTTCTATATTTTTGCTGAATATGATAAGCCATAAATATATTTAATACTGACCAAACCACAAAATGTCTTGGCTGTACAAATAGAAACTTTAAAGAATTACAAACAATGGGAGTGGAAATCCATGGGAACCTACCCACTCATATTTCTATGTAAAACCAGCTGGGTAATGTGGAATACATTTACTCTGTACATTTTAGATAGTATCCTGTAGAAAAAGAACATATAAGGGACTGCTTGGTGTCAGTTTTGTACATTAGCAGTGAACAGCTTTTAGTAAGATTCCATTTTACTGTGGAAAATGATCATTAAAAAAACACATAGCTCTGTAATCTCTTATTCCCATGTTGTTTCCCACAAAATACATCACATGACATTTGCAAAGTTCATAACCTCAGCTCCATTGTGTTAAGTAACGCAGGTGTTTGTGATTCATCTGAAAGAACCTAAAACTCTTTGTGAAATAATCATATCTGTCATAAGATTGTAAGCTTGAACCCTGGTGATGAAATAGCCATTCATAGCTGGGAGGATGGCCCTCCCACTCCCCAGCACTCAGTGAGATGCTAGACAATACGGCTGTCTGTTATTTGATACAGAATTTACAGAAGTATTGTTCTCCTCCAAGGGTGTTGAGTCCAATGTTGTTGCCTTAAAAATCAAGTTGTGTTTTATCTGTGTATATTCTGTGCCTTTGAGAAAGCTCATGCTAGCCTTCAGCTTCTAAGCTTAGAAGCATCATGTGACTGAGAGCCCAAATTATGTGGTGCAATTGTCAGTTAATTAAAATGAGGACAAAATTGGGCAAATAATTCACTGAAAACTAATTTAAGGAAAAAACAAATAGTGGAAGTGATATATATATATATATATATATATATATATATATATATATATATATATATAATCTTGGCTGTGAAACAAGATGGTGGTAGCGTTATGCTAGTCAGCACTGATGTTAAAACATTGACTGTATTATATTGTACTCAGAGGAAATATTGGATAAGATGTTGCTCATCAACTTCTGAACAATAATATATTTAGTGTGAAATTAATATTTCAAGTTTTTTTTTTCAAAAAAACAAACAAACAAACAAACAAAAACCTTCTATAAATGTCTATTTAACATGTGAAGGGACCTGGAAACATGTTGGTACTTCATGGCTGAGGAAGGGAAAACTCAAGTGGGAGACCTTCAAGCACTGGATGGACCACCATTCTCATTTAAATAACAGCACAGTCAAAGGTATTTCAGACAAAGGCAAAAGACTGTTTTTTTCCCTAAAGTGTGATCTACTGGGGTTAAAACATATGCTTAATTCCCAGGCTCCAGCAAAGCCTCTGATAGCTCTACAGTGAGAGATCGAGAGAATGAGGCACCAGTGGATGTGAAGATTTACATCCCATATGATTCTGCCAAAATGTGTATAACACAAGTATGGGATTCTCTTTATTCTAACACCTTTACAACCACATTCAAAAGTTATGCATACTGAACTGCATAAAAACAAGAACCACTTTGATTATACTGACCTTAACATTGTTTCTTAAATTGTTTCTTAAAATTATTTCTGGAGGTATCTCTAATCAGATCAGATGTATATAATAATCCACTTGGACAAAGAAGGATTTTTACAAAAAATTACTTTAAATCATAATAAAAGACAGAGGATCTAAAACCCTAAACAAAAATGCAAGACCTGTTGCACCAAAATAGTCCTTGTCAGGTAACATTCTTTGAGAAATAGCAGAAAATTAAGCTCTATTCATTCTTTAGAGCTGAAAATGTCCTCAGGTGTTCATGCCCATCCTTCCACAGTAAGAAGAAAACTTAAATCTCTAGGTCTGAAATGACAATAAATAAATAAATAAATGAAATGAAACAATACTTCGATCAACAGACAGCCTGCCCCACAACCAGGGCCTAATTATTATTAATAATCATTTTCAGGGTCGCGGTGGGTCCAGAGGCTACCTGGAATCATTGGGCACAAGGCAGGAATACACCCTGGAGTGGGCACCAGTCCTTCACAGGGCAACATATTCACTCATACACTCACACCTATGGACACTTTCGAGTCGCCAACATGTATTTTTGGACTGTGGGAGGAAACCCATGCGGACACGGGGAGAACACACCAAACTCCTCACAGACAGTCACCCGGAGCAGGATTGGAACCCACAACCTATGTGACTGCAACACCTGCTGTACCACTGTGCCGCACTGTTGGACTAATAAGTAAATCAATACATTCCTTCATTGTCTGAATCTGCTTATCCAGTTCAGGGTCGTGGTGGGTTCGAAGGCTACCTGGAATCATTGGGCGCAATGCGGGAACACACTCTGGAGGGGGCGCCAGTCCATCACAAGTCGACACACACTCACACATATACTCTCAAACTCACATCTATGGACACTTGAGTTGCCAGTCCACCTACCAACGTGTGTTTTTGGACCGTGGGAGCAAACCGGAGCACCCGGAGGAAAGCAATACGGACATGGGGAGAACACAACTCTTCGTAGACATTTACCCAGAGCAGGGCTCAACCCGGGACCCTGGAGCCACCTTTAAATCAATAACTAAAATACCCTTAAATTAAATGCTAAATAACTGTTGAGAGATGGATATCTGAAAATAAAAGGCAGGATAATAATAATTTTCAACAATGCCAAAATATCTACAATCAACAATACAGAGAGCAGATCAGTGCTTAATTAAATATGATCTGTATTTTCAGATTACACAATATTGTTTTTCAAGGATCTACTATTTATTAGGCTTAGCATAGAAATGGCAGGCCTGTGATAGTGAACACAGGTCTCATTGTTTTTGATGAAGCTTGGGATACCCTCCAGCTTTTCTGTGGTCACATGATAATCATCCCTAATGTTTCCTATGTGAGGTTATGTTTTGCTTTGGTAAACCAACTGCTGGTCAGTGCAGTTGTTCAGGCTGCTGGATGATAATCTAAAGCTGGATTTTTAATATTATTCTGACATATGTATGTTAAATTAGTGGTGAAACCCTTGCTTTTTTGTAGCGGGGAGTTGATGACTCATAAAAAAATTGTGATTGGAAAGGATGATCTTCCCTCTACCCATCCTCCAAGCATGTTAAACTCCAGTGATGTTACAATAATGAAGTAATGGGTGCCTTGCAACACCAGAACCACCAAAGCAGAAATATTCTCTGTTAGCTTTTAGCGGTTTTTCATGGATGTAAACATCAACCACATGTGATAAGAACAAGAGTACTCAAATGTCCTGTGAGAGTAAATCAATTTGTAATTAAAGTCTACATCCATGACATCTTCTAAACAATTCCTGTGATACTGTCATGGCTTGACAAGTTTAATAATCCAATTGTAAATATAAGATTAACACTGCAATCATTTATGCTTTGCTGCAAAGCTAGTCAGCTTACCCTGATTAGAGAAGTATGTCTAATTTTAGACCTAGAGATCACACAGATCAACCCAAACCAGGGCTATGATGTTGATGAAGTTTAGTGTTTTCCATGCTTGAATGCTGGATTAACCATTTTAGGGCTTAACTGAGCAATGTTTAATGAACTTCTATAAAAGCATTAGACTGAACTACTACATATCATCCTGAAACATTATGATATGGTTATAGTGCTGTATCTGCTGTTGAATTAGATGGCTGATGACATGATGACAATGAAAAGCCGGCACCTGGAGATGGTTCAGGAGCTGGAGGACAACTTCCTCATTGCGTCACAGGAGAATCAGGTAAGCACCATAAAAATTCTGGTGCAAAGAAGATAATCATTAAATAACATAAAATAAATAACTCAGAAGTGCTAATGCTACATTCTTATATAAATGCTAGTAACATGCTAATAAAGTAATTTTATATTAAACTAAATGCTATGCAAACATCACTATAAATCTGAGCCCATGTTAATCCATCTATTTTAAGGAACACTAGGTCGTATTATTTATCTTAAAATTACAGCTTCAAAATCATTTGTGATGTGTCATTGATCCTTTACCAGGCAAAATAGAGCCTTTGTCTTTGCTACTATGGGCTTAACAATGCAGAAACTGCACTATGTAACATTTGGGGGAGGTAGGAAACCAATTCTGTTCCCCCTTGATTTCAGAACAGTGCTGCAAAACTGAATTACATTCTGCAATGAGGAGTTCTGGAGCAAAAATGTCAAATCTTACTTATGTTACTTAAAGTGTTACTTTAATCAGATACAAGCGATCCCCACCCCTCAGCAACCTGCCATTCCCATACCCAACTTTCTATTAGCCCATAGCTGTCCTGATCCAATGTCAGCTATTGACAGTGTGAATGTTCTGTCTTTATGAGGGAGTCCCAAAAAATAAATATTTACTCCATATTCCTCATTGACAATACAGTCACCACCTCTATGAACAGTGCTGACTCTTAAGCTCAGCTGAAGTGTGTTCAGCATTTAGGAGTGTAGGCATTTGCTGCAGTAGCATGAGGAACGTCCACACTATGGGGCCATTAATTAATCAGCGGATGGAAAATACGCTTCTCATTATTCTACACAAATTTACAGGTAAGAAAAGAAATATTAGTGTCTAAAATACAAGTTTGTCCCACCACAGCACATTCTGTCAATCAACTTAATCATTCTAAAACTTTCTAAATGCAGGTTTGGGTAGGGTATTTGATTTCAGATTAGCAGTAAGTTTTAAGGTACATATAAGGTTTGGCCTTTTTTTAAAAGTTGTGTTTACCTAATTTGTGTTTATTTCATAAAGATCAATTGTATAATGTCCATTCATTACTGAATAGGAAAGAACAGTGATGAAAATCAGAGGCCATTACCAGAACAAGTTAAACATGTTAAAGAGGGTCTTGGGGATCTACCAGGACAAGGTGCAGAGGAGAAATGCATTATGGGAAGAGAAACTCAAGGTGAGATCCAATATATTTGTCCCCATGCCCACCCACGACGCCTTCAAACTGCCCCCCAACTCCCACAATATAAGAACTTATCAATATGTAAACTACAACAGCTTTGTCAGTGTTGAATCAACACTGTTAGTTTTTTCATTTAACACTCTTTAAACACTCTATTTAACACTGACAGTGTTAATTCAACATTAAGTGGTGAATTTGCTGTGTGCGTATAAAAAGCAGGTCAATTTATGTCCAGATTTATTTCTCTCTATCTATCTATCTATCTATCTATCTATCTATCTATCTATCTATCTATCTATCTATCTATCTATCTGTGTGTGTGTGTGTGTGTGTGTGTACGAAAAATAAAATCAGATTATTTAAAATCAGATTATTTACACCCATTGTTCCTGCAGTTCTTAGTGAGCTGCACCCCATTGTTTAAACACCTCTGCTCTACACAATGGTAATGACTTTCTAGACACTTGCTTGACCCAAGTTGCTCTAGAGTGTCCATTGTAATGTTTGTGATTTTCTGTGTAGATGCCATAGCCCTATGGACTCTGTTTAACACTAATTCACTAATTAGGAAAGGTGTCGGGAAATTTTTTTAAAATTATTATTGCATTTTTCTGTGGTTAATTCCAGGGCCTGCAGGATGTGAACGAAAGGCTGCAGGAGGAGCAGAAAGCTCTTCAAGAGCACAGTAAACACAATTTAGAGGCCTGGGACAGAGAAAAGGTACCTTAGCTACCTTTTACCACATTCCTAAGGAGCTTCTTCAACTGTCCTCCAAGTACTGTGATGTTTATAACACTAGCATTAATAACACACACTCACACATTCTGGAATAAACCAATACAATTGAATTTACATTGGAAGCGATTTATTGAGAAAAATTTATGAGAAAATAAGCACCAGGTGTTTTGTATTACTGGAGGTTATGGTAAAGTCTGTGAGTATTATGAACAGGTCTTTACTGTGTGACTGTAAAACTGCAACACAGAATGCGGAATAGTTGTCAGCTCTAGTGTAGACTATCAGATGTGTGTTGTATATTTGCTCAAGTCCATAAACAAGAGGAGGGAAAGAAATAAAAAAGATTTTTTGTTTTTAATGTTTTGGGGGTTATCTGCAAAATGTTTGGAAACCCCTGCCTTACAGAATGAGGTTTATGTCAAAGTGAGAATATGTATGAAAGCCTGCATTAACTGTAAAATGTGTTACAGAGTAAGATGATGGAGCTGTTCTCATCTCGCTTAGACCTGCTCCACAGCCACCAGGCATCCAGTAAGTGATCTAAGCCATACAATACTGATAGTGATCTAAATCAATCATATTATTCAATATTTATAATATGAGTTATTGAAATTACAAAACATGGAAAAATATCTCAAGATAAAATGTCAGGAGATGTCACCATTTCAACTCACCCTAATGTGATCTGATTTGGACATTCTTATTTTATCTAGACTAGATGCTAATATTGCTATTTGATAGCAGTCAGTCACAATGCCACTAGTGAAGTCAGGTACTGATAGCTTTTGGGTGATTAGTTCTGTATCACAAAGCCCAATCCAAATCATGAACTGTGTATTGGATGGAGACTTGGGCACCCATGATGATTTTTTGATCCAGTTTTTCCTTCCTTGGGCTGCTTTTGGTAGGTAGTAAACTCTAACTTTCCTTTGGAGATGTTCTGAACAAAACATGTCCATCACAATTTGGCCCTTATCAAAGTGGCACATGTTGTCCATTTTTCCTGCTTCCAATATCAATGTCAATGAGTGTTCACTCGCTGCCTAATATATTCCATCCTTTGACATGTGCAATTGTGAAAAGATGCAAAGTTATTTTTATGGTCATGTGGCTGATCTGTCTATAGTAACTAATATTATCTGAAGCATAATATGACAAAGTGGTTTGCAGGGTCTGACACCTGTATGGAATGGAATGAGAAAAAAAATCCATTGAACTGCATGGCTCCTCACTGCCCCCATCTGACCGTGTGTTAGCACTACAGGAGCTGCAGATGGCCAGAGCGGAGATGACACGTGTTCAGGAGATGTTACAGGCCTCTCTGGAACCTAAAGAAGAAACAGAAGAAAAGGTAGAATAGGCAGATCTCAGCCTTCTTAATCTAACAGAGTCTGCCCACAGAAACATGAGATGGTTAAATGTATACTCTTCCTAATGTTCAAAACACAGTTTCATCACAGTTCTAAAAGCAGATTGTGGACTAAAACCTATTTCCTGAAATACATTTAAAATGGAGTGGTGCATGGAAGATGAATTTACCATTATTTACTATAATCAGCTTTCTGTATTTAAAGCTCAGAAGACACATTTAGGGTCTCGGGTGGTTTGGGGCATTGGTTAGAGCTAAGGGAGTACAATTAGCATGGACAGAGGTGACGTGTCTGATATCCCCACTAATATCCAGCGATTATTGAATTGTCCCAACCAATAATTTGATCCCCTAAAAAAAAAAAAAATAAATAAATACCTGACCTGTAACGTCTAATTTACCTAGAACTGCAGAAAGGGTTCAATCACATTCTCTACTGGAGTGTTACTTCCCCCTCATATAACCAGTGTGATTGGCTGTGCCTGTCACGTGAGTCTCTGTAGTTTGTTTGTTAGCAGCGCCAAAACTGGAAGGAAAACTTTCCAGTCATATGTCATTGTTACTGTGCAAGACTCAGGTGCATCGTGGGTGACACATGGGTGTCAAAAGCAAGTGAGGGTGGCAGCAAAAAATAAGAATGTTGACATAAGGAGCTATTTTTCATAGAAACGTGTAGCTAAGTCACTTAAAGTCAAGTTCGCTAATGGAATGATTCCTTCATAATAAAAGCAGGCTAACATCGTCTGTAGCTATGAATAACATGGTTTGGAAATGGTCAGTTCTCTCCGTTTTATCACGGAGCAAAGGGGGAAAAAAATACAGGCAAAGGGAGGGGGGTTGGGGGATAGATTCATAGGTCCTCACCAATGTCAAAATTAAGTCTGCTATTGGTTGAAGCTAATTGGTAACATGTCAAGACTAAGCGGTTACATAGTGCCCCATGATTCAGTTTTTTTTCCTGATGTGCTGAGAGACACTTTCAATAGTAAACTTTATGCCAATAGCGCATTAGACACAAATATCAGTCTGCATGATCATAATAACCCTTTCATTTAAACAGATTATTTAGAATATAAGGAATTCAAAAGAAACCTGCTCCCATCTGGGGTGGCCACAGTGGATCAACCGCGATCCTTTTTCATTCTTTCATTATCTGTAACCCTTATCCAGTTCAGGGTCGCAGTGGGTCCAGAGCCTACCTGGAATCATTGGGCACAAGGCGGGAACACACCCTGGAGGGGGCGACAGTCCTGCACAGGGCAACACAGACACACACACACATTCACTCACACCTATGGACACTTTTTGAGTCACCAATCCACCTACTAACATGTGTTTTTGGACTGTGGGAGGAAACCGGAGCACCCGGAGGAAACCCACTCGGACACGGGGAGAACACACCATCAACCACGATCCGCAGTCGATCTGGCACAGTTTTTTTCACCGGCTGCCCTTACAACACAAAGCATTCCAGTGGCTAGGAACACACATTCACACCTGTGGACAATCTTCAGAGTCGCCAATCCACCTAACAACGTGTGTTTTGGACTGTGGGAGGAAACCGGAGCACCCGGAGGAAACCCATGCAGACATGTGGAGAACACACCAAACTCCTCACAGACAGTCACTCGGAGCAGGACTTGAACCCACAATCTCCAGGTACCTGGAGCTGTGTGACTGCGACACTACCTGCTGCACCACCTAATTTATATTACTGACCCCTCACTTCAAATGTTAGGGTGTCTGATGATGAGTACTGGAGCTTCAATGCCAAAGTAATACAAAAATATTTTGGTTGAAATAGATTTTCATTATGTATTAGATACATTAGCTTCATAGATGTGGTGTAAAATAAAAAAAAAACACCAAACCTCTGTTGGCTAGTCATTTATGTTTTTATATGAGGTGCCCATTACAATTTTAGCAGAGCTTGTTAGTAACTATTTACACTTAATTGAGTATAATTTATATATGTTTGTACTTTCTTGAATATTACTTTTGCTCAATCCGATGTCACAATAGTGACTTTTATGGGAAATCATTTTATTTTAGATAAAATGTGCATGAAAACTAAGAAGAAGAGTACCTTATGAACTTTCTGTGCCGGTAGATGCTGGATTTTCCAGATGCTGGATGTTTTGAAGATCACTGCAGTTCTTGAAATTCCTCAGGCCTTCAGTAGTTTAATAAACTTATACTTTTGCATTTCCACTCAGGTTATTTTTCTCTTGACTGCTTTTACTTGAGTCACTGCTAATACCACTCCTCACCTCTGTTTTTTCCTGAAAGTTAAAAGAGAAATATTGCCTGAAAAATCTATGCCTCCACTTACACACAGGACAGCAGTGAGCATAGTGCTCCACTGGAGGGAGCCCAGGCTCGTCTGGAGGAGCTAAGGGAGAATCTGTATAAAAGAGAAAGGGAGATCTCTGTGCTGATGGAGGGAGAAGGAATGACTGCAGTCGCACAGTCAGTCTACAATCACCTCCTCAGTGCTACAGTACAACAGGTGAAGAGAATAAAGACACATTAATCACGACTGATTAGGTCATAATCATAATTGATTAAGTTATAGGTTTAATTAATGGCTTAACACCCATAATAACCATATACTGTAGATTAAGATATGCATATAAACTGTGGCTGCTGGAACAAATAATTGTATATGTTTTTTATCAGAATTCAGAGAATTCATAACTATAATTTACACTTTTCAAATGTCGTGATGAACAGTGCTCTTAAAATACTTGAAAAAAAAAATATTTATAAAAGTTCATTATATTCTCATTTTCAGGCTCATCTTGTCTATTCAGAAGTGACCGAGGCCAAGCAGCAGTTTGACCACATGGCAGAGAACAACCGTAAATCTCTGGAAGAGGCTAAAGAGACACTACATCCAGCTGAGCAAGAATTTGTTCAGGAGACCCCTACAAAGGACAGGACAGAACCACAAACACAGGGGTAAAAATACATAAAAACATATAGAAATTAAACATAAAGAGAGAAAAACAATTAGTCGATACTATATGTCCATATGCCATAACAGGAGAGACCAATCAGATGTCAGCGAGACAGATCAGCTGACTCGGGTCCATCTGCAGAAGTATGAGGTCATCGAGATGGCCCTGGACTGCATCAAAACAGGGGTTACACCCACTATTGCTGGTAAACAAATAAACAAACCAATAAAAGAACAAAAATTGATTCATTTCACAAAGCAGTATTTCTTAAAAGCAAACGCAAGTGAATGCCAGTAAGCACCTACCCGTACTGCAGATGGACAGACATGACGGCAAGTTTAAGTTATCTAAAGGATTGATTTTTATGTAAAAAAATAATAATCTTCAGAATCTTAGATACCCCACATAAAAAAAAAGTCTTTATCTCTTGCTCATCACAAACCTGACTTTACTTCCAGGCTCTCCAGTTTCTTCCACAATACAAAAAACACATGCTTATAGATGGACTGGCTGTACAAAGTTGTCCATAAGTATGAGTATGTGATGCCCTGCAAAGGACTAGCATCACATCCAGTGTTCCTGCATTTCAACCAGAGATTCTGGGTAGGCTCTAGGCATACTGTGACCCTGATCAAGATGCTTACAGAATATTAATAAATGAATGTGTTTAACTGAGAAATGCTGCTTTTGTGAAATCTAATTAAATGTGTCAGATTGTCCTTGCAAATCACTGGTGCTGCTGGTGGTGTTAATGATATTCTGTTCTTGTATCCAGGACCAGTCAATGGAGATGACATGGTAGCGCTGGACAAAAATGTGAAAGTATAATTGCCTACTCTCACACACAAACACACCCAGATTCACGTGCAAAGGAGCGCCACCACACACTAAGCTAGTGGTTCTCAAACATGTCTCTAATGTAAATAAGAATATTTGAAATCTCCAACCTCCACTGGTATTTAATTTAAACACTGTAGTTTATAAAAAACTGCAACTTAATACTGAACCAAAGACAATTAAGTGGAAAATCACATTTACAGTGGAATTACTATAAGTGACATGCCTTCTATATGTTTTCATTTTCCTTGCTACCCCCCCAGTCACCTACCACCAACCCACAATAGCTTTGGGGACCCCTGCAATAAGCACATTTTCATGAGTGCTTGCTGAGACTGAAATTCCTTTCACTGGGGAGATTTTTCTGTGAATAATGAAGAGGAGTTTGAGAGATCTCTGGATGATTCTCATGTCTTTTCAAATGCTAACATGTTAGTAAACAGCTCAACAAACTTGGAGGAGAACATTAACTTTATTGTCATTTCTGTAATGTTAACTCAGTGGTTCCAAAATGGGTGCCATTACAGGGGGGCTTCGCAAGGCAAAAGAACACATATATAAAACATGTCACTTACTCTGGGAATCCCTGTGTTAACTAAAAGATGGCCATTTTGCATATCATCAGGGTGAGTAATGGAGGGTGAGGTAGGGTCGACAATTAGAAAGTTGCAACTTAATTGCAATTTAATTAAGTACTGTCCTAACACATATACCAAAGTACAAACCAAGGTTGGAATACACTTATCAAGAGAAGGTTTGCAAAGGCTGTCAAGGTGTGCTATCAAATGATTTGTACCAAGGAGCACAAAATTTGTACAATTCCAGCCCCAGTTTCAGCCACACATTTCATTGTTGTCACTGATTCTGGTCACATTTGTTCCTATGATCTGTAGATATTCGAGGAGAATTTCAGGAAGACTGGCTTCCTGGATGCTGAGGCTGGAAAAAGTGTCGGTCAGCACCTGCTACTGCTGCAAGCTGAGGTCAGGACAATGAGCTTCGGTGGACAATACATCCAAATATTCACACTTACTTTTGAGAAAATTATACTTCTATTTCCTAGGGTGGTTCTTAGTTGGTTCTTCTCCAACACACTTGGTTAAAATCAGTAGTTAAATGCAAGGTTAAATTCTGTTTTAGTGAAAAACCACCAAACCCTTGATGACCCCTTTCCTACAAAATTTAGCACACACCAAAAAGTAATATTTATAAAATAAGATGCCAAAATGATATTCTTCATGCATTATGACATAGACTATATATATGGTTGCAGTTTTATGACTAATCAACAAATTAAACATTGTGTGAAATATTTCCAAGAATATGAACATAACAATTTGGCCTAACTTATAGAATATATCCCTTTTAGTTCCATTGCTAGCATTCTATATTTACTAAATTAGTTAACATTCCTCTGCAGCTGATACATTTTCAAAGCTGGTACATTTCTAAAAACATTCTAAAAGCTGTCCTCAAATGAATGACTGTGAATATTATACCTACCGTGTTTCCCCGATAGTAAGACGCAGTGTGGGTTTTAGGGGGGTCGGCTAATGTAAGACGTACCCCGAAAGTAAGACATAGTAAACTGTACGTTGGAAAAATATAAGCCATAGTACCGGTACCTTTTGCTGCATTAACTGCGGGATGCGGACGGTTAGAGCGGAATGAGCGGAGGGATGTGGAGGCCGCGGGAGCAGCAGTAATGTTGTCCGTGGTCCAACACGCAGCCTCAGTGCCCTCACGTGCAGCCGCTGGTGGCCGCTCTGATCATGGAATAAATCTGTTTTATCTTCCAGTATAACATATTCAAACTGTTCGTTCTTACCGTTTTTCATTGTTTTACATGTTATACATGGAAATACCGTCATGATACGGTTGTAACAAGACATTCTTGGCACTTGCTTATATAAAACTGTTTTATGGTGAATACCATACTGTTCGGGTTGTTAATAAATGTTAATTTTATGGTTAAAACAAAAATCGACATTTTTTACCAATATAAGACATACCCCGGAAAGTAAGACATAGTGGGACTTTTGGGGGTAAAAAGAATGTATGACACTGTCTTACTTTCGGGGAAACACGGTAGACCATAGGTTCAGGACAACAGTGTAAAAAGAACAGAACGAAAAACTTTTCCTGCTAATGTTTTCTAATGTGTTTTTATGATATTTTATATCTTAGTGTAAAATTTATGCTGGCACACATGAACATATTTATACAGTTCAAAGTTTAAAAAATGTAAAGCTTGTTACAGACATCAACATAATTTACTCTTTAATCTATTTACGTATTGCAAAAATACACGGACAGCTTTGCTTAATTTACTTGTAATATTTTAGTTCCCAGAAATCTCTGAAGGCCTAAAAAGTCCTTAGGGTTCCCCACTGGCTGCCTGTTTCTCTGCCTTGTATAATTTTACATTATAAGTACTTTACATTGGAACATATCTTACTTCAGAATGAATTTCACAAGAACGCTAACTAAAACATTTTGGCTGATACTTCTGAAGGTAAAAAGTATTCTATTAAACTATTCCTTCAATTTCACAATGTCTGAATCTAAGGGGTCATTTAATGTTGCTTCGTTTTGTCTTTCAGCTTAAACAGATGAAAGATGAGAATAAGAAAATCATTGAGAATTACACAGCAGAAAGAACCCTGAGGAAGAAGTACTACAACATGGTGGAAGATATGAAAGGTATATTCTCTTATTGACATATATTACATAATAAAATACTGGAGATGAACACAGTTGTTGTCACAGCAACAACAGTCAGACAAAACAATAACTAAAATTGCCTTATCTTTATCCTCAAATGGCAGCGTTACACAGAATTTCCAAACTTTCCCAGACATTCTTTCTGCTTTTTAATTATGTGTGATTAAGTCCAAAAGAAATACAGGCCAGTGCCAGAACAAGCAGGAAAAAACTGAATAACTCTCACTAATAAAAGCAAAAAAATCTACATGCTCTTGAGAGGGTATGGTACGTTCTGCTTGCTGTGAATTTAAATACATATGCTTTGTCCTAACATCTGTGGACACTCCTTTTAATCTGCATATTTTCCTATTTCAATGTCCCCATTGCTGAACAGCGGAACGAAGGAGCTCCTTCCAGTACTTTTTGGATGAGATGGAGTGGCACAACTAATCTTCTGAAATCAGTATCTGACCTTAGTGTTACTTTTATAGCTGAATGTCATCAAATCTTACAGCAATGTCCTGAAAGCTCCGGTTTCCTGCCACAGTCCAAAAAACACATGTTGATAGGTGGATTGGTGACTCAAAAGTGTCCCTAGGTATGAGTATGTGAGTGAATGTGTGTGTGTGTTGCCCTGTGAAGGACTGGCGCCCCCTCCAGGGTGTGTTCCTGCCTTGCGTCCAATGATTCCAGGTAGGCTCTGGACCCACCGTGACCCAGAACTGAGTAAGTGGTTACAGACAATGAATGAATGAATGAATGTTCTGATATCTAGTGCAAAGCCTTCTCTGAAGAGCAACTGTCACATTAATAAAGTGGAGAAAGCCATCCTTCAGTTTATTAATTTCAGACCAAATGTGGGATTAGCTGTTGTCACAAACTTCGACAATATACTGTAATACCTATGAATTCAAGAGGCGGATCCTCTGTGACAGGTCTCTAAATGTTCATGCATTCATACAGTGGTGCTGGTACAAGTGTATCAATATTTCTTTATATTTTGTAGAGACAATATCAAGGTAAGAGCACCTGTGTGACCAGAAACTGACCAGGGCTAGAGAATGGGCTTCAGTTTGTAACTGTACGTCAGTGTAATGTTTCTTATATAATGGTCAGTGATTTTATGCATGTTCTCTGGACAGGAAAAATCAGAGTGTTCTGTCGTATAAGGCCTCAGACACGGGCAGAGCTGGCAAAGGGTGGACACACCATCGTAAGTTGTTTGGATGACTACACTGTGATTTTAGCCACTCCTCGTGGGCCTCGGGAGTTTCAGTTTGACAGGATCTTCACTGCAGAGAGTACGCAAGACGAGGTGTTTCAGGAGTCCAGCAGGTAGGGGAAGAAATGGTCACTGTCCAAAGAAAACATGCGTCTCCATGTGCTCATTTTCTGTTTCATATATATATATAATTTGAGGAAATTGTGATTGATTGTGTACCCCCGCAAAGGCTCATCCAATCAGCGATTGATGGCTTCAATGTGTGCATCTTTGCATATGGTCAGACGGGCTCTGGGAAAACCTTCACCATGGTGGGGGACAGAGAGCATAAAATCCCAGGAATCATCCCCAGAACCTTCACTAAAGTCTTTGAAATCATCCAGGAGAATGAGAATAAATTTGAGTTCAAGGTAAGCTTGGCTTTAAATTTGAACAATCGAATATCTGTGTCTTAAAGTAGTTGAACTCTAATCTATAAAGTGTATAAAGGTTTGGACATTTCTTTTGAGTTGCACTGTAATGCATGAACGGACTTTACCTCCTTTCCCCTCCCATCCTCAGGTTTCAGCGTCCATGCTGGAGCTGTATAATGATCGGCTACAGGACCTCTTTGTGAGCCCAGCCGAGGCGCTGGCCAAGCGGATCGAAATTAAGAAGGACAAAAAGGGGCTTGTGTTTGCCCAGGGAGCAGAGACAAAGGAGGCTGCCAGTGCAGGAGAGCTCTTCGCTCTGTTTGAACAGGGCTGCGCTAACCGACGTATAGCTGCTACCAGTATGTCAATAATGTCTAATGATGCTAATTTAGAAAGAAATGCTCTCTATATCATTATTTGTTATATATCATTCTGACTATACTAAATACATTTTATTTTCTTAAAAGGCACATATACACTTTTTCCACAAGTTAACAGAGATCTCCGGAGTCTTATTGAAATGACTGTGACAAGCTTTGGTTGAAATAACACAAGGATCGGACAATAGAGCATTGTTCTCTCCCTGTCTGAACAGCCCTGTTCAGGAGGACCGATTTCAGCTCCTGTTCCTTTAAATGACAATGAGCCACAGCTCAGTTCAACACGAAAGCCCATGAGTGAGGAGCGATGAGCAGAAGCTCTGGTTTTATCCGTTTAGTGTTTTTGCAATATTTAATCAGTACTCTTATTTCTCTGTGCTCATTGCGTTTGTAAACACTGTTTACAAAGTTAAGATTGAATAGACTCAGACAGAGAGGTGGGACAATTCTGAAGTCTCTGCACTCTATTTAAGAAGCGGTTCACTGTATCCCAGATTTTCAGACTTGGGCTGCTCACAAAACAAATACTGGGTTGTTTTCTAAAAACTTTAAAAAATTAAACCATTTGAAAGAGGAAAATGAAAACAGTCCAGTACTACCAATATTTGCACTGCCATAGTTTCAAATTCACCCATCCATTATCTGTAACCGCTTATCCAATTTAGGGTCACGGTGGGTCCAGAGCCTACCTGGAATCACTGGGCGCAAGGCGGGAATACACACCCTGGAGGGGACGCCAGTCCTTCACAGGGCAACACAGACACACACGGACACTTTCAAGTCACCAATCCACCTGCAACGTGTGTTTTTTTTGGACTGTGGGAGGAAACCGGAGCACCCGGAGGAAACCCACGCGGACACGGGGAGAACACACCAACTCCTCACAGACAGTCACCCGGAGCGGGAATCGAACCCACAACCTCCAGGCCCCTGGAGCTGTGTGACTGCGACACCTACCTGCTGCACCACCGTGCCGCCCGAGTTTCAAATTCAGTTTTCACTTATAAAATCTTATCAAAAGTCACTTTGCAGTGTTTCTTTTCTCTGATAGAGATGAATGTGGAGAGTTCTCGGTCTCACCTGATCTTTAGCATCATGCTGGAGAGCCACAATCTGACCAATGGTAGTGTGAGTTTTGGAAAGCTCAACCTCGTGGACCTTGCTGGCAGCGAGAGAGCAGCAAAGACTGGGGCTAGAGATGACCAGCTCAAGGTTCATTCACACCACACAAACTTTAATGGTTGATTTAATGACTTTAAATATTAATTGTCAGTCATTTTTACCACCTAGATGTAGCAAACTAAATGAATGTATTTAATTAAGGTTTTGTTGCTTCTTTTTTTCTATAAAGTTTATCTCACATGGGATAATGGATCAAATTGCTTTTGTAGTCCCTGAATGAATTAGTTCATGCTCCATAGAGTGGGTCACCCACATGTAATGCAAGTTTAATTTTAAAGGGGAGATCAGAGACAAAAACCAGAGAACGTGCCAGCTCAAAAACTGAGAAATCATCCATACATCAGATCCGAAGGGCAAAACCAAAACAAAGTCACGAAATACAAAATCCAAGTCATAAGCCAAGAAAACAGATAATCAATGCTCAGTATGCTCAGAACCACTGTGCCAATACTTCACAATTAATAGAAAGGTGAAAACACACCCAGATTCAGTTGACCACCGCCTGAGTCTCAGACTGGATGCAACACACAGATTTGGTGGCAAGTGACTCCCAGAGGAACTCTGAGGATTGGAGTCCAGAGTCTCACCAGCCATAGATGGTTATGCTTATGTTGGTGGTTATGATTAAAAACGTAAGGCTTACAACAAAATCTCTGATACATCCAGTCTACTAGTTGTCAATACAAAGACAATTTCCTAATGTGAAGAATTTCCCATTTGAGAAAATGGCTGATTACTTTTTTAAGGTCCTAAGATTATTAAAGTAAAAAGCATTGATTACCGCCGCAGGTCTTGGATTATCTCTACATATTTTACAGTTTTGTTATTTTGATGATTAGTTAGGTCTAAATAGTTGGAGTTAAAAAAAAGGATATGTGTAGGACAGGGCACTGTAGTACTAGAGATATAAACAACAATTTTAAGTTGGAAAGACACATGGAGAAAAAAAAATCATGTTATGAATTTAGATAGAAACTATCTATGTTTTATCTCCAGGAAGCAAACTCGATCAATAAGTCTCTGAGTGCTTTGGGTGATGTGATTTCGGCTCTGGCAACGGAGCAGTCCCATGTGCCCTACCGTAACAACAAGCTGACCCAGCTCATGCAGGACTCACTGGGAGGCAATGCCAAAACCCTCATGTTCCTCAACATCTCCCCTTCTGATTGCAACCTGGATGAGACCCTTACTTCGCTAATGTAAGGCACATAAACACTGTTTTAGAAAATTAAGTTATTATAGGTGGCTTTGAGTGGGGCAGTGGTCTAAGGGTTGTTCCTATCCTCAGAATATAGCCATTTTGGTATTCAGAAATGCCTCCTTCCTTCATAGCCAATGTGTGCATCTCTTAGGGGACATAACAGCTCCTCCAAGTGTAAGGTGTCCTGTGATGTTGTGTTAGCAGTTTGAAAACAAGGACTTTTTCAGGAACCCTTCCAGGCTGGTGGCATTGTGTATGTGGGGGGCCTTAGGAAGTGGCAGTAACTAAAATTGGGAAAAGATTCTTAAATAAATCAATTAAAAAGTGGGTTAGATGGGTTATAAATTTAATAAATTAAGGTACCACATTTGGTCCCTAGCCACCAAGCTTTTCTATGTCAATAATGCCCAATCTTAGCTGCAGTGTTTATAGCAGTAGCGCTAAACAGGGTCAATGCTCACTCCAAGGAAAATGATTTCTACATTGTTGAAGGGGGCACATAAAAGAAGCTAAAAATGAATAACTAATATCCATTAAAAAGAAGTTAATTTAACTAAAACTACTGCCCACAACAGAGAAAATTATTGTTGCTATGTTTCCAGATATGCATCCCGAGTGAAGGCCATTACCAACCATGCCCAAAAGAACACAGAGAGCAAAGAAATCGCTCATCTCAAAGAGGTCTGAACTTACATTTCAGAAGCATCACTTGACTCAATACTGTAAAAAACTAATCCTCACTCTTTTTCCAGATCATCTTGAAACTGAAGTCAGGACAATCTGTCGAGGAGGTAGACGTCTGAACTATGTACGCGGACACTCAAATACACCTTGGTCTCCATCTCCATTCTTTCCTTTAAACAAACACTGACCACGTTATTTAAAATACCAACCTTGTACTACCACTCACTGGCCTCTTCAGTAGAAATCCATACCTCGTGTGTCCACTCTTAAGGTATTTACTTACAGACAGTGGCCTGTCTGTTGCTGAACCCTCTTTACTCCATTCAGTATTGGTCAGATAATTTAGGGAATGTGTCATTCCCACCATAGTAGTGGCACTGATAATTGTAGTCTTTGGTGCAAAGAGTGGCTCTGTGGTCAGAAACTGTCCACTAATATAGAGCTAGATACCACAAACTTTAAATCAACAGATGGGCTTCAGTCTGTATCTGAACTTCAGTAAAAAGCTGCTGCAAGGGAAGGTTCTCTAATAAAGTGACAAGTGGGTGGATTTAGTTGTGTATCTGTATATTTTCAAGGGATGTGCTTTTGATCATTCATTGTCTGTAACTGCTTGTCCAGTTCAGGGTCATGGTCAGTCCAAAGCTTACCAGGAGTCACTGGGAACACACCCTGGAGGACGCGCCAGTCCTTCACAGGGCGACACACACTCACACCTATGGAAACTTTTGAGTCGACAATCCACCTACCAACATGTGTTTTTGCACTGTGGGAGGAAACCCACACGGACACGGGTAGAACACACCAGCGGGAATCGAACCCACACCCTCCAGGTCCCTGGAGCTGTGTGACTGCGACACTACCTGCTGCATCACTGTGCTGCCCATGCTTTAAATAATTTTAATTTAAATGCTAATTTACCTTTACTTAACAAAGTACAGAGTGTTACATTTACCCATACGCCTTACCGAGTTACCAGGTTTTAAACTCATTGTATTATTAACCTACATGTCATTAAGATTCACACCTTGTCCAGTAACATCTGGGAGAGTGAAAACTATCACATGCTTCTTCCAAGACATGAAGGCAGCTGCTACATGCTTTTAAACCTCTGCTGATACAACCCTGCTGGACATGAACACTCTTGAAGGAAAATGCTATATACTCAAATATTGTTTCTGATTAATAAATATGGCTACTTTGCTCACATTGCTAACACAATTCTATTATGTATTATATGTTATGAACAGATTCCAGGTAGGCTCTGGACCCACTGCGACCCTGAACTGGATAAGCGGTTACAGATAATGAATGAATGAATGAATATTATGAACAAAACTTGGTGCTTCTTTTTTCATTTCTGCATTAATTAGTCCTGCCCTCCATATTTTCTGTATACATAATAAAAACACATGTAAGCAAAGGCATTGATATGTAGCACCAAAGCTTATCCAGAGCTTCCAATGACAAAGGTATGTATTTTAGGCTTTCCTGATTTTGAAACACCAGAAACACCCCTGTAACCATAGCATAGTTTTCCTTAGAATATGCACTCATATGAACAAGATCGGCTTGGAATTGAGTCAATACCGTATAACCCTGTTTCATTTGTAATTATGTCGTATGGGTTTGTGGAGTGTGTACACATCTGCGCTTGCTCACCAATCTGAAACCTGCTGATCAGACAAACGCATTCCTGCGTTTCCTAAAAAGCCCCTCTTCAAATTATTTATTTATTTCACTGCCTAATGAGCCAGAATTAGATGATGTGTAAAACTTTTCATATGATTTGAAGTGTGGATAGATTACATTGATTTTTTTATTTTATTTTATTGACTTTTATTCAAAAATCACAATGCATCAATGAAACCTAGAAATTTCACACTCAGCTAAATTTCTGTCAACTAGATATTCAGTGTGTTTCAATCACTTAACAAAATCATGTGACATTGGTTTGATAATATTACATTTTGTAAACGTTTAGCATTAACAACATGCACACAAAATAAAATCATCCAGAGTATCGTCAGTCTGTGGTGGACAAAGTACACAAACCATGTACATGAGGACAAATACAGATACTCGGGGGTAAAATTACTTAGAAGTCCTCATTTTAGATCTCAACTCGAGTAAAAGTACAAAAGTATTTGCCTTCAGATGTATTTAAGTAGTGAAAGTAAAAGTACCGTGACCTATTATGGGTCTCAAGTCCTACTGTAATTTTTGTAACAAGACTTGCTTAACACATTGTAGGTAAAAAGGCTCATGTCACTCTAGGTTCCCCAGTCCTTTAATAGAATGGTAATTTCTGCTGTGTTCATCAGTATCAGACTAATGTCAAAGATTAAATGCAATGACTGAAGTTATATCAACTATTACATACATCCAAGGTGCTGCCCCTCCAAACCAAGAGGTTGCTGTCTCCTGGGAATTAAGTCCAATGTATGCTTCTGTGCTGAACCTATGGTGTAGGCAGTTCGACCGTATGTGCACCTCTTCAGAAATGTAACTTGTTACACTTACGCAGACAACAATGATTGGTCTGCAGTCGGATGAACATGGTTCAAAAGTCCAGAAATGTTAACTACCCTACATTACACTGCTGGATCTCTACAGTTAGAGAGACAACGAGTGAAGAGAGGCTCTCCATAATCACTGTCCCTGCTGGGAAAAATATAATTGCAATAATTTGGATTGAAACCAGATGGTTTTGCTTTCTAATGGCATCGTTTTCACCACCATGAGAGCCACTGCCATATCAGGACATGTGTAAAACATCAAATGTATATGGGACCTTCTGAATAAACAAGCTTATGTCAGATGTATGCAGATCTGGTGCTAGTTTAAACTGGCCATTGTTCTAAATTTACTAAACAAATTGATTTACAATTGAAAAATAATTAACCACAATTTATATGCTGGCCACATTTATTTTATAAAATAATTGATATCAATATTTTAATCATTTAATGTGAGATGGGGGACAACATCCTAGAATTTAACTTTACTACACGTCTATGTAATTAAAAATGAAATGTTTAAATATTATTTTACATTTACAC
This sequence comes from Hoplias malabaricus, assembly GCF_029633855.1. Lineage (NCBI taxonomy): Eukaryota > Metazoa > Chordata > Actinopteri > Characiformes > Erythrinidae > Hoplias > Hoplias malabaricus. Next base: position 4,900,291 of record NC_089820.1, on the reverse strand, counting down.
GTTGAAAGCTTTAAGTCCACAAGATGACGTCGTCTGTCTAAAAACTAAAGTCACAGCTACATTTTCATCAATCAATATTACGAACAGCTGCAGCCAACTTGAAAAATATAAACTTATATTTTTATAATGTCCAGGTGAATAATTAAAAGTAAATAGGCTATTTCAAGTGAATGAGACCCTATTTTAATTTCCATTTTATTTTGTGTACATTTCTAATGCAAGAAGCAGACACCTTTTCTTGTAAAATAAGTGATTTGTCCTTGTTTGCTGCAACAGCCTCTACACTTCTGGGCACGTTTTACAACAGATAAAACACTGCTGTGAGAATTCTGAACACATTTCTTCTCCTCAATCCGTAAACTTTTTTTTTCTCTGTAAACTATTTACTTTGTCCTGTGTTCCATAACTGAGTAAGCCTGCTTTTTCTACCGTCCTGACTGATGGACAACACCTGCTTTTATTGCTTATGCTTCGATGAGGAGTGTCCACTGACACTGTTGCTACTCTGACTTGACACAGGCAGAGAATGACAACATTTTGCCTCCACACATTGGCACACAGGCATGGTTTTTCTGTATGCTGAGGGACAAATACTAATATATTGCCAGCTCCATGTCTTGAACATTAATTGGATGCCTTTTTTTGTTTGGAGTGCACCCCATTACTGTTCAGGAGTTAGGTCTCTGAATTTATGTAAGATTTCATTATAGAACTGTGTTAAATAAAACAACATTGATAAGCCGCATGATATCAACACAACTTTTTTAAATCTACAATTATAACTCAATGAGGGGTACAGGATATGTACCCTTGAGGTTACCACCACAGTGACAGTTTTATAACAGTAGAAAATTGCAAGCTGCTCTGGATAAGCGGAAATGGCATAGTCATTGACAATTATTAAAAAAAAAAAAAAGACATACAACATACTTTATTCATACAAACAATTCCCATTTACTTAATTTTTTTCCCAGCTACAAACAAATGTAAATACAAACTTTGAAGCCTATGGCCTTTATTAATTAATATACATACTATACAACAGTAAACGTTTTTTTCTCTGTAAACTATGTACAAATAAACATTCATCTTACTGGTAGTAGTATTTTGATTTTGGAATGGAAAACAAACATGATTTCATTTGTACTCTAGATTACCACAATGTTTTTGTCCCTGCAGTGTCTTTTTTCACTCTTTGTGCCTATGGACTTTATCTCATTGGTGGAGGTCCTCCACGTCCTCTTCCTCTTCCACGTCCTGGTCCAGGAGGTAATCCTCTCCCTGCCCCTGGCAGTGGTCCAGGACCCCTTGGGCCTGGGGGACAGGTCACAGGTGCTCTGGGATTTGCAGCAGCCAATGACACATCCCTCTGAAGGTTTACTCCTCTCGCACTGGCTGCTGTCCCAGCTTTCCCTGTCACCTTTGGAGATTTACCAGTGGGGGCTTGGCTCACTGGATTCTCTGAAATTCAAAAGCAAACAAACATTTGTGTACATTTGTAGGTGTTTAAAAATGGACCAATGTTGTCTCAGTACCTTGGTTAGGTCCTGACTTAAATTTGCGACAAGGTGCACATTTGATACACATATAAATGTTTTAAAAAAACAAAAGAACACAAAAAAAATTCCCATATTACTAGAAAAAAAAAATTAAGTGTTTTACTTAAAATAATTGGGTATATGACCTGGTTGCTCTTCAGTTGGTGCTGGAATCAGAGATTTGTTTGGCAGAAGATCCTCCAGATCTTTCATGACTTGGTTGGTACTGTCTTTATTGTTCCTGCGGTTCTTCTCCTCATCTCTTTGCTGAAAGAAACGAGACAGGAAACTTGACTGGAAATTTCAAGAGAATGCTGTAAGTCTACTGACTATGAGAAATGTCAGTGAAAATTTCTTTAAAGTTGATGTCATGCTTGGTGTCTGAATTTGCTTTGATAAAAATGGTGACATACTAAATATAGACAACATGGTGGCTGCTAATATTTTAGCCATATGTAATTACTGTCTATTTTAATAGATTACAGTATAATCTTAGGCAAGTGTAACATGATTTGCATAACTGCTTGCTAGCATATCTTTAGGTTATAACAGTTTTGACATATCATTGCAACTAGTCTTCTGACGTAAATAATAAAAGATGCCTTTATCCTTCCATAAACATTAAAATTTTAAATATTTTGTGCCGATATGTTCTATTGCTATACATATCGAATGTTATGTAGACTATTATTGCATATATGCATAGGTAATATAAAATTAAATGTTCTTTCCCCAAATACCTTTTTTAAAGACCATTTATTTAAAAACTGTTTGTGTCCTAATCTTCCCACGTCTTTTCATTCCTGGCTACAGATCATAGGCTAGATTAATTAAGATTTTAATTAAGAAATTACACACCATTTGCATCTTTCTCTTCAGGTCCAGGTTAGCTTGCTGGTATCCCTTTGAGACAGTATTCAGGTAGTAAATGGCTAATCTGTAAAAATAAATGAATAAATATATACATTTTAAAAAATGCATAAAAGGCACTGTCTGTACATCACTTCAATACATGGAGCTTCACAAACACAGCTTCTCAAGGCCATATAGTGAGGTAGGCCTGCTCCATTGCCAATCATCATACCTCACTACCCATCAGTGTTCAGTACATTATTTGATAGAGGAATATGGTAAAAAAAACAATTGCCTTGAGCACCCCATGTACAGAGATTAATGGTGTGTTCCAAGTGCCATTTTATCTTATTTAAAGTAGTGGTGCTTGGATTTTGAATTGAAAAGGAGACTTTGAGTTAGATTACTATTTAAATAAGAAGGTGATATAATTCAAACAAATGACATGAGTGTACAGTACAACAGCTTTGTGCATATTTACATTTAAAAACTTTCAGTTGATTAGCAAATTACTCACTGTTGTGTCATACTCTAATTAAGCTTTGTTACAAGAGAGAGAGATTTCTCATAGGCATAGTCAAGCTTTGCTGTAGACACAGTAGTTTTTTACAACACACTGCCAGTTTAACTTTGTTAATTTGATAATTATGCTATTGATACTTATTGTATAGTAATTATGCTAGAACACATCCAGGCTTATACACACACCAAGCAAAGGGGATACTGAATACTCACACCATGAGAAGCACAATGGAGATTATGAGTCCAGGGTTGGAGGCATAAGTGAAGATATTGGCCATAAATGCTGGAAGGTTCTGAATAGTTTCAATGACAACATCGTACATCTTTTCTCTCCCGCTGTGAACAATCAGTCAATATTGGAAACAATTTACTCAAGGAGCCTGCTACAAACAGTAATGGCTACATGTCTTATGACAATCATTGCATTTGCATTACTTTAGCTTTAGCTACCTTTAAACAGAATCAAATAACAAATTCAGTCAAGTATATGGTTGTTAAAAAGGGTTTCTTTATGAACTACTATACCGCTGGTAATTAGCTTGTTTAGTTTTATTAGCTTTATTAGCTCAGGAAGTGAATACAATTAACATATGAATGTTTGACCTGAAGGGTCCGCAGTCAAAAGAGGGGGACATGGTCATCATAGTGTAAACCACAGGCATCAGACTGAGGAAAAGAACGAGCAGCAGGATGCCCATGTAGAAGTTGTTGGAGCGTGAGGCCTTGAACACTCGCTCGTGAGGAACATTGCTGCTCATCACAGCCCAGACCTGGAAGTACATGGAAGACACCAGACGCAGAATATTGATTCCCACAAGGCCTGGAGCATAGAAACTACCCATCCTGAAACATACACAAACACAAATATAGTAGCATTTATTCATTCACATTTAGAGGAATACAAAGCAAAAATACTATTTTATTATATATTATATTATATTAAGTAATTTATGCAGTCTTGTTCCTTAGTTTTTGGAGCTAGTGGGCAAATATAGCTTAAAACCTTAAATTGCAGAAATGAAGACTGTACAAAATGCTTGTTCCAAACTGTCTCAAATTATTAAGAAATATCAAAGAAGCAACAAGTCATTCCTACTATCAAAACATAGCAAACAGTATTTATGAATGTGATTATATATTTAGCTAATTATTTTCTATAAATTGCTACTCAGATGAGAAAAATCCCTGAATAAATCAGCTTATATTTCTTAGAGTGGGTCCACCATATGGAGGTTTGATTGTGGGAACCTGCAGTTCTCTCTGATTGATTTATGTTCAGAAGCTCTGTGTCTTGTAATGTGGAACAGTATGTTTGAAGAGAAAAACAACTGCTGTTTTTACATGGCTGTATTTAACTTCTCTGTAAGTTTTTATTCACTGTCTGAATTACCACAGAAGCTCATTTTTTTTACAAAGTTTTACTACAAGTTTTGTAGCAGTCTGTAGAAAACCTATGCCTGACCAAGCTACATTATTATTATAATTATTTTTTTTTTTTTTGCTACTTTACAGACACTAGGGTTTCACAAACACATTAGACCGGTTTCCAGTGTACAAATATACTGGATAACTAGCAAATAATGAGGAAACTTCTGAGTTTTATTAAAAAAAAAAAAAATCATAAACATCGCCTATAAATGACCAAACTGCACACACAAAATTTCCTGGGTGATTTGAAAGATTAGGTAAGAAATTAATGTAAATGCCTTGATTTAATTACTGTCATTTTAGATTAAATTTCTTGCTCTCACCATATCATTCCCTGGTTGAATATGAGCCCAAGTACATTTCCACTGATATCAAACTCCCCGTATGAGGGCTGCAAAATAAACAGATTTATGTTAATAAGTTACAGTTGACAAAAATATGTCACACACAATTTTTATGCTGGAATAGCATCTCAGAAAAGCACTATAAGATAATAAACAGTATAAGTGTTGTGCAAAAAAGATATTTGGCATTCTCTCTCTCTCTCTCTCTCTCTCTCTCTGTAATTAAGTAACCTGGCTGGTGTAGTGTGTCTTTGTGTTGCCCTGGTTGTTAAGTATTGTGTGTCAGGCCAGCTGTCAGGGCATTCAGTTAGCTGTAAAGAAATGCAGTATTGTGTGTACTCAGGGCATCAGTACAGAACAGTAAACAGAGTATAGTATTCTACAATTGTGTTATGAAACATACTACAGAAGGATACATTGACATTGTTTGCAGAGCTTTTTTGGGGTTGTAGATGATTAAGGGCTTAAGTGTTCTATACTAACTATTTTTGTTTCTCAACTGTTTGTACTAAACTATGTTATTGTGCGTCTTAACTACCTTGGAGGAGAAAACTACTTGTAAAGTTCTGTTATGTTAGCTAAAGGTTTAGAGATATCCACCACCCAAATATTCTGAGACAAAAATGGCCATGTTGTCAGAATGTGACCATTAATGAAGGGGCACTTGTGTAATACAAAATGAAGCATAGATCTGGAGTTCTTAATATGGGCATGTTGCCAGCTACAAAATAAAGACTCAGCTTCATTGGTCTATACAGAGAGTTGTAAGTTCTTATTCTGTAGGTTCTAATAATAATTAGTGTATTTGTCATTTATGTTATGTTAGGTTACACTGAATATTATCATTGTTAAGAATACTAAGGACTCACAAAGCCAGCTTCTAGGTCCCAACACCAGCAGTAGTTGAGAAATCGTACGATTAGAGCTCTCATGAAGTCTCCAATAAGTATGGTCAAATATGTCACCTCAATATCTGACACCGTCAGCTTCACAAACTCCTTAACAAAGCAACAGAAATTAAGATATAATATTTTAATCATAAAATATCAATCACATATTCATAATTTGCACACAAAATGTTTTGTTTCTTGCTGCCCAAAGAAAAACATGTATCTTCATTATGAAGGAGCTGTCCTTCACATTGTGTCAAAGTTTCAAGGTGAATGGACAAACAGAAATGCTCCAAAATTACTATAATGTCTAGAAGAAAGTTTTTTACATTGACTTCCATTGAAGGTTAAGGTTTTTTCTTCTATAAAATGACTATTTTGGAGATTCATTATTTTCTTTCAAAAGCAGTGATATTCAAAGAATATATACTGTAATCAAGGTCTTTGATTGCAAGTTTTGTAATATGAGGCTATGAAATATGTTTAAATATCAAATTGTGAAAATAGTGTCAGAAAGGACTTGGTATTTTTCCCTTGAAAGACCTCTTTAGGTACAGATTTAGTTTAGAGCTTTGTACTTTATATGAAGCCAATAGATACACCTTAAGTACCTACTGGTCAAAGGATTTTTATGCCATTTGTACAGGTCACTTGATGCTAAGCCCTAATATTTGAAGTTACGAAACAATAAAACACCTTGTAGCACATGCATAAAAATAAATAAACAATTAAATAAAACATGTAAATAAACAATAACCTGTGTGCCCCTTGGTCAACAAAAAATGTTCAAACTTGATATATTTATTTACATATATTTTGGCTTCATGGTGTGTATTTGGCTAAGAGTCAAATGACCTGTCATGTTAAATGTGTGCTTTTGTTTAATGTGTAAATCAAAAACATGGAATTAGTGATGATAATACGCACAATGCCCACTTCAGTCTCCCAGCAGGGACCTCTTATAATGTCAGCTGGGGCTATATCAGGTGGTGGTATGTTCTCTGTGACATTATGGTACCGCGTGTAGTTTGCGTAGTACTCGTTAAGAGCCCAGAGGGTTTCATTCTTGATCACCTTCTCCTTCTCCAGCTGTAAATGTGAGGCAAGCAATTTAAACAAACAAACAAAAGTCAGTTGATTAAAAAAATGCATTTAAATATACATATATATTTTGCACACATGATAATAGTTATTGCAAACATTGGTATACACCACTTATATTCAGTGAGGCAACATAGCACAAAAGAAATAGGGCAATCTGGAGCATGTACACTTAATCCAAGGTCTCCATGCTCAGTGCTAATTGTTGGCTACAGGAGAATAAGGCCCTTCAGCATTAGGATGTGGAACAAGGGATCTGCGTTCCTTAGATCAGTGTTTTTCAATCACCGCATATACTAAAGGTATGTAAAATTTGACTTATCAATTTTATTTTGACTTCCACCTAAAGTAGATGACCCCGTCATATAAACGGACACCTTCAAAAACCCTGCCATCTTAAAAAGTCTCACCATTACGTTTAGAATACCATGTTCAATAAACTGCTGCTGGAATTTCACATTCCACATTTGTCTGGAGCTTCTTTAAGTCGGTGCCTTAGGCTGTTATTCCTATGTATTAGGCTCTATGTGTATGAGTCTATGTGTATTGTCTGAGTGAGAGTGTTGTCTTTACAATGAGAGTACCATGTTATGTTTGAACGAGCTCTATACGAAAACTGCACTCTGCATTACTTTGCACAAGAAAGAATCCTTTGAGTCGGATTGCTGCAAAAAGCAAAAGCAAAGTAATTTGAAAACCCTAGGAGGAGTAGCATTATAAAAAAACGCAAAGAGAATAAAAAATAACAAGATTTTTACATGGCTTTGATAAGTTGGCTTTGACAGGTTAAAATATAAATTATTGAAAGGGGAAAATGTATATTCAAAAATAAAGTTAGATTAGCCATACCTTTTCATTGACATCATCAATCAGAGCGAACAGGAAGGTGTAAAGGTTTCCCAGAAAGAGGGCAAAGATGCGACCCAGCTGCCACTTCAGAGCAATACGGGGGTGATAATCCTCCAACTCTGCGATGGTCTCAAACAAAGGGGGACAGACCAAGCCCAGGAGCGACATCACAAACTCCACCTGAGGGATGACAACTGTCAAGTGGGAGGTACAACCTAACACTAAACCTAACCCTAACCTCACAAATGCTGGTAGTTACCTATTTACTGTATATATCTCTCCAACTTGCTGGTCTATGTGGTCTGCAGAGATATGTATTTGAACACACCTGACACAACTAATGAGCTAATGAATAACACCTGATATTGAAGTGGAGGTGATAGACTGAGAAGAAAACAACAACATGCATGGTAGTGGTCCACTTGGACCAGGATTGAGAACCACAGATTAATAGTACTGTGCAATTAGGCACATTAGAAATAGCTGTTTATCTCAGCAGTGTGTATATTCACTGAAATAATTACAGAAGTAAAAGTATTACAGTAAATAATGACATTTTGTGTGTGAATGTGTTGATTTAACCATTTCCAAATCTCTCCTTGTAGCTGCTGGCTATAGGTCTGTATTGCTTTCTTGACAGAATACGCACACGTAGTGTTGCCAAGCGTCCAGTAAAATATGGAATCATCATATATTTGCACACTAAAATATGCGTAGACCAGTTTAATTTAAACACAATTTAAGGTGGAACGGAACGTCAGACTAAGAACCTAGAAAATAAGGAGCTTATTCAGATTCGTTACCAGGTCGCTGCAGCTTGTCCTGATGGATTGGACGCCATCGCCAGCAAAGTGCTAGGAAACTAAAGTGTAGCTGTGGAACTATGCACTCCGAGAGAGTTTATAGCTCTTTTACTGCACTTGGTGCTGAATGTTGTCTAAAAGAGCTCACTATAAAGGACTTTGTCACTAAAGTCAATGTTTTACACTGAATATTACGTATAATGTGAGTGTTCAGTGATATTTCTCATAGTCAACAGTGAGGAAGGTCCTTCATTGCTATACTGTCAGTCATTATACTACGCCTCTCTCCACTGATGTCCCACCTTCCACGCTAGATCGGGTCCAAAAATCTGAAACTGAAAAACAAGGATCCGAAAGTGAAAAAAAGGATCTGAAAAATTAAAATAAGATGTGACCGCAACTGAAAAATAAGATTTCAAATATCAAAATATACAGGAAAGTGAAAAATAAAAATAAATTATTTTGTCAAAAAAAGAAAAAATTCAATAATTGAATCAAAATTCTATTTAAACTAAAAATCATCCTGCACTTATTTTAATTTTGAATACAATGTGTCAAAGTTCAATCAAGATCTGAACTTTCAGTTTCAGATTTTTTTTTTTTTTCAAATGAACAAAACTTTTGACCCTAATATAGATCCGTAGTCACCCGGCCCCTGCATTCATTATTTTAATTTAAATAAAGAAAATCATTTATTGAATACCTGATACAGTCTTTAATTAACCAAATTGAAAACCCACTAATGCACAAGTTGAAATAGCATCAAGCTAGCAGAGGAAACCTGATTATTGATGAATGCAATGGGCCTGCTAAAAAAGACAGTAAAAATGTTCATGCATTAAACACTGCAGTACTTAGTGCAGACTGAACTGATGTTTATGTGATTTCCTGACGTTATGACTGTATACTTTACAGATACCTGTAGATAATGAGTTAATTGTTGTTTTTCTACCTGTAGATGGATATTCAAAATATTTTTTCAGAAAGGCAGCAGCTCCTTGTGGCTTTCTGTATCTCGTCAAAGAAATTTACTGCTACGAGGCAACTACCCCAGACCCCCCTGTTTAAAGCTTAGCCCCCCTAATTTTTAATATCTAGTGACAGCTCTGGTTGCATCTGACTGTCCACTAGTATTCTTCCTCCTTTTTTTGGCTTAGGAATTAACAGCCAGCAATATACAGAACAAAATGAGGTGTAAAAAAAAATACTTATTCAAAAAACAATACATTAACGGTTTTAACATATTTAACTTTGTGATCAACGACGGCACGGTGGCGCAGCAGATCACACAGCTCCAGGGACCTGGAGGTTGTGGGTTCGATTCCCGCTCCGGGTGACTGTCTGTGAGGAGTTGGTGTGTTCTCCCCATATCCGCGTGGGTTTCCTCTGGGTGCTCCGGTTTCCTCCCATGGTCCAAAAACACACGTTGGTAGGTGGATTGTCCATAGGTGTGTGTGTGTGTGTGTGTGTTGCCCTGTGAAGGACTGGCGCCCCCTCCAGGGTGTATTCCTGCCTCGCGCCCAATGACTCCAGGTAGGCTCTGGACCCACCGCGACCCTGAACTGGATAAGCGGTTACAGATAATGAATGAATGAACTTTGTGATCAGCCCTCAAGTCAGCATTTATCTGATTCTGTAACAACTGCAGTCCTTAAGGTGGAATAAAAGAAAAAGAAGCAAATGTAACTGTTTATACTTTAGCTTGCAGCTTTGTGTCACCTTAAATTATGCAGTAGTTTTGTCCAGGTACCTGCAACTGCTTCACTGTTTAAGGTGTAACAAAAATGTCAAATATGGTGGTGTTAGTGTTATTGTTTGAATATTGGAGCAGCATTTAAGGTGGAACTGAAATTTCAAATAACTCAACTTTGTACTTGGAAATGTCACTTTTTAAGGTGGAATGAAATTGTAAGCAACGTGTACACTGTACTGGCGTGTTTGGGGAAGATTAAACAATTACTAGACAGTATAAAAACATCAATATATGTTTACTTTTCACTCTTCTGCTTCAAAGTTTGGTTCATGGTACGGTGACGCTGCAAGGCTTTTAAGGTTTTGGAGAGTAGCTGTGCAGTGCATCCCACCTCTAAATATATTCCCGTGGCTATGTTCGTAGACTATAATTTATTAACAATACAACCTCGAGCAGAACAGTCACAGCTTTACATGATTGCTGTTCCTGCAGATCAGTCTCATTGAGTCTTTTGTTTTCCTCTTTTCAGTTCCTAAAGAATAGTTTCTCTTCATTTTCTGATGATACACAAATTCTTCCTAACTTAAGATGAGGGGGCCTTCGTTAATTTGCGGGGCCCTATGCAACATGCGTAGTGAGTGTATAGGGCGGTCTAGCTCTGATTAGACTCCTTTCAGTCAATATGAAATTGTAATGGGCAAATGCTCACCAAAACTAGACAGCTAAGCTTTGGGTAAATGTTTCCTGGTCAAGTGACATTATATTTTCTGCAGATTTTTACAACTTTAAACAGCATTAATCGTATGACCTTCTCTGCTTTCAAGTAATCAAGCTGGCACTGGTAGTGTAATAATGTGGGATGTGCTTTCTTGGCCTATATTTGACTACCTAATATTGGTCCTTAACCCAAATAACCTTCTGGACCCAAATTGTCTAATGTCTACTTCTACACCTGGCTATTATTTTTGAGTATATTTGAAGCAGTTTGTCATTACATTTTGTCATGACAAATTTGCCATATGAACACAAAAATAGTTTTGGTTTAGGGGAATTGATTTAGAGTGTGTTAGCATAGGAGAGGAAGCATTATATGCTCTATGCAAATCTTAAGCATTTTCATGATATAGTCATGTTAACACTGAATGTTTTAGAAACATGGGTTCTTACAATGCTTAAATATCAAACATAACATTGTTAGCAGTTTCTTAACATCAAACATCATTCAAGGTGTCAGAAGTAACATTTAGAGCAAAAGCAACCATAAATAAGTTACCTCATTTTTTTGATACCAGGATAATTGGCTGCTTTCCATTTTAGCATAGTCTTGTGATCTTTTCACTACAAAGTAGATGAGATAGCCACTGCCTCCCAGACTGCTTAAGATCAGTACATTAGCGAGGACACGGAGAAACCTCCTCAGGTGAACATTCTCATCCTTCTGATTTTCTTGTTCATCCACTATGGATTCCTGAAATGCACAGGATCAGAGGTAAAAGGTACATAAAACTTGTAAAACCAAAGCTACCAATCCTGGTCCTACAGACCAAACTTACTGTAAAGTCTAGTACAGGGGTCGGCAACCTTTAACACTCAAAGAGCCATTTGGACCCATTTCACACAGTAAAGAAAACACTGGGATCCACAAAATCCTTTTGAAATTTTACATGAAATAACACTGCATATAACAGGGTTGTTGTTTTTTTTTGCCTTTGTGCTATGTATAAACAAACATACTGTGTTACATTTATGAAATTAATGAACGACTGCAGAACAATGAAATAACATTTCTGTATGCAACAAAACATGTTTAACTCCGAAAAAAAGACTAAGTAAAATACTCAATGTCTATTTGAGTCCTTGTAGTAATGGGGGAAAAAAACGCCGAACTTAAATTATCCACTGGCAGCAAACAAAAATGCTGTCCTTTCTCTGCGTGCCATCATCCTTTTACTGGCGCCGTGCAGTCAGCTGTCAAAAAGTTTAAGAAACCGCACACTGGCGAGTGTCGCACGTTGGAAGTTGTGACGTGTATTAAGAGCGACAAAATATTTTAAATATTAAAATATTTTAGATGGGCGGCACGGTGGCGCAGCAGCTAGGTTGGGGTTCAATTCCCGCTCCGGGTGACTGTCTGTGAGGAGTTGGTGTGTTCTCCCCATGTCCGCATGGGTTTCCTCCGGGTGCTCCGGTTTCCTCCCACAGTCCAAAAACACCCGTTGCAGCTAGATTGGCGACTCAAAAGTGTCCATAGGTGTGAGTGAATGTGTGTGTGTGTGTGTGTGTTTCTGTGTTGCCCTGTGAAGGACTGGCGCCCCCTCCAGGGTGTATTCCCGCCTTGTGCGCAATGATTCCAGGTAGGCTCTGGACCCACCGCGACCCTGAATTAGATAAGCGGTTACAAATAATGAATGAATTAATGAATATTTTAGATGTTACAAGATCGCCATAATTTTCATAGAATTACATTTTGAAAATAAACAAACTAAAATAAAATACATTTTAATTAAATACTCAGTAATTATTTTCAAAAGCTGAGCCGCATCAGAGGGTGTCAGGGATCACAGGGCGGTTTGACGGAGGCGGACGCACTTGCTAAAACACAGTGAGTTTAATTTAACAAAAGATAAAACAAAAAAAAGACAGGCAACAGTGGAAACAACAAGACTAGGATAGTAAACAAAACGACATGACTTGGAATGGGAAGAAACAACACGACATGACTAGGAACAGGAAATACACAAAACGACAAAACTAGGAAACAATAACGACCTGACTTGGGGGGGGGGGGAAATAAACAACACGACATGACTTAGGAACAAACAAAGGTGAAATGTCAGACAAACAGGAGAGACACAAGGGAACTTAAATACAAGACACAGACAAGATACACCTGGACAGATAACGAGGGGGCAGGGTAACAAATGAGACACAGACGAGGAGGCAGAACAAAGGCGGGACTAGGGCAACAACAAACAGAGCCATGTGCTGAGAGCGAGCACATGGCCGGGAAAACAGACATGACAGGACGAGGGCGTGACAGAGGGATCAAAGAACTGCACGTGGCTCTGGAGCTGCGGGTTGCCGACCCCTGGTCTAGTACTAACCACAATTTTCCTCACCTGCCCCAGCAACTGAACTTCTTCAGGGGCTCTTGTTTACCCAGAATAGATGTAGAATTGTTAGGTAAGGGACAGGGCAGACCATGGAAAGTAACATTACTTTCCATGGTCTGCCCTGTCCCTTACCTAACAATTCTGTAGGAAAGTAGTAGATTTCAAGTGGTAGATCTTCGGTTGGCCACTAGTTTAAAGGCTTCCAGATAAAGAAGAAGAAGAAGGAACACCTTTATTGATCCCTTTAAAGAAAATTCTTCTATGCATTTGACCCATCCATGGTAGTGAACTAACAAACACTCACTAGTGAGCAAGTCTTTACACACACACTGTGCAGCAGGCTTCCAACCACCTTGGCACTCAGGGAGCAGTTTATCAAAAAATTACTCTCAATCTAATCATGAAATCCATTAGGGATGTTAGGGCAAGGGAAGCATTTTGCACTAGTTACTCCTCGTGGTCATTGTAGGCATGGAGCATTTAAGAAGTTGTTTTAATAAGCGTATAGTTATGTGGTTTTGTGGGACCAACCTTGAAGCTAGTTGTAATGGAAGCATATTTGTTGTCAGCTGTTTCTGGGTTTCCAATAAGGTAATCCCAGCTAGTGAAGAGTTTCCAGCAGAAGGTGAACTCACTTTCGTCTGCACCATCACCTCCTTCATTAGCATTCCTTGCCATACTGTCAAAGAATACACAATTATGATTTTGTTCAGCTCTAAAAGCAATGGAGTTGAGGAAACCTTGCACTAATGATAGTTTGTCATTTTTAAAAGCCTATAGATTAGTAGTTAGACTAGCAGTCAGGATTTGTTTATACCACATGGATTTCCAGTGATTTAGTATGTAATTAAAACAGATGGTTGTTTTTGCAACGTCTTGTGATAAATTACTTTTCCAACCAGTGTTGTATGATTAAGGTATTTTCTAGCCCCACTTTTAACCACATTCAGAAGAACTTACGTCCTAATCACTACCATCAGGCTATATCCAAAGACTCCTATTCCAACCAGGAAGTATGAAAGTGGCAGGCGGAACTTGAGTAATCCAATTGTATTCTGGTTGTTGTAAAACCCATAAAAGAGAACGGAGTATTTGCAGTAACCCTTTTTTGAAAAGACAAAAATGTTAGTGTTTGAATTTCAGCATTTGATTATTCAGAAAAATATTTTCACAAAAACTGACAGAAACAATTGATGTCATTCCTCACTCCAAATTCAAAAAGGACAGAGAAGTCCATGGCAGTTGCCTGCTCATCTCTAGGGACAGTTTTTCTGGCCATGGAGCCATAAGGTAAACCCATCAGAACCTTGATCGATAGAAAGGTAGATATATACAGACAGACAGATAGAGGATTAAACTTTACAGACAAATATAAAACAGAGTTTTCAATTAACACATTACTCATATCTACATCTGTGTCTATTTATATTCAAGAGTTCCAGCCTATTATATACTACATATATACCTCAGGGATGACAACAAGGCCAAACACAAAACCAAAGAGAACTAGGTTGAGGCCATACATCCACCTGAGGAAGATGAAGTAGGAGGCTACAGAAGAGCCAAAGTGGCCTTAAAATGAGAAGGAGAAAACTACAGGTCAGTGCCATTTTTCACAAATTCAGAACCGTAATGCAAACGTCAATTTAGATACAAGATACAAATGTCATAAAAGAAACAAGCTAAACTAACTTTCTACTTCTTTAATTTTCCTCTCCCATGGAATGCAGGCCGTCTTGAAGTTCTCAAAGTCTCGATTGAACTTGATCAATTTCTGGAAAAAAGTGAACAAATACATGGCACTGAATTTAAACATAAAATATTCTGCCAGTCTTTCTGTGGTTTGTAATAGATTGTAGTGTGATATGGGTAATTTAATGCTGTACCTTGGTCATCATGACTTTGAAAGCATAGAGCTTCCTTCCTTTCCCTTTGCCCAAAGCACCTTCAAACTTTTCCACAAAATCCTGGGCCTCCCTGACAAACATCCACACAGAATGTTAGCTTTAACAGTCGTCTTCACATTACAATTAACATCTTTGAAGTTCTCTAGAAATAGAGTGACCATATCTTGGTTTTCAACATATGCATAGGGCAGACAAACACCTGTACACTGAGGTGTGTTTGGCTTCCTGGGTGGAGTAGTTTCATAAAATTGGTAGCATCGGAGATATGCATATAAGTAGGGGTGTAAAAATTTGGCAAATGTGTAACTGCAGCTATACACTTGAACTTCAATACATAAACAGCTACTGTTTAAAATAATCTAGCTTTTATCTAGCTTTTGGCTCTTGCTTTGGTGCTGAGGCTGATATGCTATTTGACCAATGTTTGCATGAAGGGCGTTTGCAAGACAACCCAAAGCTGGTGAGCAAAAAAGGTGGGGTGTTCAGGGAAATGAAAGTTTTAGCGATTTAGAAATGTCTCAAAAAGAGGATATGTCTGAGAAAAAGAGGATGTATGGTCACCCTAGAAAAATTAACTCCTGGAAACTGTTCAGCAGTTTTTGTCCAGTCTAATCCTATTGATCCCTCACCAATTGGCACAGAGAGAGATGGCAGCATAGAGAAGAGCACTTGATTTATATTATCCTGTTAATTACATAGTTTGCCAGTAGAGTTTTGGGGGTTCACCTCGCTCCTAATATGTGCACACTGACTCCAGTGGGGAAGTGGGGTTGTGGGAAGGGGTTATTAAGATGTTATTTCATTGACACTTATACTTCTATATTTTGTAATATGTATGAAAATGGAAGGTAATAAAACAGTGAATCATAAAAAAACAACATGCTTTTGAGCACCTGAACATTGTCACAGCATTGGCTAGAGAGACACAAAACCCAACAACGATGTGTTGTGAAGCAGTGGTATTGCATTCAATATCAGGAGATTATTTTGGGGTAAAACTAAGAGTGTGCCCCTTCTTGCAACTGTATTACAAAGCTGCCCATTTTACCAGTGAGTTTAGGGCTAATTTGTTGATTGTTCAAAGTGTTATCTGATATGGAAGCATTGAATACAGCAGTGGTACCCCTGTTCATAAACCTCTTAGTGCTAAAGCTAAAATTAGTACACACAAGACACAGAGGAGACAGAAAGACATACACTGGACTTTCTTAAGGACTACAGCTTCTGATTCAGATAGTAGCACAGTGGTTTAAACACAAAGGATGACATCACTCCAGGAATATCACATTCCACCTCCTGTAACATAAAACTTCCACTAATTAATTAACTCCTGAGTTGATCATTAATGTGAAATTTATGGGCAGTTGAATAGAAAATGAAGGAACAAATTAATTTACTGATGATATGAGACTAGGACAAAACACATTTAACATAAGGCTTGGTAAAAGATATATTATGTGCATTGTCAGTAAAGCTAGGAACTTGCAAAAAGGCTGTCAGATGTGTTTGATAATATTTATAAGCCAAAATTTTAATTATAAGTATATTTTGGACAAACACATCTGTGGCTCAACACTTGTCCAACAAGATGCCAGGCAAGTCAGCAAGAATTCTTGCAAAGTACTTAGCCAAAGTTAGCTTGCTCAAGCAGCTAGCACTCCACTATGTAAACCAGTAATGCACAACCTATGTATCCAAAGAATTACTGGCACCTCTATCAATGCTTTCCTGCAATGGTCAAGCTGCCTAGAAGTTCCTTTTAGTTACCCAGCCAATCAAGTGATTTCCTCGCCAGGTTTCCATCTACTCATTCTAGGGATACAGTCCTTATCTTACAACCTACTCTCAGAGCAGTGAACACAAACCCTAGGAGCTCTACATTCTTCACAGGGTATCATTGTATTCTTGGGCAGTCTGTATATCTACTACTGCTTAAGGGCACTTGTCCAATCTCTTGGCGCCTGGGACTGTCTGAGGTAAGGGTTCACTTCAAGGCCACTGAGTAAGGGATTCAAGGGCACAGTCACTCAGGCAAGCCAGTTCCTGGAGGTTCAGTTTCTACTACAGTCTGGTTAAGTTTAGATGATGGTGATTTCTGTAGGATTCTTGCTAAATAATTCTCGTTATTGATTTCCAAACATATGCTTCACCTCTCTCTTGATACACTACTCCTTCAATGTGGAATGTTTGCTCTTTGGCATAGTGTGGTTAGTGTTTTTCATTGTCTAAAACAGTATAATGTTTTGGCTGTAGGTAGTATCAATATGACTTTATGCTAAGATTAGCAACCCTAGATTGGGAGATCACAAAGTAGTTTTGAAAGCAGAGAGGCAGAACACTTCAATGAGGAGGTACTGTATCATCTACAGAAAGCTTTAATCAATCATAACAACCCATAAAAAACAACAGCAACACATGCCATACTAGTTAGGGTTTATAAGGATTACAAAGGCAAATGCAACATCCTGCACAGTGTCGATGGCACAGGTATCCAACAAGCGTAGAAAAGGTAAGAGGAGAAGCCATTTTACTTTAAGTTTCGGAGTCTTCTCTTCATTCGCCATGGTTTGTTCCGAAGTGTGGCGATCATCTTCTTCTTCTCTTCCACTTCCTCTTTCAGACGAGTCATTTCTCCTTCTGACAAAGACTCAGCGTCTGACTCATTGGATGAGGATGAGCTGCCAGAGAGGAAAATCAAAGTCACAAAACCATAGTCCATATGAAGTTATTGTTGACTTTTGATGGATTTTGGAGGATACAGAAAGCTCGTAGTTGATTAACAGTTCAGTGAGTGTAGGCTGAAAATTCAGGCAATCCAGATTAGGTCAGCACTTCCAAATCTTCCAATGGAAGGCAAAAGGCAAAGACATGCAAATAAGAGTCCAAAGGCAGAATCCACAGCAAACAAGCAGGGTAAAAATCCAGTCAAACAATGATTAAAATCAAGTCTTATTGCAGTTAAGACAGCACTTTCAGATTTACTGTAAAACTGGATCAACATTCAATTAAAGAAGAACTATGCTCAGTTAATCAGGCAAATAACAGAAACACATAACTCCAAAAACAAAACCATATTTTTCAGAAGCTGAGATTTGATGGTTGTGCACATAGCAATTTTAACAGTGTTATAGAGAGTTACAACATGACTTCAGCTAAGTAGTGGCTTTGTAGTCTCAAAACAAATGCAAAAGAACTGCCACCACTGGACATCTGTGATGGAAGATGCCAAATTTTGTCCTCGAAAAGTAATGACTAAAGCACATTAAATTGGCTTATTTCCATTAGATTACAGTACACTGTATTTTCAAGTGATTTGTACAACAGTATAACATTATATTTGCAATAAATGCAAGGTTTGTAAAATATTGGCATATTATTCTGGTCTTGAGGTAGCCACATTTAAAATGAGGTATATGAGTTATCTTAAAATTGACTCCTTAATACCACATAGTATGTAAGTATCTGGGTAGTGATTTTATAGTAAATAACATGATGGTAATTTTTTTCCTACTTAGAGTTGGCCATGAAGGAACTGATTATACAGATACTTAGGGTACTATATAAAAGGGGCTGAGACTCCTTCATGTTTCCCCCAGTCCAGATGTAAAACTGACAGTCTCAATGGTATCCCAATATTGTTTTATTCTGAATTCAAAGTACTAAACTACACTGCCAAAGACAAAAATATAAGTCACTGTCCAATTATTTATTGACTATGGTATGTATGATATCACATGACATGAGTCTTAGCTGCCCAGTGTGTGAGCATATAATGGCTATTGGAGAAAGTTATGGCTATTGGTTTGAGTTTGTTAGCACAATACTACAAAAAGAAACCTATAAAAATCAGTGAAAATATCATTATCTTAAAATTGTAACCCTTGAAGTTAGCACTTTATCTCAGATATGTGTTTGGGGCACAACTATGATGTAGTCTAAATTTACCCCTTAGTTTAAGTGCCCTGAGAAGGGTGCTTGATCCCAGGAGGTATTGCTTTGAGGTAGTTAAACCCAAGGTGATAAAATCTGTTATTTTGATAAAACATAATTTGCAACAATCAGCAGAAATATTAAAATAACCTTGTTTTGACACTCGTCCATTTTATCAGCTTCTGTACTATTACATACTCATCTACGGTTAAAGACTGCAGTTCATCTTGCTCTGCATATGTTATTTAAAACCTATTTAAAAACAGTAAAACCTCAGCAGCACAGTTGTGTCTGATCCACTACTACTAGCATGACACACACTAAGACACTACCACAACCTTAGTATCACTACAGCCGTGAGAATGATCTACAAGCAAAATAACATCTGCTATATGGTAGTCCAATGTGGGTCCTGGCCTGAAGAATAGATTAAAAAATATACAGAGCAATAGATGGACTGCAGTCTGGAACTGTAGAACTACAAAGGGCAGGTAATGGGAGGTGGTGTTGACAAAATGGAGAATGACTACATACAAAAAATAAATTTTTATATTTTGGCTGATTAGTGTATACATTCATTCATTCACTCATTGTCTGCAGCTGCGTATCCAGTTAAGGGTCGTGGTGGGTTTGGAGCTTACCTGGAATTATTGCGTAGAAGGCAGGAACATACCTCGGAGGGGGCGCCAGTCCTTCACAGGGCGACACACTAACACCTATTCAAATTTTTGAGTCACCAATCCATCTACCAACATGTGTTTTTGGACCGTGGGAGGAAACCGGAGCACCCGAAGAAAACCCACACAGAAACTGGGAGAACACACCAAACCCTTCGCAGACAGTCACCCGGATTGGGCCACATAGATTCAAGCGAGTATTGTTTTGAATGCGTAAACTGGGTGCACTGAACATAGATTTAAATATAGTTGCTTTATTTAAATAAAGCATCGATAATGTTGCCCTTAAGGTTGAGAGCCCTGAGAATGGTTTACAGGTTTTAAGTACTCAGCACCATGGTGATACAAGTTTGAATCGCTGATTGAAGTTATATGCCCTAGTTTCGATGTACTTAATGGAGGCCCTTAAATTCAAGGGAATACTTGTCTGTATATTTTTATCTTAAAACTAAAACGTCAATGTCATTGTAATGCTCCACTGACCTGTAATAGTGAGAATAGAGCCTCTGTCTTTGCTACTCCAGGCTCAGAACTGCAGACACTGCACTGTGTACATTTTGGAAACCACTTCCTCCCTCCCCTTCCCCTTGATTTTATGAAGGTCAGTAATACAAAAAGAAATGTATAAACAATACAGAAATAAACTCATTTGTAAACATCTTTCTCCATGGACACTGCAACACCATAAAATATACATGATCCCTTACACTGAATGATATTTGAGAAACTCTCATTTGGAAACTGCACCTGAATTAGAACTAAAGCAGTCCATTAATGAACAGCTACAAAGAGACTCAGAGAAGAGCAAGCCTACAGAATACTGCACCTGCTATCCTCTTTCTTTTTCTTCTTCTTGTCATCGCCCTTATCTTTCCCTCCTTTTCCACCTCCTTTTTTGTTGCCCTTCTCCTTGTTGTTCTCTTCCTCTTTCTCCTTTTTGCTTGCAGCTTTTCCTTTCTTATTTTTCCTTTTTTCTTCCTCGCTGTCTTGGTCTGATTCCTCTGCTTTTGCGGCGGCCTTCTTCCTACTGGCCACTTTTGCCCTGCCGCGGGGACGCTCATCTTCACTCTCCTCCCCGCTGTCATTTTTCTTTTTCTTTGTCCTGCTTTTTGGTTTACGAGGAACTTGTTCTTCCTCATCGTCTTCCTCCTCATCACTCTCTGGTTGTTTGGCCTTCTTTCCACGTCCGGCTGCTCTGGGCTTTCTCCCACCTCTCGCTCTCTTGTTAGAGATCCCTAAACATCCACAGGGAATACATGTGTAGTCTGTATTATACCTTATATAGTCTGTGTATATCTTTATACAGATATAGATATATTTTTATATAGATATAGATTTGTTCCACACCACACCTGATATTTAGCTCATAAAAGATGGACCTGGGCCTGAGTTAAGGAAACCAGGCTCACCCTGACACTGTCATTCAAGGCCAAATGTAGGCCAAAAGAGAACTGCAGATTTGCCACATTTGGTTCAAACTTGCTTTGCTATCTAGACGCCTTCATTCTTTTAGGTCCAGTGAAAAAAATCTGCGTACAAGGGATACATTTTCTTTACTCATTTCTAATATAAGATATATAAGATAATCCATTTGTGTGCTGAAGAGGAAAGTCAAACGAAAACAAGTACTTTTCCACAACTAGAGTTGAAAATATATGCAAACAACTAACAAAACTGTTCCCAAATATAAACAGTACATAAATGTTTAGTTTCTGGGAGGAAATCAAGCTCCAACCTCACTTCAGATTTAAACAAAAACACAAAAGGTAAATAGATATAAAACAAGAAACATTCCAGAGTTGCT
Organism: Hoplias malabaricus; assembly: GCF_029633855.1. Classification (NCBI taxonomy): domain Eukaryota; kingdom Metazoa; phylum Chordata; class Actinopteri; order Characiformes; family Erythrinidae; genus Hoplias; species Hoplias malabaricus. The sequence continues at coordinate 4,878,840 of NC_089820.1, read as the reverse complement.
GGTGCTTTCAGAAGTATTTGGGATTAATTGGATTTGAAACATATTTGCTACCAGCTACTTATATTGAACTTTGGAGATACAGAAAAATATACATTCAACATGTATTTGAGACACTTAACTAGAATGAATTAAAAGAAGGAAATGTATACCAATGGCAATTTTGCACTAGGTACCAAAAATACTAAGTACTGAATATGATAGAAGTATATAATGGACATAAATTGTTTCTCATTAGCTTATTTAATAAATCTGAAATATGTGGGAGATTTTTATCCACCATATCATTGCTTTAATGTACACACATAATGCCTAGTAAACTGCATCACACTCCATTCACTCCATGCACCCTATACTGCAAACAAGAAATGTACTTAAAAGCAAGTCAGTTCAAAGCCAGTTAAGCTCTTTTATAATAAAATATGATCTAATTTTTCCATGGGACTTACCATCATTTTCACTGTCATACTCACCATCAAACTCCATTCCAACTGCAAAAAACAAGCACACACAAATACACACCATAAAATGTTACATATAGCCATATATATAGTCTGAATATCTAAAGATCCACTTATGATGTCTCTGCAGATTTGTGTGTCAATCAATCAACAGGCACTGATGTTGGATGAGTAAACCAGGCTCTGTGAAACAACTGGAGTTCTTGTTAACAAAACTCCCCACACTGTGTCTTTTTGTACAGGGTGACAGTCATGCTGGAATAATAAAAGAACCTTACACAAACTGTGGCCACAGATTTGGAAGCATATAATTGTCTAAAATGACTTTCTTATTATCTTTCACAAGTAATGAGGAGTATAGCCTAAACAACAGTCCAGACAATTATTCCTCCTCCAAAAAATTTTTATGTTGACACTATGCTTGGTATTGGCACATAGTGATCTGAGGGTCTTTTGCAGATGCTGAGGCATAGAAGTATTTTTCATTCCATTTCTAATGCAGAGTTCTTGTGTTTGTGTTGTTTCTAGAGGCAATTTGGAAATCTGTAGTTAGTGGTGCAACATAAGATAATGATTGATCAAAGTAAATATAGCAGGGTAGAAAATGGGTGTGGTCCTACTCCCAGTTGTATTACAAATCTCCAAATGTAAAGAATATATAGTGTTTTCACAGCGTGTAGAGTTTTTAAACATTGTATAGAGAATCTTACATTTTGATAATAAGAATTATTTGCTACAGTGTAAAAGCAAATGAAGTTTTGCTTTTACATGAAAATGTTTTTCTTTTCATCATAAAATGCTGTTTAATGTAAAAGCAGGCTGGTGTAAAATGACTTTTAAAAATATACAAAAGATACTGTTACAAGGTTTTATAGGTGATAAATTTTGAAAACTGTCAACTTAAAAAAAAAAACTAAATTCAGGAATCATGAATGCTGTTACTGCTTGAACATAGTCAAAATATATGATATAAACTTTACAGTAAAAAGAAAAAAAATATTCCTCACTTATAATGGAAGTTAATGTAATGGAAGTTAAGTTAATTTCAGTTTGCCTGTAGATTTTGAAATATTCACTCAATATAAATGTCAGTTGGTGTTTTCAAATTATGCAAAAAGCATAATAAAAAAATAAAAAAAACAGTACAAAAAGCCAAAACTGCTTTTTGCCAGTCCAAAAAATGTCTACAGACTAACATCTACAAAGAAGACTAACACGCAAAGTCAGGCAGGTTAACCTAAGTCCATATTCAAGTAAAAGAATTATTACTTAAGTAAAATATAAATACAAAGATTAGTAGCCCATACAAATATTACAGTATTGAGCAACTTCTAAAGCTGGAGGAGTATTCAGTAGGAGTGCTACTGAATAAATCCAGCATCTAGTAGTACTGGAACTGAAATGTGTACATGTCTACTGTGTTTAGGTTTATTGGAATTCTTTTTTTTTTTTTTTTAAATAAAGTAATGATAATGCTTCAAAATATTGGTGGTGACCAATTACAAAGGTACACACCTAGGAAATCCACAAGCTTATATTCAATTCTTTGTTCAGTAATGTACCTGAATAGTAGTATTTGAAAATGCAGAAGTACATGTACTTAAGTAAATGTACTTTACATAAGTGGAAGGGTTGGAAAATTCTCAAATACAAAGTAGTTATCAGTTTGTTTTTCAAATACTGCTCACTTATTCAAACAAATCATTATAAAAATTAAGCTATACATTTTTATGATGGATTACTCACCATCATCCATAGTTATTGCGATATCACTTTTCTTGCGAGGCATTTTGATGGTTCTTCTGCTGGCTGTAGTCAATGAATTCCAATTGAGTTTTCTGCTACTGAAGGTGTCCAGTACAAAGTACTTGAGCAGCGTCCAGCTTCCGTGTGCAACAGGTGCAGAGCATCAGATATCTCCTTGACTACGGCCATTGATATTGCCCTGGAGATCCATATCCAAAGCTGGAGGGACTGAGGGGATGTCTCAAGTAAAAATAATGGGACAGAACCTGTGGACAGTCCATAACAAGGACATCCTACAATATATATGCGCACATTACTCAAATAAAATTTACAAGGAAAGATTTTACTAGAAAAATAACATTATAACATTAACTAGAATGTTTTCAGTTTTGTGCGTTCATTCATTCATTGTCTGTAAATGTTAATCCAGTTCAGGGACACAGTGGGTCTGGAGCCTACCCAGAATCACTGAGTGCAAGTTGGGAACAGTTCCGCACTTAGGAGGGTTTATTTATTGGCCGTTTATGGCAAGCAGTTTTAACATTAAATCGTGCAACTGGATTTACATTACAGATATCTGCAATTTATTTATAATTAGACACAATTCTAAATTAAGATATCTCTAATTATATTTTGACTAGGCGAAATAACAAAATGAGATATCTTTAATTACATTTTTACTAGTGTAAATAACATCAAATTTACCATTGAGTTCAATGGAAGCTCCAATTCAAGGTATCTGAAATTAATCATCATCTTACTTTAGTTTCCTATATCTACAATTAAATTATCATCATCAACTTTTCCGCTTTTCCATTTCAGGGTCACAGTACAATCAAATTATGACTAGTCAAAACATAAATGAGAGATATCTTGCCTTTTGTTCTGACTTAATTCCAATTAAAGATATCTTAAATTCCCTCTATATTAAGGATATCTTAAATATATTTTAAGATATCTGAAACTAAAGTGTAGATATCTGAAATTAAACTATAGATATCTTGGATGAAAGTAATGACTAGTCAAAACTAAGTTAGATATACAAAATTGTATTTTTGACTAGTCAGAATTCTTTTTGAGATATCTTCAAAATAAATTACATATAGGTTTAATATGGCAAGCCGTTTTAACTTTTAATAATTTTTTCTTGATATAAAGAATTCAATTTGCACATGTGAAAATTCAATGATTACTAGTAAAAAAGTTATTTTTAGTAGTTATTTACTAGTAAAAATTAAATTCTTGATATTCATTCATTCATTCATTATCTGTAACGGCTTATCCAGTTCAGGCTTGCGGTGGGTCCTGAAATTTAATTTTCACTAGTAAAAATGAAAAAAATTACTTAAATTAAATTTCTGATATCAACAAAAACATTTTTTATTCTTACTAGTGATAATTCAAGGGTTACCCCATTCAATTTAATAGGGGAAACATTTTTACTAGTAAAAAATAAATTCTTGATATGCAAAATTTTATTTTCACTAGTAACAATATAATAATTGATATCAAAAATTTAAGTCAGTAAAAAGTTCAATTTCTGATATCAAGAATAACATTTTTACTAGTAAATATTAAATTCCTGATATCAGAAATTAAATTTTCACTAGTGACAATTGAAATCTTACTAGTAAGATTTAAATTCTTGGCATACTTCAACTTATTCGAGATTTGTATTTCTGATATCTTAAATTATAATAGAATGGGTCAGAATGGGTAGATATCCTAAATTATTGACCAGTCAAAACATAGCTGACATCACATTTTCGCGCCATGTAAAAGTTGCCAGGTCTGCATGTTATAGGGTATTTTGGTTTTAAATTTTCAGTAAAGTTACTTATATTTGGTATAAATATTGGTAGTTGTGAGATGTTTTTTGAGCTTGTTTCTAAAGTGTAATTGCCTTTTGGGCTTCATCTATGACGATAATGTCCAAGATAATAAGCCAAACGTCTAATATTTCCATGGTATAGAAGTCATGTTCATATGTTGTCATCTATTAGCGACAGAATGCAATTGCCGCACAGTTTAATGTGGAACAGAAAATCTGAATATGAAGCGTTGTAGATTTTTTTCTGTATTTCCCCCAGTACCTGACATGTAAATAAACTTATGAACATTTCTCATTGATGGAGCATCGGCTGGTGTTATTAGGATTAGTTTTGATGTATGTGGGGAAGGGTAGGGATGGAAAACGTAACCTGCAACTAATATTTGTAAGAGACTTACAGAAAAATAAGCCCAAAATCTGTTAAAGTGAACACACCTGGCAACTATGGCGGCACATGGGTTGACTAATGCACGTAATGACTGTAAAATTCAGATATCTGAAAATGTAATTTTGAATAGTCAAATTCTAATTTGAGATATCTTTAATACTAATTCAGGATGTATGACTTATCAGATGATTGCTGACATTGTTAGAGATATATTAAAAGACATTTTGACTAGTCAAAATAAAATTGTAGATATCTTCAATTACTGTTCTTTCTAGTCCGATTGAAAATGCAGATGTTTCAAACTGTCACTCTGACTAGTCAAAATATAATTGTTACTAGTCAAAACTCTGTTGTAGATATCCAGTATTTAATTAAAGATAGTCAGACGAAAGCTATTTAATGATAAAACAGCTTGCCATAGGCCGTGTTTAAGAGAAGCAGCCTGATCTACGGCATCGGATCCAATTAAAAGTGTTCTCGTGAGCAGAGAATATAATTTTGTGTGAGGAAAAACCACATCAGGCAACAAACAGTGCTCTCACAAATGGGAAAATACACTTGCGTGAATAAAAAACCCACCTTGTGCGAGGACAGTCAAGAGAGTGCACCAACTCACTGCTCTTGTGTTCTCCCTGCGCCCAAGGGAATGTTTCTGTGCTTGTGTTATGACAGGGGGTCGCCATACCAGAAAAAACATACCCCAAAACACAGTGAAAATATTTAACACATAAACGCAAGTTTACCAGAAAACAAGATAACATGTTAACATTTAAGTATTTAAATATTTCGAAAACCAAGCACCTTAACATTTTATCCACTAAGTAATCTGTACTGGATAAAGGAACAAGGGATCGCTGGGAACTAGATATTTATTACTGACTTACATTTCTATAATGGTCAGACAGATAAAACGGTGCTGTAACAAATTCACTGCCTCTTTTATTTTGAGTAATACCTCGCTCTGGTGCTCTGGCTTTAATAATAGTTTTTTGTAAAGTTAAACAAAAAGCTGTGCAGTTGTAATTTACTCATCATAAAGTCAGTAACGGTGAGATGTGTCCGTGTATTTGTGTCATTATAGGGACACACAATAACGGTTAAATATACAGTAGAAAACAAAAGGCTGTGTCACAGAAACATTCAACAAACATAAAGAGACTATGATAAATATGACCTTAACAACGTTCAACACAATTCTGTTTGAGGCTCCAGGAAAACACTGAGCTGCTCACCGCGTTGAATGGAGGACCTACAGCGCTGAAGCAGCATGAGTGTGTCCCAATTCATCTCTCAACTCTCTGACCCGTTGAACACTGTACCCCTGGCACCTTCTGCTCACTTTTCAACAACATCATCAAAGTTTTTAGGTCCCAAAAAGAATACTTGTCCCGGGAATAGAGGACTTGGTTCGTTCACGGAACGGATAAAGTTCGTAAGTAGAGGTTCCACTGTACTTTTTCCTATTATGAGCCTCCACGATTACTCAGATCACAGAGTACTGAATTTTTAATAGTTCTCAGAATTCAGAAGGCCTCAGCTGGGGGAAGAGCATTTTTATAAAGCCCCCTAACTCTGGAACAATGATCCAGAAAATGTTCAGTTCTCAGACACAGTTGCAATCTTCAAATCTAGGCTAAAAACTCATTTGTTTAGTTTATCTTTTGGTAGTTAATGCTCCTCCACAGATAAAGGTGGCAGATCCAGGGGTCTAAGGACACAGGGAATTATAGTAAACTGAGACTGGTGCTGTTGTCCCTCCCTGCTGCCGTTCATTCAGTTTGTTAGAAGAGATGGGGTTGAGGTTGTGAGGAGGCTTTTGATTTGATTTCATGACAATGCTGTAAATGTATATTATACTCAGTAACTGTAGGGGAAAAGCAGGACACAAAAAAAGCTAATTCTTACCTAGTGTTAGTTTAAATGAGATAATTTGATCTGGCAAGTTAATCAACAGGATAATTAACAACCTTAATTAACCCTTTAACATTTATTATTTCAGAATACTCGAATGCTTTACATACATTTAAACAGTCGGTGGAAACAAAAAATGCATAGGAACATGTACAATAAAATGCATTTCAATAAAAACACCCCCCACCCCCACCCCACCTTATTTAGCACTGAATGCCAAAACTCTTTTGGCCTTTTTTAATCAGTCCCTTTGTTAATAACTTTATTTTCTTTTTTTTTTTTAAGGAGAGATAGAAAATATAAAATAATAGTAAAGGACAAATAGAACGTGAACAGTAAGAGTTCCAATTTTAGATCATATGGTGACTATCATAAGCAGAAATTGCCACATTTCATACATTGATACACATACACTGATACATCGTTAGCAGCCCAGCTAGCAAAATTACATTCTCAGAATATTCCCCTAATGTTCCATTTTGGTTGTGGGAACATTGCACTGAAATGTTCCTTCAACATTAATTTGTCCAGTTTTTTCTTAACGTTCCCAGAATGTTTTTCTTAAGTTACAAATATGTTTCCTTGGAAAGTTTTTAGAATGTTGCAAAATTATGTTCTTAGAACATTCCCATAATGTTCTATTTTGGTTGTTGGGGACATTACTTTGGAATGTTCCCTCAACAATAATCTGTCCAGGTTTCTTAATATTGAAGTTACGATATTCTTAGAATATGACATCCACCTCATTAGCACCAACAATTTAACATTCTATTGTGGTTCTGGAAGTATTGCCTTAGAAATGTTCCCTGAAAGTGAGAAAAGTTTAAATCATTTTATAGCATTCATCTAAACAAGTAGATTATGAAGATGTAAAATAAATTCTGTAATTAGGTGTTTTGTAGACAAGAGCAGAGCAGAGGCTTATTAACCAAGACCAAGACACGTTGTGTCAGAGTCAAGACCAGATGAACAGATTAGAATTTAAAGTAGAATGCAGAAATTTTTAACTCACTTGTTGGTCATTGTATGTTCTTCATACATGCTGAATGTCTTTTCATTAGGGAAGTTCTGCATACACGTTCAGTGTGTGTGTGTGTGTGTGTTGCCCTGTGAAGGCCCTCCAGGGTTTATTCCTGCATTGTGCCCAATGATTCTGGGTAGGCTGTGGACCCACCACAACCCTGAACTGGATAAGCGATTATAGGCAATGAATGAATGAATGAATAAGTAGTTTAAATTAAAGGTATCAGCCAGAATTTTTCATATTGGACTAGAAATTCCACATCAGTAGATCCATTAAAGAAGCAATCTGTAACACCATTTATTGTAATAAATCATAACATGATTAAAATGTGTAAACTCTGTGGATTGTGTGCTTTACATGAAAAAGTGAGGTATAAGTGTTGTGTTTCAAAAGCAAACTTGAGGCTTGCATAATCTCTTGTTAAAAGTGGAACAGAAAAATGAAATAAAATGCTGGTAAACAGCAGCAACATTAGTATCATGAACTCACTGATTTAAGGTGGTACTAATCATTTGAATGTGAAAACTGCAACTAACAAGCAGACGTCTGCCTCCTAAAATGACATTTAAGTTGGAGGGGAAATCAATAAGGAATATAACATCAGCCTCATCTAGTGAATCATTTAAGGTGGACATGGAAAGTCAAATGCGAAGCTGGTAAATACAGGACAAATGCTGGCGGCTTGTTCAAGTTTTTGCCTTTCATTAGTGTAGGTAGATGTTTTAATGAATTGATGCACAATTTTCTGTGCAAACATGTTGGTGATGGCACAGCCTTCTTTGCTATGAAGGTCCAAATGTCTTGAACTCTTCCAACACTCGTTTGTGTAGGTTCAGTTTTCCTCAAACCAGTAACCCCCAAGATCTTAAAATCTGGGTGAAGAGGAAAAGGAGGGGACAGACAACCATCTCCAGTGTTTTGAATTTGGATTGCAGTACTGACTTTAAATGCTTACTATCAGTGACAAGTGAGAAGGCTGTATTCCAGAACTATGACATTGCTTAAAAATTACATTTACATTTAGTCTACACTTTTCAATTAACTGTGAATACACACCACAGTGGTACATAAAACAAAATGAACACCTGTAAGCTTAAGTACACAAATACATTCTGCTAAACATTCTAGAGCTACCACTGTTTTTTGTTTTGACCTTTTGATGGAATGTCTGATTTTTGGATGTTTCTTTATTTAGTCAGACACATGTCCGCTTATGTGGACATATCATGGCATCATGAATAATGTAGCAGAAACCGGACACCAGACTCGGGTTGTAGAGTCATCACGGCAGCCTGTCTCAGGAATTATGGCTCTCTTTCTCGGAAAGCTCATCATTGTGTGTCCTTGGACTCATGTTTCTGTTTTCTGAAACTCAGACACTCCATGATAAAGCACTTTTAGCAGAAGCTTGAGGAAACAACCAACACTAGCTGACATTCAGTTTACAGTTCCGGACATCTGAATCTTACAACAAAAAATTAATTATACATCAAATGTGTGTTCAATAATTACTTTCTTTCTTGTCATGAAATTTGCTTTCGGTTTTTCCCAAATGGTAGAATAGATTAATTAGATCAATTAAGATTTTAAGCACTGTGTGTATCTAATTAGGATATTGTTGGTGTTACACAAGGTCTTGCATATTTTTAGGCATCCCATTTTCTCTGTATATCGAGTTTTGGATTTTATATATAGAGAAATATCCAACACATGCACAGACAGATCAACCATAACATCATGATCACCTCCTTGTTTCTACACTCACTGTCCTTTTTCTGAGTTTCACTGGCCATACAGGAGGACTTTGTAATTTTACAATTATAGAGTGTAGTCCATTTGTTGCCCTGTATACTTTATTTTCCCCCTTTCACCCTGTTTTTCAATGGTCAGGACCACTACAGAACAGGTATGGTTTGCGCGGTGGATCACTCTCAGCACTGCAGTGACACTGACATGGTAGTGATGTGTTAGTGTGTGTTGTGCTGGTCTGAGTAGATCAGACACAGCACTGCCACTGACGTTTTTAAACACTGTGCACTCACTGTCCACTCTGTTAGACACACCTACTTCATTGGTCCACATTGTAGATGTAAAGTCAGAGAAAATAGCTCATCTGTCGCTGCAGGTTGTGTTGGTGGACTGCAGTCTCTAATTGTAGAGCTACAAAATGTTCCTGTGTGGTCAGTGGAGCTGACAACAAGAGGTGGTCATAATGTTATGATAGATCAGTGTGTTTATCATTGCCATTCATTCTGTGAGTAATTGATATCTAAAGTCATCCAAAATATCTCCCAAAAACAAATTCATGCACAGTGCTGCAAATTACACAAAGACAATGATATTGTGATATTGTCATTGGTTGTTATTAGTTACATTACATTAATTATCTGAATAGCACTATGGCAACATCCCAAAATATCTGAGAGTTATGGGCGAACTGATGCTTACAGCAAAGTTTACACCCCTTACAACAAGTAAATCCAGCTACTATAACTTGCACACTTTGCAGACACAGGCATTCAGCTACACAATCTTAAAAAGCCCTGCCAAATGGAATTGAATGGAAGCTGATGGTCTCCAAACCAAATGGCAGATGTCAGCTAGAGAGACACAAAGCACAAAATCATTGAGCTGTGGAGCAGTGGAACTACGTTTTCTGAAATGTTGGAGCTCCATCTTGTACATCTGGGGCATCGTTGTTGCTGGATGTCATCAAATCCTCATAGCAATGTTCTAATCCAAGTCTTTCCCAGAAGGGCAGAGACAGCTACTGCAGCAGAGGGACCAACTACTTATTAATACCTTTGATTTCCTAAGAAATGTAGGATATATAGTATATTTCAATGTGACTAACTGAACCCAGGGAGAGTGGCAGCTCTCAGTGGACCCAGGTCTTATTTAAATGAACAAATGAACAAAATCTCAAATGTCTTGGATTAATAGTTAATGCGGCTTGCATTTTGCATGAGATCCTGCAATGTTAATGAGACTAGTGCGCCAAGTCTCCAATGAATAAATGTCAAGATTGCATGAAATTGATGCAGAGCCATAGCCAGCCATGTCTACATATTTAGACCCCTTTAACAGAGGGAATGGGTATTATAACCCATTCATTTTGACACTTAATGGACACTCAATGATAAGTATGATACAGCCCCATGCATACCTTACTGGGGGCCACAGGACAATTAGTAAGTTCATATCTTTGCATGCAAATCTCTGGCAGGGGGAAACGGATCTGTGTGCAGGACACTGGACACCTGGAGAATGGGGAGTCCATTTCAGACAGCAGACCACTGCATGGAAAAAAAACCTGGGGCATTTAAAGGAACCCTAGGTAAGATTTGGTATTTTTGCTCCGGGGCTAAACCTACAGCTGCAGAGTGTAGTTCACTTTTAGAGCACTGTCCTGAAATCAACAGCAGGGTGGGGGGCGGGGTTTCCTACCCTCTTCCAAAAGTAACATAGTCCAGTTTCTGCAGGGCTGAGCCCGGAATAGCAACAACAGAGGCTCTATTCTCATTATTCCAGGTCAGAGAATCATAACATTGACTTTGAAGCTGTAATTCTAAGGGAAAAAAATACTACTTGCTCTTGCTTTAAAAATAGCTTTAAAATCTAGGGATGGAACTATATTCAGTCTCTGCAGCTTTATGGGCGATTTGGTTTAACAGAATTGAAGATAATATGTTAGGACTCAATAAAATCTAGTATAATATAATTATATATAATACTCAGCTTTTTTTAAATCTTAACTGATTAAAAAAATTTAATCAAATTTTCCCCAATTCAGCTAGTTAGTTACCAAGTTTTTACACACATCTGACAGTATATGGCTGCTGCAGTGAGACTAAAGTCATCATGTTTGATGCTATGCAGCTAGAGAGGTCTAAACAGCATTGGGCTTTGGAGCAGGGGTACTGCATTCTCTTGAGTAATGGAACACAATTCACTATCACTAATGCTTTTCCCTGAAGAGTACAGGCTTTTACCTATAAAATATCTTTTATTTCAGAAGACATTTTGGATGAGCAAGTGTCCAAAATCGTATGGCCAAAAGTATATAGACACATCCCTGTTCCTCCAACATTTTTTCTTATAATAAGTGATCCCATTAGTGTACTGTAACTCCACAGAATGCAGTTTAGTTTATGTTTGCGGGTGGCTTTATATCTCTATATCCAACACTTGCTGCAGAGCATAATGATATGCCCCATTTTTCTATATTCTTGATTTCACAAGAAACGATGAATGAGTAGGTGTTCAGAAGTTTTCAGACACGGCGTAGGTCTACAACTTTGACCTTACTAAACAGAGGTTTAGTGGATTATGGGAGCATAAAGTTTGTCCAGAGGAAACTCAGCTAACGGCACAGAGATGCTGAGGCATAGCACTGAGGTAAACCAAGACCCCAATCTGTCACAGACCGTTTCATTTCCTGATCTGAGTGGCTTGATAAAGCACTGACTGACACACATTGTACTACTGAACTGAAGGGACTTACTCTATATAGCCAAATGTTTTTGGACACCTCCTCATCCAATATTTTTTATGAAATCAAGGGTATTGATCAGGAGTTTGTCTTTGTTTTCTGTAGTAACAGCCTATATTCTTCAGGGAAGAGTTTACAGTAATTGTTGTAAGACTGTTGTGTGGATTTGATGGCATTAGTGAAGCCAGGTACTGATGTTGGATAATTCTGAGATTCAGAGTATTGGATGGAGTGCCATCACTCCAGAAAATGCAGTTCCATTGTTCCACAGACCAACGCTGCGGCGGATTTATAATTCCTCCTGCCAACTAAGCATGCGCAACCTCAAGCTCATGTGCTGATTCAAGTATGTTTTATGAATTCATACTTTTATGTAGAGATTATATAAATGCTGTATGTGTGCACAATTGAATATCTGTGTCCACAGTGGATACATTTGAATTGACTCATTTTAAGGCAAAATATTTTGATATACTGCATGTGTTTGTAAGTTGAGAAGATTAATTGACTAATTATTATGATTAGAGGAACAGTTATTATTTTGCACACAATCATATTATTAAGATTGCATTTACATGAAACACTTTGGACTCTGTTGATAGAGAATGTGTTAACTTATTATAATATCATATGTCAGTGTAATTGTATAATTACACTTTAAAAGATTATGTAAATTATTACATAATTGCAAATAAATAAAAGAAGAGAAATAGATGTCACGGCTGGGCAGGGAAGGATGGAGAGGCGGATGTTCACCCAAGGAATGATTTATTAACAAAACCAACAGAAAGAACAAACAGGCAAGGAGGCAAAAACACAAACTAGAATAAACTGAACAGAGCTAACAGAAACAAACTAGGACAGGAACAGACAGGGAACAGCCGTGAAACGGTGTCGACATGAGTAAGAAGCAGAAACAAATATCTACATACAAGACCAGAGAAGGGAGCACTGCAAAGAAAGGGGTATAAATACACAGGACAAACGAGGAATACTTGGAAACACTAATGAGAGGGCAGAGATGGAGTTGGGACTAAGGCAGAGCTAGGGCAGAGACAAGAACAAAACAAACAGAGCCATGTGTTAACTGAGCACACGGTGAGGAAACAAACATACAACAATACAACACAGGGTAAAGGCGTGACATAGATTTCTATGATTAAACGCATACAGAAGACCTTGGTGTTCTATCAATATGTTATTTACATGTTTGTTTGTCCTTTTTTCCTCAGTTTTAAGACGCTGTGTAACTTGAGCAGTCATTCCTTTTCACCAACATAAGAGTCTGGTCAGTTTAGAGTTTAAAAAGCAATGGAATACCCAAGTCATGAGATAGACATGCCAAAAAACCTAACAGCCTGCGAATGGTTTCAGAGTCCTATTATTATTATCATTATTAATAGTTGTAGTAGTAGTAATAGTAAAGTAATAGTTGTGTAGCAATTATAACCATACACAAGACAAGATGTAAAATATCCTATGCCAATCCATTAGAGCTTCACACACTCTTCCTACCTGCAGCCACCAAAATTCCTGTTGAGTTCCTACAGCTAAACAGTAAGGTTGCTGTGGCCCTAGAATTAGTGTTAAGTCGTTTTTCCAAAGCATCTCACTGATATCAAACACACAGAGGTTAAATGCTTTTACTGAAGGCCACAATGGCAATGGAAATGCATCATCAGCGGAAATCAAACCCTTGACCTCATGGTTCATGTCAGAAAAGCATTAATAGGACAAAAGGGATATAGGATTGCCATTTATCAGAGGGGAAATAATCATGCATTTGTATTTACCATAATAATAATAATAATAATAATGACTAGTGATTCTACATGGCACCGTACCAAAACTGACACGTCCATCAAATCCAAGCGTGTTCATTTTAATAATGTGTCTGTGTACTAGGTTCTGTGTTCTTATGGTTGGGATTTGTCCAGTGGATACTGTACAGTTAGAGGAGTACCTGTAATATTATGTCTGTCAGAGTGAGAAAGGCAGTGTTATCTGTAGGTTAGATGCCCACATTATTATTAATTAAGTAGATACTTGAGTAAGCTGCATTTGCGAAAGTGGTTCTTCGCCACTGTTGGATACACATTGGAATATTTTGGCTGGAATCCTTAATGTATTTGTGGTGATTTCCAAAGGTGGGTTAAAGGACTGGATCAAAACCTGTCCTGGTGTGAGTGAAATAGTGTGTATGTGAATGAATGTCTGTATGTGTGTTTGCCCAGATATGGATTGCCACTCTGTCTGGGGCAGTCCTCCAGGTGAATGATTGTTACTGGTTGAGAGGATGCTATGCACGTTTGACTGCTGCTTCTCCTCAGTGTGAGTTGATTGAGTGTTGAATGGAATGGCTGTATAAATAATGATAGCGAATCAATCAATCAGTCAATATATACTCGTATCACCAAGCTTGTTTGAGATGAGTTCAACAAGATGATCTTTTGAATGAAAGAAAGTGCAATCCAATAAAAAATAAGAGAGAAACTTTGAGTGGTGTTATTTTATTCAGGAAAATCTCAATTACTAATATAACTAAAAAGTGACTAAAATAACTAAAAAAGTAATAACAAAATTGTTACTGAACTAGCACTGACAATAAGTCATTCACTTAAAGCTTGAGTAGGTGGTTTTGTAGGAAAGAGCATCTAAGCCAGTTGAAAATACAACCAAAACAGTTCCACCACCAACATTCAGCTTTTCTTCCAAAGCCGCTCCCCTAAACCAAAATAGCAGATGTAAATGTGCCTAGGACCAATGTCTAGACCAAAAGTCCAAAATTTGGTCTGAACATAAGAGGTGTTAACAGTCTGGATTAAACATGGGCTTGTTCATGTGCATTTTTGGATTTGGACTTTTGGACTAATTGCAGGAAGTTGAGACAGGCTGTGGTCATCCAGTAAACAACATTTACCTGGGAAAGTAGGGAACATCTGTAATGTTTATGACTGACTAGTACGGTATAAGAAATCGCAGTATACATCACAGAGATTTGACAAAGTTATCTTTGCTGCCAGGTTTTTGTGTCATAAAAGCTGAAATGTAAACAATTTCCCCACTGTGTAGAAACCACACACTAAATAAGGTGTTAAAAAACGCACCTTCAATAGAAGGGCACTGAATAGTCGAGAAAGTAAAGTCCAGTGTGTTTCGGATACAACATTAAGTGCAATCAGTTTGCGTGGCAGGTAGTAGTGCTCTGTCTATTCATTTTTTCCAGCTACCTGCCGAACTGACCATTCACTGAGGTCAGACCCTATACAAACCAGTATCAAATCAGTGTCAAGTATGGGGAGACACAGCCCATGTAGGTGATGACGAGTATGTAGGTATATCATGGAAAGTTCTTTAGTCCAATAACTAAACTACAATTTGTAGTCAAAAATTACCAGATCAAATAATGAAAAAAACTTTAAACTTGGTACAGACCTTTGTGAAAACACCTGAATACATATGCTGCTAAACTACTTAGCATTATAGCTATAGAAATAATGAAGCAATCCTCAGACATCAACCACTGACTCGGCTGGTCATCAACATTGCAGTTCTCTGTAACCCTCTGAGATCTTGCATCTCCAACAGCAGAGTTTGTTAGTGATCAAGGAAAGTGATTCTATGGTAACTTTCTTGTAAAGTCTCCACAAAGATTAGATGTATGTAGTCAGTTCCTACTTGACTGTGATCTGTCCTGTTTTCTAGGCGCTGTGTGTCCAGGATGTCCTTGTAAATGTCCTGGCATTTGGTTGGCTCGGGGTCCAGGGGGTCTATTGGAAGGGTGGGACACACGTTTGCCACGGTAATCCTGGACTGCTGGAGAGAGGTGACTACCACTCTGTCTGCTGTTTCTGCTGTCTTTCTCTAGGGAGAGTCAATCAAAAACAGATTAGATGTAAAACGTAAGGAAGTTTGGAATTATAGGTCATTCTGATATAGCAGAGAAATGCAAATGATGCTCCGTTGTCTGTGTGTCCTTCTGGTTCTCTCTTTTTAGTTAGAGCTGTTATAGTCAGATCTGCTGGATCTCTCTGGTAATGTACACATTCTCTGTTTTACATACACCCAAACAAATCAAAACTAATTCCATGCGTCTACCTTTTTGTGGACGACAGCCCGCCTGTCCCGCTGGACGCTGACTGGATGGCTGTCGAGCTCCTGCTCCCCACTTCAGACCAACTGCCCATGCTCTAGCCTTGGACTAGCTGCCGACCCTACATTGAAATTTTCATGGATTCCTAACTATTTAATTTGACTAATACTATTAATAAGAGTAATATTAATAATATAACCATCATCATTATATACATATTCTATGATTGTATCAGTACACGTGAGCATAACAGCAGACCTATGTGATGTATAGGGTCCTTTTATTTTTGTCAATAATTTGTAGGTAGATTGACCTGAGGAGGATGGGTCCCCCCTTGTGAAACTTGGTTCCTCCCAAGGTTTCTTCCTCAGCTCAGAGGGAGTTTTTCCCTTGGCTTGATGTCCTGAGGATTTTTACATCTTTACATTCTTTACATTTTTACAGTTCATGTTAAAACTTCTGTCTTTACTGGAATTCTGTGAAGATGCTTTGTGAAAACATCAGTTGTAAAAAGCGCTATACAAATACATTTGATTTGATTTTAATGTTATACTGGAAGGATAACTTAGGCTATTTCGTATATTAAAAGTAAGAGAGCAAATGCTTAAAAAAAAAAGGTTGCACACTCAAAATCACCTTTCCCTGATGAATTGTTATTGATTTGTTTTTCCAGCTGCACAGCGGCAGCTATTTTCTTTGCCTGCTCCAGATCATCAGCTGCTTTCTGAGCTGCCAGTTTATTCTTCTTCTTATTCTCCTCGTTTTGCTGTTCATACAAAAAGACAGCGTAGTTAACAGCAATGTCTCGTGTGTATCAATGACAGTTATTTATTTTTAGATTCCCTATACTCTTTTTCAGCTATTTTGATTAACGTGATCCTGATTTTACGTGATATCAGTAAAAGCCCAACTCTCAAAATGTACTTTGTATCTCATGAGCATCATGAGCATCATGACCAGCTGCATCTCTGTCTGGTTTGGAAACTGCACTGGGGCAGATCGCAAGTCCCTCCAGCGGATCGTGAGGACAGCTGAGAAGATTATCGGTGTGTCTCTTCCCTCCATCACAGACATCTACACCACTCGCTGCACCCGCAAAGCACTCAGCATTGTGGGAGATCAAACACACCCTTCACACACACTCTTCAACCTACTGCCGTCTGGAAAAAGGTATCGAAGCATTCGAGCCCTCACATCCAGACTCCGTAACAGCTTCTTTCCACATGCTATCAGACTCCTAAACACCTAGAGACTAAGACTGGACTGAAAGAAGCACACACACACACACACACACACACTTCACACAAACACTGGTCTGTTGGACTGTAAATGAGTGTACTGTTTTCACATATCCGGTTTACATCATGTTTACATCCAGTTACGGTTTACAGCACAAATACACTTTAAATTGCAGTGTCTCTCTCCCTCACCCCCTCCGTACTTATGGTTTTTGCCTTGTCTTGTATTACATTGTATTGTATTGTACTGTAGGGACATTGTTTTGTATTTTTCTTAGCCATATCTTTTGCACTTTAATGTGTGTGCACTGTTTTATGTTGCACTAGATTTGTACTAGTTGCACTTTAATGTTGTGTATTGTTTTGTGTTCTATGTCCTTTGCACTTTAATGCGTGTGCACTGTTTCATGTTGCACTAGCTTTACAGTAGTCACACTTTAATGTTGTGTATTGTTTTATGTAGCACCTTGGTCCTGGAGGAACGCTATTTCATTTCACTGTGTACTGTAAACACTGTATACTGCTGAAATGACAATAAACTTCTTGAACTTGAACTTGAACTTGAAAATTGAGCTCAAACTAAAGTGATGCTTCCCCCTACTGGACAACTTAAGTAATGACATGCTCAATGTAGCTTTGCCTTTCAACTCACAGTCTGTAGTTTCTTCTTCAGTTCCAGATTGGCCTGTTTGTATGTCTTAGACGTGGAATGGAGGTAATATATGGCAAGACTGAAACGACAAGGAAAATATGGCTTATATATACACATCACAGTTATTTATCTCATGGTTTGAAATATCAAGACAACTTCATAAAGGAGCTTTCAGCCATTTCACCACCAAATACAAGAGTTTTTTTTTTTTTTAATGAAAATCTGTATTTATTTATTTATTTGTTTATATTTGAAGTCACTAAATAAACCAGTGTGTTTATGTACTACATAGGGCAGCCCATATGAGGGCAGCCATGTGCAAAGTAGGTTTAGCACAGAATTTCTAATCAACTCAGGCCACTAGACAGCAGTATAATTATGCCTTTTATAATTCTCTCTTTTGAAGCTTTAAACAACAAACAAAATCTCATTTTAATCTCATTCTACTTATCCTGAGCAATTTTAGGAGGATCATCATTACATTTCCTGAGCCATCTATGTGTTCTTCTTGGTAAAACAGTGTCTTTAAACTGGATTGATACTCACATCATGAGCAGCAGGAAGGGCAGGACAAGTCCTGGGTTGGAGGCATAGCTGAAAACTTTTCCAAACCAGGCTGGGAAATCCGTCTCCAGAGTCTCCTGAATCACGTCAAACATCCGGGTTTTCCCACTGCAACCGTAGCACAATGACTTTTTATATTTACATTTATCTGTAAATCTGTGTCCTAATCTGTGCCCTATTCACTGTATTATTTTGGGCTGCCACCACTTCTTTTTAATTTAGCATTTAATCTGTTGTCCCAAACTTTAATCCCAAACTAATACTAGAACAGAATGAATTCAAGTCAGGCTTAGAACTATATAATGAAAAATAATGTTTAATGTCTTCTATTAAAGCAGAATATTTGCTTTTAGTTTAAATTTGAAATTGTTTTTAAATATGTAATTAAATGTTTTAGCTGAAAACAAAGTAATTGAGGGTGGTTCGTTCAGTTCTGGTGTGTCATGGTGGCGCAGCAGGTAGTGTCAAAGTCACACAGCTCCAGGGACCTGGAGGTTGTGGGTTCAAGTCCCGCTCCGGGTGACTGTCTGTTAGGAGTTTGGTGTGTTCTCCCTGTGTCTGCGTGGGTTTCCTCTGGGTTCCAAAACTCAAGAGTGACTCGTGTGTGTGTGTGTGTGTGTGTGTGTTGCCCCCTCCAGGGTGTATTCCTGCCTTGTGCCCAATGATTCCGAGTAGGCTCCAGACCCACTGCGACCCTGAACTGGTAAGCAGTTACAGATAATGAATGAATGTTCAGTTCTGGAGAAACTAGAGACTGATTTGTGATAGGAATGTTGTAACTACATTAGACTGGTTTCCATCACATAAACAGACTGCAGAGCTAGCAAATGGTGTTGAAACATCTTCTGAATTTTATAAAGTGTTTTTTGATTACAGTCGTAATCATCATCTTTAAATACTATCAGCTTGTCAAGCCACCTTTATGTTAGTTGACAAATATTCATTTTCTAGTTATGTTAAATTTTCCTCTCCTGGACACTTGGAAACAGATGGCTGGGGCCATCACTGGGGTGTAAACCTGTGATGATCTTAACACTGATGTGGAAGCTGGTCTCTGTTCTGTACCTGAATGGTCCACAGTCAAAAGACGGAGGGATGGAGACAATAGTGTAGATGGCTGGAAGTGTGGACAGGAACAGGATGACCAGCAGCATGGCCATGTAGAAGTTGTTGGAGCCAGAGGCTTTGAAGACACGCTCCTGAGGCACATTACAGCACATGACAGCCCAGCACTGCAGATACATGGACACATGCAGCCGAAGGACATTCAGAGCTGGCAGACACGGGGCATAGAATGCTCCCATCCTGAAAGAACAATATTATACACTTATACAAACCTAATTTCATGGCCTTTGTGAAATGAAAAAGAAAAATTATTGAAATGATTGGCAAATTCAATTTGTATTTGTATTTTATTTGTATGTTTAACATAATCAAATTCATTGTCTTTCTTAAATAGATGCCTGCAAACTTTGGACTATTGATATTTCCGTCTAGAATTGTTTAAAAATTCTCCCAAAATACTCTTAAACATGTGATATGATCATGCAGTCATATAAAATCAGCATCTAGCAAAAGCGTTTTTGGTTATGTGTGATGACGTGTCGAGACTGATACAAAAAAATCATCAGTGAATAACCCACCAGTTTAATAGCAATGCACTGTTGCTGGGATGTGTTCTCCCCGTGTCCGCGTGGGTTTCCTCCGGGTGCTCCGGTTTCCTCCCACAGTCCAAAAACACACGTTGCAGGTGGATTGGTGACTCGAAAGTGTCCGTAGGTGTGAGTGTGTGAGTGAATGTGTGTGTGTCTGTGTTGCCCTGTGAAGGACTGGCGTCCCCTCCAGGGTGTATTCCCGCCTTGCGCCCGATGATTCCAGGTAGGCTCTGGACCCCCCGCGACCCTGAATTGGATAAGCGGTTACAGATAATGGATGGATGGATGGGTGTTGCTGGGATTTTAGATGTTTCGCAATCTATGGATTTCATGAAATCTATGGATATCTGCGTAAGTAAATATCAAAAGGAAAAATAAAACAATAAAGTCCCAGAACAATTGTGTAACTGAACTGTTTCATTGTTTAATTGCTTAAATCTGGATCAGTTTTTTCTAATATTTTGTGTTTTCAGTTCTCAAATTAAAATAAAAGGTGAAGTAGCATATCGGTACATTGTTTAGGCATCAAATTTGGAAAAAATATAATCTACATTCATTCAGTTGGACATTGGGTTTGTACATATACAGTGGAGTAATGTAAAGTGACAAAGAAATAATGAAACCTTACCAGATCATGCCTTGGTTGAATATGAGGCCCAGTACATTCCCACTCACGTCAAACTCTGAATAGGATGGCTAAAAAAACAATTTTTGGCATTACAGCAGATCCAGGGGTGAGGTTTAGAGGTTTTACATTGTAGAGTCACAGGTTTGTGGAACCCCCTGATATTTAGTCAATTCTGGTACTTTCAGGTCCACTGGCTGTGGACAGCACAGCTTCTATAATCTCCATAGAAAAAAACGTGAAATGAAATGGGATGCTCTGGAGCAAATACACATGTCACTACCTCAATGCCAGTTGTCTGTTAGAGGAATATCCATGGATGGAGCACCATTCTATATCATTTGTAATCCACAACTAATCATCCAACATCTGTAGCTGACCATGTTATTTGACTGCCATCAAATCATTACATCAAAGTTCTGAGGTCTAGTATAAAGTTACTATAGCCAAGGGGACAAACTATTAACTTCACTGTAGAAGAAATGTCACAGCAGGTGTCCACAAACTTCTGATACCTCAAGAACAGATACTCACAAATCCATACTCCAGGTCCCAGCACCAGCAGTTGTTGAGGAAACGCACAAGGACGGCTCTGAGGAAGTCTCCAATAAACAGTGTAATGTAGGTGGTCATGGTGTCTGATATTATCAGCCGGACAAACTCCTTTGTGAAAGGAATTGGGATGGATCACATGTTAAACACATCTGGTCATTATTCAACAGTTGGGGTTTGATAGCTGACTTGAACTAACTAATCTACACCAATAACAGTAAACAGTTAAAACTCGAAATCATAGGTGTTCAGATCCAGACGTTTGATCCAGGCTCCAGGCTGGAATTTTAAATCCAGTGTGAGGTTGTTTAAAACACAGAGAGAAGAGTGTAATGATTTAGGTACCATTTTGCTCAATTTTGAACTGACAGATATTAGCTTAATTGACCAGAGGCTAAGCAAGAGGCCTCTATGTCTAATATTGGTTGAAAATGTGGTAAATGGTGTGTAAAAATACCTCTGGGCTAAATTTGGACCAAATCATCCATCCATCCACTATCTGTAACCGCTTATCCAATTTAGGGTCGCGGGGGGTCCAGAGCCTACCTGGAATCATCGGGCGCAAGGCAGGAATACACCCTGGAGGTGACGCCAGTCCTTCACAGAGCAAACCAGACACACACACAGACACACACACATTCACACCTACGGACACTTTCGAGTCGCCAATTCACCTGCAACGTGTGTTTTTGGACTGTGGGAGGAAACCGGAGCACCCGGAGGAAACCCACGCGGACACGGGGAGAACACACCAACTCCTCACAGACAGTCACCCGGAGCGGGAATCGAACCCACAACCTCCAGGCCCCTGGAGCTGTGTGACTGCGACACCTACCTGCTGCGCCACCGTGCCGCCCCTGGACCAAATCAGACTGACCAAACTGAAATCTCAATGTCTATTTTTGGGCTAAATAATGGCCATGATAGACCAATCAGATTTAGCCCAAACAACAAAGTTCGTGTGATATCTGGTGTTTGATGGGATAAGTTGAAATAATTATTAAATCATGTTTATTTAATTTTTTGGCTGAACTGCTGTACTAAAAAAATAATAAAGCTTAGTAACATAAGTACCTGTCCCACCATACTCTCCCAGCAAGGGCCCCTGGGCACGTCTGCAGGGTCCACTGTGACAGGAGGAGCTGTAGAGTTCTCTGGTAGGGTTCCATTAAAGAGGCTGGCCTGCCATATGGTCATGTTAAACTTCACTACCTCCTCTTCTGCCCTCTGTTAAACCAACAAACAAACAAAAAGCCAGACTGTCTGGAATTATGGGTGACAGAGTAGCGCAACAGTTAGTGTCAGCTCCAGGGTTCTGGGTTCAAACACACAGGATTCAAACCAGGATGGGTTCCTGCTTTGTGCTATGGACCCACCATGACCCTTAACAGGATAAAGCGGTTACAGAAAATGAATTAATGAAGGTCTTGCATTACTGTAGATTATTTGGAAATATCAAAACATGAAAACATGAGTACTGCAAGCCACTGATACTGGAAGGGAGCCTTGCTCAGAAAAACAGTGATCATGTAACTGTGGGCCACAAAGACACTGGGGTTTCAACTAAAACACCAATTTGTTTCCCTGTACCACTGTAGACCAGAGAGCAGAGCTGTGTGATTTTACTTTGGATATTATGGAAAAGACAGATAATATGGAAAAGTAAATTTTAGTTTATTGTGTTAAACAAATGCACATTCATATTCAACATTTATTTGAATTAATTTTTTAAATTTGTTTGCCTCACTTAGGCCTAGTTTAGAGGCTTGATATTTAAGTGAGTACTCACCTTAAGGTTAATCTGGTCCATGAGGGCTATGATGAAGGTGTAAAGGTTTCCCAGAAAGAGAGCGAAGATGCGACCCAGCTGCCACTGCAGGGCGATGCGAGGATGATAATTCTCCAGAGTGCTGATTACATCAAACAGCATTGGACAAAACATCCCCAGCAGAGACATCACCATATTCACCTGGAACGCACAGGTTTGGAATTAGATCTCCAGATCTGTTTCAGTGTCTGCAGCTGCTATGGACACTGTCTTGGTAACGGAGGACCTTTCTTTACTTCGTTTCTCTCCCACCAGCCATAGTTGTCCAGACCCTCTAGAGCAAACTTCTGAGAGCGGCGGACCACAAAGTAGATTAGATACCCACTTCCAGCCAGGCAGCACAGGACCAGGAAGTTGGCCAAAACACGGAGAAATCGTGTCAAGTGGATGTTGTCATCTTTTCTGCTTTCCTGCTCCTCAACAATGGCCTCCTGATGACAAAAAAAGATGTTTGAAATGAAGACAAAGCACATTGTGTGCAAAAGAGTAGGAGTGTTCCTCCCAGGTGATTTGAACATCAGCCCTAAAGCTGATGTAGTAGAAGAGGTGAGTTATCAAGTGGAAAACTGGTTCAAACCACAGGACTGACTAGGTATACCTGGCTGTGCTCTTCTGCAAAGTATGCTGCAGATTGTGTTGTCTTGCAGAGACAAGTTCCTAGAAGCTGACTGTATTTTTGCTTCTGACAATCAAAGTTATTTTCACATTGAGCCTCAAAACACTTTTCTTCTGCTTTAGCTCCTCACTAAAATATGGGAATACAGAGCTACAAATATATAGTGTCTGCCTTATGGACTGTGGTTCTCATATGTAATGACAAGGTGGTGGCATTGTTTTTGTGTGAAACTTGGTGTATGATACATTTTATCTAGTTATGTTATGCTCTGAGTATGCGGTATCGATCTAAATTTATATTTTGCAATACTAATAGGACATTGGGACCCCCCACCCCAATTACAAGTGGGTGCTTTGCACACTGGTAGATCTCGAGTACATTAAACATACCTTGAAGCTTGTGGTGATGGAGGCAAACTTGTTGTCAGCTGTCTCTGGGTTTCCAATCAGATAATCCCAACTGGTGAATATTTTCCAGCTGAAATTAAAGCTGGTGTCATCACCTCCACCATCTTCTTTGGCATTGCGTGCCATACTGTATAGAATATATGTGAAGTGTAAAAGTGGGACTCAATACAGATCAATCAGTACAGATCTTCAGGTTTTAGAATGAAGAACTGCCCAAAATGATTCATAAATTTCCTGAGTGATATGGATTTTAAGTAATAATTTAAAATAATGATTTAACACATCATGTTTAAACATGTCTAAGGCAGAAAGGTCCAAACGTGATTCCGGAAAGTTACCCTCTTGACCCAGGAAAGAAACCCTCTTGCAAACTAGAGTTTAGCTTGTCCAGTCTGCTACTATAACCAAGACAAACTACAGTATTCTGCAAAAAGAGACCATCATTTAATTGTCAAAACAGCCTTTATATTCATAGAAAAGAACACTATTTTTCAGTATTTACTATGTCCACTCTTGCTTTTAGCAGAGCTTCCATTTTTCAAGGTTTCAGGTTTTCGCTTTGCACAGATGTATTTTCACAAGTTCAGTTCATTCCTAGAACTTGGTTGCATTTCCTGATTCTCACATTTCTAATTGCAGACACATCCAATGATGATGCCGCCTGTCAGTTTTCCTAACAATATTTTCAGTTTTAGTTTTTGCACTCTTGTTTGCTTAGAATTTCCGCATCCTCAAGCTAGTAGTATTAGTGCATGTCAAATATTATTAACAATTTATTTGGATAGCGCACTTGTAGAAACTTAAAAAAATATATCCCCAAATACTGTGCACATAATGGTAGGTTTTGAAGTTTTGTATTGTGTTTATTTATAAATAAGAGGTTCTAAAAAGGAACTCACGTTCTAATGACTACCATGTAACTGTAGGCGACTGTGCCCACCCCAACCAAGAAGTAGGACAGGGGCATGCGGAACTTGAGCCAGCCGATGGCACGCTGGTTGTTGTAGTAGCCATAGAAAAGGACAGAATACTTGGCATAACCCTGCAAAAGAGAAATTACTTCTAAATAGACACTAATGCTAAGGAATATAATATGCCCTTTCCTCTGAATGTTGCTATTCACTGATTAAAAACACAACTGTTAGCAAAACAATTGGATGCTTTAGCATTGTACTGAACATGAGTACGTTTTTTTTATTTTTCTCCAAATACTAGAAGTACCTAGTATCTCACCCCAAAGTCCCATAGGACAGCAAAGTCCATGGCACTGGCCTGTTCTTCTCTGGGGACAGTTTTTCTGGGAATGCTCCCATATGGCCGTCCCATTAATGCCTGCAAAGAGAGAGCCATGTTATTTTAGTTTGTTATTGTGTGTTACTGATTAGTTCTCTTGCTTCTTATCTATCCTTGTAGTGGCTAATTCTGGGTAGTTTTCTCTGGTCATTGTTTCCAGGCTCAAAACGATTTCATTAGGGATAATAATGTTGGTATTTCATGGCATATAGTGCCACCTTTTGCTTGTCTTAGCTGATGTTTGGGCAGTGTATGAATATCTGTCAATCAGAGACTTAACACATTTATGCTGGCTGAGGAGCATATTGGCTAAAAATTACCATGCAACACTGGCTTTGACCACAATGGGCAGTGCAGTTGACTGTCGTTTCAGAAGCAGTGATGCAACTGCTGGGTCAAGTTAGTATAAAATGCTAAATGTTAGCCATTTATCTCATCAGCTATCTCCTTCTGTTTGAGCTGCTTTAGCATGCTACATGTTCACCATTTTACTGCATACATTCTACATTTTACTACATTTCTTTCTCAAAGAATATTCAGATCAAATATAAAGATATTCTTCAGAAGTGATGAATAAGTGCAGTAAGTGAGTTTCTAACTGCCTGGTATGGCTTTTGGGATATAGGGCAGTGATGACAACTTCCCAGGCCCAAGACATTTCAGTTCAGAATCATTTGTGATGGCCCACATGCCTGTTAGGTTTGGCTGCCACAGCGACACATGTTAAAGCAGTATTTCACTTGAATTTGAATTCGCTTGACCTTGAAACTTCTCACCTCTGGAACCATGACGAGACCAAAGGTTAGGCCAAAGAGAATCATGTTAATGCCATACATCCATCGGAGAAACAAGAAGTAGGAGGCCACTGATGATCCAAAATGACCTGAATATTTCACAGAGAGAAAAATGCATTAAAACATTGAGTATTCAACCTGCAAAAATGTACTGAAATTCCATAGCTCACATTCAAGGCCCTCAGCACCCTCACTCCTTCTTACCTGTCTGATCTCCTTTTGTGTTATAAGCCCAGTCTTAATGTCAGGTTCTCTTCGGCAGGTCTTCTAGCTGTCTCCTTATCTAACCTTCAGGCTTAACTGAGCTTTCTCCAGAATTACCCCATATCTTTAAAATTCTCACCCACCTTCATGTAGACAATCCACTTATCTCTATAATTAAAACTTACCTGTTCTCACTTACATATAACCCAAACCAAACTTAATCTGCCTCCCACATTTCTCTCGCCATTTCCTCATCACATCTCTGTACCCTAGTCCATGTTTATGTATCTGTACTGTACCTTTTGTTTTAAATTTACTCTGTTATTTATGTTTTATGATTCTGTATGTGTTTGGGAGCAGTAATAACAATAAAGATAATAATAAATTATATATATATATATATATATATATATATATATATATATATATATATATATATATATAATATGAGCCCCTTCTGGATAGTATGCTGCCTGCTAATCAGAGTTAAAAAAGGAATGAAAAATCTTTCACATACTTTCAATTTCCTTAATCTTCATCTCCCATGGTATGCAGGCCGTCTTGAAATTCTCAAAATCTCTCTGAAACTTCATCCATTTCTGAAGCACACAGGAGCACAGAATTTGAAACATTCCGTCTCTATTTTAAGAACATTCACTTCTAGAAATATTTATACTAAATAAATCATGCTAAAAATGGAATATAAAATGACCCACATAAAACTGAAGTATATTTCCCCAAGTAACTTTATGGTCCAGAAAGAAACTTAACACCTAATGAATTCCTAATAAACTTAATATTTAGAATAAACAGAAAAGTAATTTAATATCTTTAGTAAATAGCTATTAGTATTAATATCTAGTATGAATTTCTGAAAATATATATCCAGAATAAATTCCTAATTTCAAGAATGAATTTATAATAAAAAGAATATCCACAACAAAAACTATTATATCTCACTCATTATAATACTAAATTATATTTCTTCATGTATTATTCCTACACTTAAAAAAAATACTCTTTGAATTTACTTTTTTGTTTTCATCAAAGGGTTTGCATCCAGATAATGGAAAATGGAATTATTATTTAATTTTATGCAAGATTTCAGTGTCTCCAAGAATAATAAGGAGTTAGTAATTTTACTTTTCTTGAGTTTATTACTAACATTTTCAATGTATTATTACTATTATTTTTATTTTTAATTTTTTTGCACCTTTTTCTGTTTTTTCAAAACATTTACTCTAACCTGAAAAACTTGTAACAGTCTAGTTAGTTGTTTTTTTATCTATTTATTTTTAGTTTTGTTTGTTTTGTTTGTGAATAAAATGCCCTAAAATATATATTTATATATTTTATTTTATTTTATTTTATTTTATTTGTTTAATTAAACCAAAATGTGTGGTAGACATGTTGTAAATTCCTATTGGCAAGTTAAACCTATCTAATGATTGAGTAAATATAGCATTTGGCCTCTTTTCTGAAAGGTTAATAGTAACTAATTAGTTTAACTAATTAGTATTACTATTAGTTTCAGCAGAGCAATATTTCTTATAAACAACATATTCTTTATGATTAATTGTACTTGTGCTCAAATATATATGCACATTCTTGCAAAAATGTGCTTCCGGGTTGCGAGAGATACACTGGCGCGTTTGGCTGCCGCTTCTCCCCCGGTGATAAAGTTTTTATTAGTTTTAAAGTTTGTATTCGGTTTTTCTGCCCGCTGTGTGCAAAAGTGCTGCGGAACCCAACACACTGTATTGAACTTTTTACTGGATTTACTGTAATATGAGCCTTGTGGATTTCTCCTTGTGGCTCTGAGCTCTCTTAGAGTTTAGCGTCCGTAACTGTGCTTAACATCTGCTGCGAGAGCACCTGTGTTGCCCGTGCTATATGGATTATTTCGGGTTTATTTCTCTGGCTTCTACTGGGCTGTTATGACTGCAACTTCCATTGTGGCCTTATCATGACGACAAGGAGGATAAGGTACTCTTTTGGTGAACTTTTTACGCTCCGAAATGCACAGTGTAAAACTCCTGGTCCTCTATTGATCCATCGTCACCTTGGTATTTTGCGTTGACCTAAATATTGTCATCGGGGTCTTGGTCGGACTTATAACTACTATCAGCACCCCAACAATATTCCCTCGCTGTGGTCAACATGTCGCCATAAATCTTCCCAGGCGACGACAGGCTCAACTGATCACGCAAATAACCGGAACCTGTGTTAGGTGTCTACAACATCTCTACACGCTCCGAGCACTGATCATAATCTTAAATGTGCTCTGTTTAATGTTCGTTCCTTAAATAATAAGGCAACGTTTGTCGCAGATACTATCCAGGAACATGACATTGACCTGCTCTGTCTCACGGAAACCTGGCAGCGACCCAATGAGTTTTTCGCGCTCAATGAGTTTTTCGCGCTCAATCAGACTGCCTCCACATTATCAATACATGGATAAACCTCGTTTAACTGGACGAGGAGGAGGACTTGCAGTGGTGTACAGCCCTGGCCTCAAAGTTAAAACAGTTTTAATCCCAAATATGGCATCGTTTGAGTGTTTGGCGCTGTTGGTCTCTGCTGTTAAACCTGTATTGGTTCTGCTTATCTATCGTCCCCCAAAAACCTCACCGGTTTTTATGGCAGAGTTTTCTGAGCTAATCTCCACACTTATTCCTGTGTATTCTGTATTTGTTACTGCTTGGTGACTTTAATATTCATATCAATTCTGGTAACTGTTTGTTTGCTAAAGAATTTCTTAATGTTTTACAGAGCTTTGATATTTCTCAGCACGTTGATTTTCTTACACATAACAAGAGCCACACCTTAGACATTCTTTGCACTATGGGTAAAACCCCGTTTAATGTGAGAGGCATTGATCTGTGTGTATCTGACCATAAAGCTGTGTTCTTTGACTTTCCACTATCATGTCAACAGCGAGGGCAACATCAATCACGCCAGTTTACATTCCGGAGCGTTAAAAATATCAGTCCTCCTGCTGTTATGGAGATGCTCAGTCAGAGCCCGGTACCTGATTGCTTAGATCCTGATTTGCTAGTGACCCACTATGACGAAACATTGTCACATATTTTAAACCACCTGGCACCTCTAGGAACACGCTTGGTTACATTTTCTCAGCCTGCTCCCTGGTACAATGCTGAGCTGCGCAAGCTGAAAGCTGCTGGTCGTCAGCTTGCACGGCTCTCAAACAGAACTGGCCTGACTGTGCCTGCCCTTGCTTACAGTGATCATGTCTTGTTTTATAACAATCTACAGGAAGCTAAAACACTCTATTATTCTGATGTTATTCATGGTGCCCACAGTAACCCTAGAGCTCTCTATTCTACTGTTAATAAGCTATTGAGCCCTGTGAAAAATTTCTCTATGGTTCCTTCAGCTGAACTCTGCTCTCGGTTCATGGAGTTTTTCAATCCTAAAATACTTACAATTTACTCTCAGTTCCAGCCCTCTGCAACCAGGCTAAACATTCCACAACTATCTCCTCAGTTCAGCAGCGACTATTTTTCCACCTTCAATACTGTAAATCAACAGTCAACATCAATCTTGTTTCACAGATTATTAATTTCTCAAGGGCAACTTCATGTCAATTAGACCCTTTTTCTACACAGCAGGTGAAAGCCTGTTCTCCATTTATCTGTTCTTTTATTACCAAAATTATCAATGCTTCACTGTTCTCAAGAAGCCTGGCTTAGATCAAATTATAGCAAATTATAGGCCCATCTCTAATCTTCCTTTACTTGCTAAACTGTTGGAGCAAGTAGCTGCTCAGTTAACAGAACATATTCAATCATGTGATCTGTTTGAGGTCTTCCAATCAGGTTTTAGGAGGAATCACAGCACTGGAATCACAGCACTGAAACTGCTCTTGTTAGGGTTGTCAATGACTTGCTGATGTCAGCTGATCAAGGACTGCTGAGTCTTCTTGTACTATTGGACCTTACTGCAGCATTTGATACAGTGTGTCATAGCCTTTAACTTACTCGGCTCAAAAACATGGTTGGTGTAACTGGTACTGCATTAGCTTGGTTTCAATCGTATCTTTCTGGTAGGCAGTAGTTTGCTTCAATGGGAAGTTTTCGATCTGACACATGCTCCTTGTCACATGGTGTCCCCCAGGGCTCTGTTCTTGGGCCCCTGCTTTTTATTTTGTACATCCTTCCTCTTGGTGACATCATTAGACATCATGGGCTGCAGTTTCACTGTTTTGCTTATGATGTCCAGATATATATTTGTACAAAACCTTCTCTCAGCTTGCCACCTAGTGCCTTGCTGAAATGCTTAACCAATGTGAGGGCTTGGATGATCGAGAACTTCCTGAGCTTAAATAATAAAAAATCTGAAGCCATCATAATTGCTTCTCCTGCAACAGTCAGGAGGCTTAGTGACACTACTGTTTGTATCCCTGGTTTTGTTGTCTCTACCTCAACACTAGTGAGAAATCTTGGAGTAACTTTTGATTCTACATTATCATTTGAATCACATATTAACAACACATGTAGGACAGCCTTCTACCATCTTAAAAATATTTCTAGGATTCGCCCTTTTCTCTCTTTCACTGCTGCCGAGACCATAGTCCATGCATTTGTAACTTCCAGACTCGACTACTGCAATGCTCTGTTGTGTGGCCTCCCTGTTCGGGCTTTGAGCAGGTTGCAGTATGTGTAGAATTCTGCTGCTAGGGTGCTGACCCATACAAGATCTTGGGAGCATATTACTTCAGTCCTAAGTCGTCTTCATTGGCTTCCAGTGAAGTTTCGTATACAGTCCAAATTCCTTGTGTTGGTGTTTAAATCCTTGCATGAACTTGCCCCTTCTTATCTAGGTAGTTTACTTCAACCATACTCTCCCGTGCATACTTTTTGGTCCTCAAGCCTCCATTTGCTTGAGGTCCTGCATTTTAAGCTAAGCACCATTGGAAATAGAGCATTTTGTGTTGCGGGTCCAAAGCTGTGGAATAGTCTTCCTGATGAACTGCGAGCTTGTTCATCTGTAGATGTTTTTAAAACCAGACTCAAAACTCATCTTTTTAAACTAGCATATGGATGATACTATGTATATGTCTCTATGGTTATTTTATGTTTGTATGTGCATTTACCTTTTATTTACTTTTTTAACTTTTTTATTTTTATTATTTTATTGTACAGGGTCCTTGGGTCTCTTGAAAGGCGCTTTCAAATAAAAATGTATTATATTATTATTAAAAAAAAAAAAAAGACCAGACAGTCTAAGCCCACCAGAACATGATCCTGATGAACTTGTTCTCTAGACATTTCTTGGGGGTCTTTGGTCTGTGAGCATCATATTGTTCAAAAATATGTTCTGATCTTTCAAAGTATTTCTGCAATATTTTTCTGTGCTCCAAATACTTTCTGAAATATATGTCTGTACTTCTGCAATATTTCTGGTATTCCACAGACTGCACTGTCTGCATTATCCTTCGTTACTCTATTATATTCTTCTGTAGTCCAATATTACTTTCTGTAATGTTGTCTCTGTATAATTCCTGTATTCCTGTTTTATTTCTTCTGTACTACAAAGCCTGTCTGTTTTGCCATTTAGGACATTTTCAGCATTTCAGTAGATCAGTGTTAGTAAGTTCATTTGCACTCATAGGTGTGTAAAACTCTCACCTTCCTCATCATAACCTTGTAGGCATAGAGTTTCCTCCCACGGCCTTTCCCCAAAGCACCCTCATACTTCTCAACAAATGCCTGACACTCTCTAAAACATGGAGGACGAAAAAAAAAAAAAAACATACTCAATTTTAGCATTACAATATTACAGTATATAGCCAATTATTATTTAACGTCACTGGGCATTTTGTAACCAGCATCTCTTTTTTTTTTAGCCTTTATTTAACCAGGTCAGTCCCATTTAGACACAATGATTTCTTTGTCAAGGGAAGCCTGGCCAAGACAGCAGCCTAAAGCATTAGTTTCCAAACTTAAAACAGACAATTTACAATTACACCATAAAACACCAAATCAAACAACAAAAGTATAGAAAAATGACAATCTAGTTGGATCAGTAGGGTTGAATAATAAAATGTCATACAAAACAAGAGTAGAACCGATAAGAGGCTGATTCTAATTCCCTTTTTCTGAATTTTCCAAGAGAAATGAATTCTTTCAGTTTCAGAGCGCTCTGCAGGGAGTTCCAAGCAGTGGCTGAAAAATACATACATACAATAATAAGGAGTGCTTACTGAAATCGGTGCGAACTTTGGGAAGATTAAGCATATAACAATCATTAGAACGTAGGGAGTAAGTACTCTGGGTTCTTGAGATATAACCACATAAATATTGAGGGAGATGGCCTAGGATGGCTTTACATATGAAAATATGCAAACGTGAGAGGTGACGTGCAGCCAATGAGGGCCACTCAACTCATGCCATATTAAGTGCAGTGGTGAGTGAAGGCTTTGCAACCTGTGGCAAACCTCAAGGCACCATGGTACACCAAGTCCAGAGATTGCAGACAAGTTATAGGGGCGTGCATATAAATAAGGTCACAATAATCCAATGCAGGAAGAAATGTAGCAGCAAACAGCTTTTTCTTGACAATAAATGTAAAGCATGTAAAGCAAAAACAATTTCAGCTTTAATTTTTTGACTAGGTTTGTTTTTCTGAAATAGATTTAACCACCTTACAAAATTTCTTGGGACCATTTAAATTTTCCATTGTTGCAGAGAGGTGAAAATCAAATTTGGCTTTTTTTTTTTTATCAGGAAAGTGAAACGATTTCTGGGTTGCCTGAAAATGAGCCAATCAGCCTCAGACCTGGTTTTTCTGGCTGTAGCCCATGCAAGATTTCTATTTCACAAGAGGTCAGATAACTCAGGCATAAACCATTATCTCTCCCTTTGACTTTATACCTATGGAAGGGAGCATGTTTATCTACAAGGGAAGAGAAACCTTTATAGAAGAACTCCCATTCTATCTGTACATCATTGCATAATTCAGTATGTTCTCAATCATAGTCACACAAATCATGAAAGAATCCCTGCTCAACAAATGCCTTTATGTTGCATTTAATCACAAAACGGGGTTTAGTTTTAGGCACCTTTGCATTTCTTTGCATTCTTTGCATCTTACTAAACAAACTCACTGAGATGGGCTTCAAGAACAATACACTCTCCTGGTTTGAGTCTTATCTCACTGGACGATCCTTCAGTGTGTCATGGCTTGGACAAACATCAGCGCGACACCACCTCACCACAGGTGTGCCCCAAGGCTCGGTGCTGGGACCCCTCCTCTTTGCCTTGTACACTACCTCTCTAGGCCCAATCATACATTCGCACGGCTTCTCCTATCACTGCTATGCGGATGACACACAGCTTTATTTATCCTTTCCTCCAGGAGACACTTCAGTGGCAACTCGAATCTCTGACTGTCTCTCTGACATATCTACATGGATGAAGGAACATCACCTCCAATTGAATTTATCCAAAACTGAACTACTGGTCCTCCCAGCCAAGCAAGCTATTCTCCACAACATCAGCATCAAGCTAGGGTCCCTATCAGTGTCTCCCACCAAGGTTGTAAGAAACCTAGGTGTCATGGTTGATGACCAGCTGACCTTCGCAGATCACGTTACCGCTGTAGCTCGATCGTGCCGCTTCTCCCTATTCAACATAAGGAAGATTAGGCCATACCTAACTCAACATACAACACAGCTCCTCGTTTAGACGTTAGTAATCTCCCGTCTAGACTATTGCAACGCCCTCCTGACAGGTCTTCCGGCCTGTGCTGTGAGACCGCTACAGATGATCCAGAATGCGGCAGCACGCCTGGTCTTCAACCAACCAAAAAGAGCACATGTCACGCCCCTATTAGTTGAGCTGCATTGGCTACCCTTAGCTGCTCGCATCAAATTCAAATCACTAATGATGGCCTTCAGAGTATTCACTGGTTCTGCTCCCATCTACCTCAATAGACTCTTAAAACCATACATTAGCGCCCGCCCTCTCCGTTCCTCAAAGGAGCGCCTACTAACACGACCAACCCCCCGTACAGGTCAGTTGAGGCTATTCTCATCTCTGGTACCACGCTGGTGGAAAGAGCTTCCAAGCACTATCAGAGCAACAGAAACCCTCTCTTCATTCAAGAAATCATTGAAAACCCAGCTCTTCCGAGAGTATCTTTTGCACTGAATGTCTTTCTTTAATGCACTTATTACTTCCTGGCATATTGCACTTAATGTAAGGTATTTTGTATAATTTGTGCTGTAGTTCGAATGTTAGATCCTCTTTTGTAAGTCGCTTTGGATAAAAGCGTCTGCCAAATGCATAAATGTAAATGTAAATGTAAATTTCTGACTGCATCAATCATACAATTCTCACTTATATATGATGCGAAAATACCTGTCGAAGAGTACTTGTGAGGGGCATTAGTCAAGAACAAGTCGATTAGTGAAGATTTGTCTGAAAATTTTAGATGATTGGGATGTGTGGGACTCTCAATGAGCTGTGTGAAGTTAAGTGTAACACAGACATCCTTGAAAGCATCAGATGAAGATTTTAACCAATCCCAATTTAGCTCACCGGTCAAAATTATTTCACTATAATTCAGGTCAGCTAACAACTTAATCAAAGTGATGAGTGCCTCAGCAACAGCTGATGGCAGTCTATAGCAACCCACCACAGTGAAAGAAAACCCAGCTAACACCTCAAGATTAATAGCAAGGAACTCGAGCTGTTTACAAATTGATTTAGACTGCAAGACTTTCACATTGAATTTAGATTTGCAATAAATCACAACTCTGCCCCCTTTCTTGGGACGGTCAGTCCTGAAGACATTGTATCCCTGAATAGAGATGCCATTGTCAGAAAATGATTTAATGAGCCATGTTTCAGACAAAACAATGACATCTGCATCAGTTGATTTGGCCCAAATGCACATCATATCAATCTTTGGTAGCTTGAATATTCAAATGGATTACACCTAGCCCTGACCTTTAAACTCAGTGGGGGTGTTACATGTAACAATATCAGGACCAGGGTTAGTGTGTAAGAAATAACAGTATGTAGAAATAACAGCAGGCAACGCTTCCTAATTTCATCATGATTGCTGGGTGATGCCCTTTTGCAGCATGACATAGTTGCAAGTTGGGCAAGAGACCTTTCTGATAGAACAAAGTTAGACTCTAAAGCAAACATGCTCACAAGGCACAACCAATCGACATATTTAAAAGAGTTCACATAAGAAAAAGACGGCGCTTGTCTGACTGGCTTGCTGAACAAAGCAGCTGTTGAAAGGTTTAGAACGATCAGAGTAGAGTACAACTTCCATGGTGTGCACACTAAACTAGACATGCTGAAGTCCCAGACAGTAGCAGTAGCTACAAACAAAGCCAGGGAGAAGTGTATCATCCCTATATGGAATTTAGAGGGAGAGAATATTACTTGAAGGTCACTGTGTCCAGCAGGGAGGTTATCACTTGCAAGACCAGTCAGCACTGACTGATGGAAGCGTATTGCTGCTTGTAGCCTGGTATGAACTAGCAGAACAGTTGGAAGCTGGTAACGTGGTGAGGTCTGACTGCAGTAAAGCTGGGGGCTGATGGCCGGGTGATGGCTGGCTTCAGCAGAAATGAGGGCTGGTAGTTTGGTGGAATCCGGCTGCTGTAGGGTTGAAGGGTGGTAGCCTGATGAAGGTCTGCTGCTGCAGAGCTGGGGCTACATACCTGGTGAAGGCTGGCAAATGCACACCTGATGGAGTCTAGTACCCTATGGAGCCAGCTAATGTAGAGCTGGAGGCTGCTAGTCTGGTGAAAATTGGCTACTGCAGAGATGGAACCTAGTATTTGGATGCTGCAGGACTGGAAGCTAACAGCCTGATGGAGGCCAGTTTCTGGGGGCCAGCTACTGCTTAGCTAGCAGTAAATGGCTACTGCAAAGCTAGTAGATAAAGTTATCCTGGAACAACCGATTCAAAATGTATCTTCAAAATAAGTTCAGTTAAAGAAAAACTTTAAAAAATGGCTAGGCCTCAAGCAATCCTGCGGCAGCTGATTCAAAGTGGATCTTCAAAGTAAGTCCCAGATATGGCAGAGGTTTTAAAACCAGAAAGTACTTGAAGATTATCCAATAATCAATCATATACAGGTGCTGGTAATAAAATTAGAATATCATGAAAAAGTTTATTTATTTCAGTAATTCTATTCAAAAAGTGAAACGTCCTCCTTGGATCACCACCTTAATGTGGTGGAGGGGTTTGTGTGCCTGCGTGAGCCTAGGAGCTATGTTGTCGGGGGCAATAGCCTCTGGTAGGGTCTCCCAAGGCAAATTTGTCCTAGGTGATGGGCCAGACAAAGAGTGACCCATAAAGACAAGGATGAATAAGTCAAGAACACAGACACAGCCTCCCTTGCCTGGAGTAGGGTTACCAGGGCCTCACCCTGGAGCCAGGCCTGGGGGAGGGGCTCCTTGGCGAGTGCCTGGTGGCTGGACTTTCACTCATGGGGTCCGGCCAGGCTTAGCCCGAAGGAGTTATATGGGTCCACTCTCCCATGGGCCCACCACCTGTGGAAGAGGTAGTAATCCGGGTCTGGTGCATTGTGGATCAGGTGTCGGGGGCCCTGGCATTCTGATCCTTGGTTACTGAAACTGGCTTTTGGAACATGGAATGTAACCTCTCTGGTGGGAAAAGAGCCTGAGCTGGTGCACGAGGTTGAGAGGTACCAGCTAGATATAGTTGGGCTCACCTCAACACACAGTATGGGCTCTGGTCTCCTTGAGAGGGGCTGGATGCTCTTTCACTTTAGAGTTGCCCAGGGTGAGAGGCATAAGGCAGGAGTGGGCTTACTCATAGCCCCCCGACTTAGCGCCTGTACGTTGGGGTTTACCCAAGTGGACGAGAGGGTAATTTCCCTGCGCCTTCAGGTTGGGGAAGGGGCTCTGACTGTTGTTTGTGCTTATGCACCGAACAGCAATTTAGAGTACCATGCCTTCTTGGGGACCCTAGAGGGGATGCTGGAGAACACTCATTCTGGGGACTCCAACGCTCATGTGGGTAATGACAGTGAGACCTGGAGGGGCGTGATTGGGAGGAACGGCCCCGCTGATCTGAACCCAAATGGTTTTCAATTATTAGATTTCTGTGCCCATCACAGTTTGTCCATTACGAACACCATGTTCGAGCATAAGAGTGTCCATAAGTACAACTGGCATCAGGATACCCTAAGCCGCATTTCGATGATTGACTTTAGAGTCGTATCATCTGACCTGCGGCCATATGTTCTGGACACTCGGGTGAAGAGGGGCGCTGAGCTGTCAACTGATCACCACCTTGTGGTGAGTTGGATCAGATGGCGGGGGAGGATGCTGGACAGACCTGGCAGGCCCAAACGTGTGCTGAGGGTTTGCTGGGAACGTTTGGCAGAGGAACCTGTCAGATAGATCTTCAACTCCCACATCCGGTAGAGCTTCGACTGCATCCCGGGGGAGGCTGGTGACATTGAGTCCGAGTGGGCCATGTTCCGGACCTCCATTGTTGAGGCGGCTGAACGGAGCTGTGGCTGCAAGGTTGTGGCTGCAAGGCTCGTGTATCACTGGGGCTGAGGTGGCCGAGGTGGCCAAGGTGGTAGGGAAACTCATTGGTGGTAGGACCCCGGGAGTGAATGAAGTTCGCCCCGGGTTCCTCAAGGCTCTGGATGTTGTGGGGCTGTCCTGGCTGACACGTCTTTGTGTGGACATCGGGGGCAGTGCTTCTGGACTGGCAGACTGGGGTGGTGGTTCCCCTTTTTAAAAAGGGGGATCGGAGGGTGTGTTTCAGCTATAGGGGGATCACACTCCTCAGCCTCCCCGGTAAGGTCTATGCGGGGGTACTGGAGAAGAGAGTCCGACTGATAGTTGAACCTTGGATCCAGGAGGAACAATGCAGATTCCGCCCCGGTCGTGGAACACAGGACCAGCTCTTTACCCTCGCTAGGATCCTGGAGGGTGCATGGGAGTTTGCTCAACCAGTCTACATGTGTTTTGTGGATCTGGAGAAGGCATTCGACCGTGTCCCTCGGGGTATTCTGTGGGGGGTGCTCGGGGAGTATGGGGTACTGGGCTCTTTGCTACGAGCTATCCAGTCCCTGTACAGAGCAGGAGTCTGGTTCGTATGGCTGGCAGTAAGTCCGACTGGTTTCAAGTCGGAGTTGGACTCCGTCAGGGCTGCCCGTTGTCAGTGGTTCTGTTCATAATTTTTATGGACAGAATTTCTCGGCGTTGCCAAGTGGCGGAGGGTGTCTGGTTTGGTGGTCTCAGGATTCCATGTCTGCTTTTTGTGGATGATGTGGTCTTGTTGGCTTCATCGAGCCGGGACCTCCAGCTCGTGCTGGACCAGTTTGCAGCCGAGTGTGAAGCGGTAGGGATGAGGATCAGCAACTCCAAGTCCGAGTCCATGGTACTCAGTCGGAAAACTATGGAGTGCTCTCTCCAGGTTGGAAGTGAGATCCTG
The DNA here is from genome assembly GCF_029633855.1 of Hoplias malabaricus. NCBI lineage: Eukaryota > Metazoa > Chordata > Actinopteri > Characiformes > Erythrinidae > Hoplias > Hoplias malabaricus. The sequence continues at coordinate 4,840,001 of NC_089820.1, read as the reverse complement.
CCTCAAGTGGAGGAGTTTAAATACCTCAGGGTCTTGTTCACGAGTGAGGGAAAGATGGAGCGTGAGATTGACAGGCGGATCGGTAGGGTCAGCAGTAATGCGGGCTCTGTACCGGTCCGTTGTGGTGAAGAGAGAGCTGAGCAGAAAAGCAAAGCTCTCGATTTACCGTTCAATCTACGTCCCAACCCTCACCTATGGTAACGCGCTTGATTTAGTGACCGAAAGAACGAGATCACGGGTACAAGCGGCTGAAATGAGTTTTCTCCACAGGGTGTCTGGACTCTCCCTTAGAGACAGGGTTAGGAGCTTGGATGCTGCTCCCCCATGTTGAGAGGAGCCAGTTGAGGTGGTTCGGGCATCTGGTCCGGATGCCTCCTGGACGCCTTCCTGGTGAGGTGTTCCGGGCATGTCCAACGGGGAGGAGGCCCCAGGGCAGACCAAGAACACACTGGAGAGACTACATGTCTTGACTGGCCTTGGAACGCCTCGGTATACCCCCGGAGGAGCTGGAGGCGGTGGCTGGGGAGAGGGAGGTCTGGGTTTCTTTGCTTCGACTGCTTCCCCCCGCGACCTGGACCCAGATAAGCGGTGGATAAGGGATGGATGGAAGTGAAACTTCTATATTATACTCATTCATTACACACAGAGTGATATATTTCAAGAGTTTATTTGTTTTATTTTGATGATTATAACTGACAACTAATGAAAACCCCAAATTCAGTATCTCAGAAAGTTAGAATATTACTTAAGACCAATACAAAAAAAAGGATTTTTAGAAATGCTGGCCAACTGAAAACTATAAACATGAAAGGTATGAGCATGTAGAGGACTCATCACTTAGTTGGGGCACCTTTTGCCTGAATTACTGCAGCAATGTGGCGTGGCATGGAGTCGAACTGTCTCTGGCACTGCTCAGGTGTTATGAGAGCCCAGGTTGCTCTGACAGTCCAGACAGGGCCTTCAGCTCTTCTGCATTGTTGGGTCTGGCGTACTGCATCTTCCTCTTCATAATACCCCATATATTTTCTGTGGGGTTAAGGTCAGGTGAGTTTGCTGGCCAATTAAGGACAGGGATACCATTGTCCTTAAACAAGGTACTGGTAGCTTTGGCACTCTGTACAGGTGCCAAGTCCTGTTGGAAAATGAAATCTGCATCTCCATAAAGTTGGTCAGCAGCAGGAAGCATGAAGCGCTCTAAAACTTCCTGGTAGACGGCTGTGTTGACCTTGGACCTCAGAAATCATAGTGGACCAACACCCGCAGATGATATGGCACCCCAAACCATCACTGACTGTGGAGCATTTACACTGGACCTCAAGCAACGATTCTGTACCTCTCCTCTCTTCCTCCAGACTCTGGGACCTTGATTTCTAAAGGAAATGCAAAATTTACTTTCATCAGAGAACATAAATTTCGACCACTCAGCAGCAGTCCAGTCCTTTTTGGAAGCAAGACACTTGTGACACTGTCTCTTGTTCAAAAGTGGCTTGACACAAGGAATGCGACAGCTGAATCCCATGAAACTCCAGTTGCAGTCCAGTCTTTGTTTGTCTCCCCATATTTTTGAATGGGTTTTGCTTCACAATCCTCTCCAGGGTACAGTTATCCATATTGCTTATACACAACTTTTTCATGATATTCTAATTTTATGATCAGCACCTGTATATCCCATATTCAACCCTAAATATCCCTTAAAACATGAAAAAAAAAACACAGACCTCACAATCAAAGAGATCAGGATGCTGCCATCTTGGATCATGTGTCATCTGTTCTGGGCAGATGTGTCATATTTTCTGAGCAGGCTTTACATAAGGTGATGGAACAATTCTTTGAGAATTTGATGGCATTCATTCAAATAAACCAAGTATGGTTCTGATGTTGGATAGGTTTTGGATTACAAACATAATTCCAGCTTAAAGAGCACAGTTCCAGTACTGTGTGGTCCATGAGCATTGTGACCTTAAGCTTTAGACCTGTGTGTGTGTGTGTGCTTTACCTGAGGGTGGGCAGTTTCTTGCGCATGGGCCAGGGTTTTCCTCTCAGTGTGGTGCTAAGCTTCTTCCTCTCATCCACTGCTTCCTTCAGCCTCTCCAGCTCCTCCGCACTTAGAGAGCCCACTACAAACTCTTCATTATTTCTTTCTCCACACTCCTCTTCCTCAGCTTCCTCCTCTTCTGATGATGCTTCTGACTCAGAGCTACAAATACAGTGAAATAAATAAGATGATTAAGAAATCTAACAATGACCGAATAGGAATTTGCATCTAAAATTTAGCTTTATTTAATTTTGACCTCACAAAGACAGCTTCTCTGAGATGCTTGTTTTAAACCCTGTTGTTTTCACTGACCTGTTGCCATTTAAATTTATCTGGGTTTTTTGTAGTGTTTAATGCTACAAGTCTTTGTTTTTTAAGTCTTTGTTGCTCTCTCCCAAATTTTTTGTGACGTGTTGCTGGCATCAAACATATTTTCATATATTTTCATATATTTTCCAAAAGACATATACAGTATATATATATATATTCATTCATTGTCTGTAACCGCTTATCCAATTCAGGGTCGCGGTGGGTCCAGAGCCTACCTGGAATCATTGGGCGCAAGGCGGGAATACACCCTGGAGGGGGCGCCAGTCCTTCACAGGGCAACACAGACACACATTCACTCACACCTGCGGACACTTTTGAGTCGCCAATCCACCTACCAACATGTGTTTTTGGACTGTGGGAGGAAACCCGAGCCCACGGAGGAAACCCACGCGGACACAGGGAGAACACACCAACTCCTCACAGACAGTCACCCGGAGCGGGAATCGAACCCACAACCTCCAGGTCCCTGGAGCTGTGTGGCTGTGCCACCGTGCCGCCCACTAATATATATATATTAGTTATATATATATATATATATATATATATATATATATATATATATATATATATATAAATACAATTTCTCAGTCTCAGTATTGTAAATTAATTATGATTTGCATATCATTGCTTTTCTGGAAATTGGATTAGTATTTTAATTGTAATAAAATATAGTATTGTAAAAATACTATAGAAAGTTAAGAAGTTAAGTTTATTATGAAAACATAACTATATTGTAATTGTATCACATAGAAATGGCTTATTGTTCCCATAAATCTTTCATAAACATACATAAAACAATATACTAAATAAGGTCTTTATTTAGTAAAGGTAATGATTATTATTAACAACAACTTTGAATGTGGCAAGATACTAATTTCAAATGAAATAACTTACATTGCTTCAGTCTTCTTGTTCTTTTTCTCTTTCACTTTTGCATCATCTTTCTTAAGCTTCTTTCCATTCTTATCTTTGTCCTTTGCTTTCTTAATCTGTTTCTTTTTCTTCTTCTTATGTTCTTCCTCTTCTACCTCTTTATCCTCCTCTTCTTCTTCCTGCCCAAGCTTCTTTGCTCTCTCATTCTTGTTGTTCTTTTTCTTTTTTGTGACCTCCTCTGTCTCTCCCTCTGTTCGTCCATCCTTCATTCTCACTCTCTTTTCTGGTCCTCCATTTCGGGACTGTTCCAGCTGCCCCTCTGACCTCGTTCTTGACCGCTGGGCACCTCCTCTCTCTGTCTTTCTCTCTCTCTTCTTTCCTTTTTTTCCTCGTTCTCTACTTCTGTTTTCTCTCTCCATTTTTTGTCTTTCATTTTCTGAGTCTCTATCCATTTCCACATAGAACAGGTTGAATTCGCCTTCATTTCCTACAGAAATATAGTAGTTTTCTGTGTAGATTGTGTATATCATACAAATATATGGTTTATATGTACATAAATCGCCTATATACTACATTTCCCCATGGGAACAGTAATGTTCGACATCAACCTTAAAACCTCTGCAGAAGGGCAAAGGTGTCACTGAAGCAACTTACTAAAAATTACCTTTAAGAATTAAGAAGAAATGTTGAATGAGCTGTGGTTAAGTTTTTGCCATATAGTTTATAACATATGTGCATGATTTTGAACATGTTTAATTCATTTTTAATTAATTATGATAATAAAAATAAAAATTATGATAATAAAACTCATGCACCTGGAGAGCATTTTAATTATCTGTTAGTTTGCCAAAATGCTTAGCCCCACAATTAGGGGTTTGTGCCTATATTCAAGCCTATGTACTCAAGTATTCAAGCCTGAGTGTGTGTGTGTGTGTGTGTGGGTGTGGTCTACACATCCTAGGCTTCAGTATCATTGCCAGTTACCTCTCAGCTCTTGTCCGCTGTAGGGGCACCCAAACCCAAGCTAACTGGGCTAGCTTCCCTATATTGACACCACTTTGTTTGTATGTATGTACATTTCTAGACACCCAAGGACGCTTTTACAATCCACACTGCTCAGAACACTCAATCCACACACACTGGTGAGAAGCGGCAGCCAAACGCGCACAGCGTACTCTCGACCAGGAACCGTCCACCTGGAGGACTGCATCGGACACTAGGGTTTAACCCAGGACAGAGTGCCAATCCATATCTAGGCTCACACACATTCATTCACATACACACTCACACACCAGGACAGTTTTAAGAGAAGCCAATTCACCTACCCTCCATGTTTTTGGACTGTGGGAGGAAACCGGAGCCCCCGGAGGAAACCTACTCAGACACAGGGAGAACATGGAAACTCCACCCAGATGGGACTTGAACCCAAGATCCCAGAGCTGGGAGGCGAACGTACTAACCACTAAGCCACCGTGCCGCCACGGTGGCCATGGCAATGCCACTGTCAACCATTCTCAGATTTGACCTGTCCTTGCAGTTCAGATCAGGCACATGATAGAGATTTTAAAAGTTTAACACACTATTAAACTGCATTAATTATATGTGTAACTAACGTAAAGCTTTAACAAATAACTACATTCTGATTGGCTGCTCTGTGTTGTGACTCCTTACATACGCTTAACAACATTATAAGGGTGAAAGTAAAGCCAGTAGAACTTGAACAAAGGGTCTGTTATGAACAGACTGTTTGATTATGGAATGAAAGTACTGGGTGGATAGTGTAGTATGAGAGCCGTGGGATGAAGAGTGCCCTTTTTCCCACTTAAGATCCTGCTCTGTCCTGATCTGTGGTGGTCCTTTGAGTGTTCAGATCTTTGAAGAAAAAATTAACTTGTTAACCTGTAGCTGTATCCAATGCAACTGCATACATTTGTTCATATATAGGTGTGTGTGTTGCAAGTGGTGGTCACAGTGTATCGAAATGTTGTTTGCTTGAGTTGAGTTTCCTGTGTTAGTGTAAGTGCTAGACTGAGCTGGTGTCACACCCAAAAATCACACCCAAACTAAAAAAGAGTGTCTCTCTGGTCAGAAACTGACCGCTGATAAATGGTTACAGAAAAACACAAGAGTTGAACTACAGAATGTAATTTACCTGGAAGTCAATTTACAAAGGAAGTTCTATTTATACTTGTATGAATATGATTAATACAGTAGTGTCCACCACAGTCTCCACACATTGGCAGCTCTAGCCATGAGCTAAAAGGATGTTGCTGTTGTTTGTTGTTGTTGCTTATTTAGTGGTAATTGTAATGTAGTTTATGGGTATGTTTTTATGAGTTATTCTGTGCATATAGTGAATGGTTTTGTGGTTTTGGTGTGTTGTCTTCTGTAGTGTCACCACCCTTCACTGCATTCTGTTTTGAACAGTGCTGGGTGTGGGTCTTTTTAGTATCGTCAAAAACTTTGTTCTTTTAAAGTAGCAAACACAGAACAAAACTGGATTTCCCGTTGACACCATACAAAAGTAACATGACTTACCATCATCCACCTCAATGCTGACTGTAATGATAAAATAAAATTATATAAAGTAATAATAATAAAAACACACATTTAAACATTCAGAAGGGTTGCCATTCTGTAGTTGACATAATCCACATATCAGAAGTTCATAGTAGAAGTGCTTGAATTCTCTATGATGAAATGTGCAATAATGTAACGGAGATACAAGTTATTCATTGGACAGTGATGATATGTAATATCAGGTTCATCAAAGAACCAGTCATAGTTAGCAATATGTTTACATCCCCTCATTCACTCAACACCACAGGCTGTTTGATTTGCCATGGTCAAACGGATATTCCCTCACAGTTCTGTGGGAGCAGCATATTAAACTGCATTTCCATATAACGTTGGCTAAAGCTTATTGTGTGGCATATCTTCGAATACATTTTTATACAATTGTAACCAAGTGTGTGGGTTTTTAATAATAGACTTATTTTTGTGCTTTAACATTTTAACTCCTAAACAAACTCATAATTCAGACGATACAGGGACAGTTAATGTAGGACAAAACATATCGGGTGGGAATGTTTACCACAGAGCGTAACAGCTGCAAAAATCCAGTTCATTAGATTTTAATGAAAAAAAAAGCATAGATATCCATATAAAACTGAAACTAAATGGCACTATGTTCAATGACAAATATAGGCTAGAGGGCTATAAAACAACCAGGGTTTGAGTTGTAGAACAGCGGAACTGAACTGTGTTCTCTGGAGTGTTGTATGCCAGAACCAACGAACCAACACTGAATGCCATCAAACCGACACAGCAATGTTCCAATGTTTACATTTAAAGCATTCCTTGAAGGAAAAAGACTCCCTATGAATGCCCTAAATTTCCATAGAACTTCTGGATGAGAAGGTGCCCATGACCTTTGGCCATATATTGTAACAGATGATAGCGTGGAAGTGAGAACTTCTAAAGACTCTTATATTACTTTGTGTTCCTGAAGAGAGTGGTGTTAAATAGTCTCTATTCAGCTTGGAAATGTTGCTGGACCCTTTGTACCCATTGTAATAGGAAGCCTGTGTGCTGCAGAGGTCATTACAACTGAACCGGTGTCAGACAGTACGCACAGAGCAGCTTTAATGACCTCAATTCTCTGCACTGTTACACCTCACCAAGGTCAAAGGGTATAGAAAGTCAGGCCTCCACAACAAACAACTGCCATATATAAATATAATACTGTCCAGAGGTTTAGTATTTTAAAGTGTCCAGTGCCAGTATTTCCAAACTCAAATGTGTCCAATGATCGTAATATGACATGTTGTCAGAATGATGACTACAGGTATTAATGATTCTAAAATGGCTGAAAAAAGCTGTAGAAATTAGTTCTAATAAAATAAATATCCAGAGAGGAGCATTAATAAATGTAATGTGCAAATTAAAACCCCAATGTTATTACTATAAAATTAAGTCCTAATATAATGAGTATACAGAAATATATTTCAAAACAGTTAACATCCAGGATAAAGTTAGTAACCAGGGTACAATTATAATTCTTTAATATACATATTTAAAAAAAAAAAAAGCATTATTCACAGTAATAAGTGGTGACCATGCATTGTCACCTCAAACAAACATTCACACTAATATTCAGTGTGAATAAGTGAATGATTAATCTGTTATTGTTCATCAATTTAAGAAGATGTAAAGAAAAACAAACAAGCTCAAGGTAACTATGATAATAATTACCACACACCTTCACTCTCTGACGCGATGAGCTTCTCTCTCGGCATGGTGCTTAGGCATTATGTGTGTGAGTGTGTGACAGCCCAGTGGACGATACCCAGGCCAGTACATGCTCGGCCGGTGCTGAGTAATGAGCATGACGAGTTCAATTTTACCTCCATTGAGACTCTGGCCTGGGAACAATAAGCAGTGGAAACCCTAGAACCCCTCAATTTCTCTCTCTTCAATTATTCAACAGAGTTATGACTCTCTTTTTTTTTTTTGAAGAGAAAGTGGACGGGGGATGCTGGACCACCAGCAAGAAAAGATGATGAGCTCATGTTCTAATGGGGTTCTATAGAAAACAAGGGTGAAAAAAGGCTTGGTGGTTAATTAGCTCACACATGTAACTCTATAATATTAATTAAAGTGCACAAAGGGGTATAATTTGTAATATTATATATGTATTATTTTTGATACATGTGTAATATTAGCAAAATACATAAAAATACAGCATAATAATAAGGAAAGCAATAGTGTGTGAAGTTTGTATGATAACATAGCTATGCAGTTTGCTAAAAGCCACAATTATTTGATAGTGGATAAAATGGATGCATAAATGCAATGCATAAACTGGTCTAAGCTAATCTAAGGTGGTCTGTGCTAGTCTGTGCAGGTTAGTGCTGGTCTAAGTTGGTCTAAGGTATAGATGTTTAATATTAGTCTTTACGGATTTATGCTGATCTGTACTTGTTTACACGAGTCCATAGCTATATAGTGTGTTTGTGTGTGTGTTTGTAAAGTTTAAATTATTTGTACATTATCTCATTCTGTTTCATTTACATTTTGCATAGCATCCCAAATATGTATAGGCTTCTGCTAAGAAACCTTCTCTAAAGCCCACACACAATTCAGATGGGGCATCTTGACTAAGACTTGACACATTTTGCCTGAAAGCTTCATAAAAGGATTCAGTGGAATCCCCTCAGGAGAAGAGAATGGAGAGACTGATTTAGTGCAGTGGGACTGCAGTGTATGGAACTGCAAGTGAAGTGAAAAACTAAAGAGGGGAAAAATGCAAATTCTATTCAATTCAGAGAGGCTTTTCTATATATATTATGTAACCAGACGTTTTATTCACCCTGTTAAAAGTTGGTTCTGGCACTATAACTCATCTGAGAAGATAGAACTGTGCTTTATCACTGCAGTTAACACAGTTCCGCTGCACCACAGCCCAATGCTGGGGAGCCTATGCCTCTGTAGGCAATGCTTGTCATAAGTTCATATGCACTAGATCATCCACAACTGAACTATGGCCACAATGGTGAACCATAAAGAAGCTGGAAACTCAAATTGTAATTAATCTTTTCTTTTGTTGTCTGTAACCGCTTATCCAGTTCAGGGTAGCGGTGTGTCCGGAGTCTACCCGGAATCACTGGGCACAAGGAGATAACACACCCTGGAGGGGGCGCCTGTCTTCCACAGGGCGACACACACTCACACCTATGGACACTTTTGAGTAGTCAATCCACCTACCAATGTGTGTTTTTGCCCTGCGGGAGGAAACCCACGCAGACACAGGGAGAACCTACCAAACTCCTCACAGGCAGTCACCCAGAACAGGGCTCAAACGCACAACCCCAGGACCCTGAAGCTGTGTGACAGCGACACTACCTATTGTGTCACTATGCCACCCAAGTTATAATGGTTACTTGTGAATGTATTGCACATGGTACTGAGTTAAAGTGTTAAAGTATTGACATGAGGACAAAGACTCAAAAGGGAGGGCTTTCATTCATTATCTGTAACCGCTTATCCAATTCAGGGTCGCGGTGGGTCCAGAGCCTACCTGGAATCATTGGGCGCAAGGCGGGAATACACCCTGGAGGGGGCAGACCTTTATATGTGTAATCTTATTTTATGTGATACCAAAAGTCCCATAAATTGAATCTTAGAACGGCCTATTCTGGAAAATTCTCCTCTGATTCTGCTGTTGAGATGTGTTTTATTTTAGATTTTTTATTTTTACATAGATGTCCTCTCTTGGCGGCATGGTGGCACAGCAGCAGGTAGTGTTGCAGTCACACAGCTCCAGGGACCTGGAGGTTGTGGGTTCGAGTCCCGCTCCTGGCGACTGTCTGAGGAGTTTGGTGTGTTCTCCCTGTGTCCATGTGGGTTTCCTCCGGGTGACTGTTTGTGAGGAGTTGGTGTGTTCTCCCTGTGTCCATGTGGGTTTCCTCCGGGTGACTGTCTGTGAGGAGTTGGTGTGTTCTCCCTGTGTCCATGTGGGTTTCCTCCGGGTGCTCCGGTTTCCTCCCACAGTCCAAAAATACACATTGGTAGGTGGATTGGTGACTCAAAAGTGTCCACAGGTGTGATTAAATGTGTGTGTGTGTGTTGCCCTGTGAAGGACTGGTGCCCCCTCCAGGGTGTGTTCCTGCCTTGTGCCCAATGATTCCGGGTAGGTTCTGGCCCTACCGCGACCCTGAATTGGATCAGCGTTTACAGATAATGGATGGATGGATGGATGGATGATAATATGGTTTATACCTTAACATATGAAATGACTACATTCACTTTTTCAGGTCCTAGCTTATTCTTTTATTCTTGACATTTTTCAGTAAGTTCTCTGATACTTTCACTACTAGACTAAAAGTATATTGCTCTTTCTATCTCTGTGACAATGACAATTAATGATCTTTAATGTGTTTATATCCTTGTTAATAACCATGCAATAAACAAATTCTAGCCATTTATAAACCTTTGTAAGTGTAGTCTTATTTGAGTGTAGTACTGGATTTTTCATAACACGCTAATGAATAAGAGCTTTTTAATTTAAAAATAACATAAATTTAACATGAATGCTATGCAGTATGTGTTATAACCGCCAGGTGTCAGTATTGAGCAATGACAAAGAGAGGACGTACCTGTAGGGCACACGGTGATGAATACACTACCTGTGAATTAACACTACCTGTGAACAAAGACCATCCGTCATACTGAGATATATTCCACTGCATAATAAATCACAGAAGTCTGCATGAGTATGGGCTTATACTCTCATGTGTCTGGATGTGAATCAGATAGACTGCTGACTCATATTCAGTGGTTTTTAGCTACTGGACACACATAGTGGACACAGGAGTTAACTAATATGTGTGTGCACAATTTGTGTAATCTCCTTTAAAAGCCTAAACAAATAAATAATTACACCCTGTTTCAGCTTTAATGTCACCATATTCAATGCCAAGTGCAGGCTAGAGAGGTAGTGTTGAGCAATGTAACTGCATTTCCTGGAGTGATGGGCCTCCATCCAGTATTTTGGGATGAGCTTGAGTGCCAGAATTAATCATTCAACATTAGTCCCCGACCCCACTAATGTTTATATGGCTGAATGTAACGACATGCCAGCAGCAATATTCCAACATCTACTTTCGAGCCTTCAGTAGAGTGAGTCACAATCTTTATTCCTCATTCATTGTCTGTAACCGCTTATCCAGTTCAGGGTCACGGAGGGTCCGAACCCTGGAGGGGGCACCAGTCCTTCACAGGGCAACACACATTCACACCTATGGATACTTTTGAGTCGTGAATCCACCTACCAATGTGTGTTTTTGGACTGTGGGAGGGAACTGGAGCACCCATGCGGACGTGGGGAGAACACACCAAACTAAAACCTTTATTGATACCCTTAATATGAAAATAAATATTGAATGAATAGTTGTCCACTGTTGGCGATATAGTTTAACTAGTCGTCAAGATTATAAATTTTGAAATGTAGATGTGACCTCACAACTTGGCAAGCAACAGGTCATCATTGCCCTTTCTGTTTATGATCTTATTATTCATTCATTCATTGAATGAAATCCACTTATCAAATTCAGGGTCACACTGGGTCCAGAGCCTACTTGGAATCACTGGACTCATGGCGGACCACCCCGAGGGGACCTACGCGGGCACGAGGAGAACACATCATACTCCTCCCTGACAGTCACCCGGAGCAGGGCTCGAATCCACAACCCCAGGACCCTGAGAGCAACAGTACCTGTTGCACCACCATGCCGCCCTTATTAGTTTAGCTAAAGAAGTGGCTACTTACTCATAACAGGTATGCTACACTTCTTTGATGCCTCTAAGGCTTATGTTCTTAACTGTTTTATTGTCAGCTTTGCTAGCATAAGCAGCCTTTTACATAGTGATTTATAGTATTGCTACATGGCTGTATGCTAAGCAAATTGAAAGGGAGATGCAAACAGCACCGGGAGAAAAAAAAACAAAACATAAAAAACAGAGTCTCTCAAAGATGGGAAAACAGTGTGCAAGCTCACAACATACTGATGGATAGAGAGAGGAAAAGGGAGGGAGAGGAGGAGGAGGGAGCTAGACATAGGGAGAGGGTGGGAAGAGAGCGAAGGATTGTGTCTAAACACGAGAGCGAATGACAAAATAAAGCCTTGCAGGAGCACAGTGCATGTGAGGGGGCGGGGCCTCAGGAGCACATGAGAGAGGGGCGGGGCCAGTGATGGCCCAGTGACATCACAATGGGCTCCTGAATTACACCCTGTTTCCACACTTCCGCTCTCACTCTCCCTGTCTCGTTCTCTCTCTCTCTCTTTCTCACACACACACACACTCGTTCTCTATCTCTCCCATAGACTTTTATTCTCTCTTTCTCTATCCTCTCTTTCTCTCTGCCTTTCAGCCTCTCTGTCCCACATCTTTTGTCTTTTTACTCTTGCACACACCTCTAAGTCTCTCTCAGTTTCTCTCTCCCTGTCTCTCTGAGTCACAGATCTGATGAATCAGCGATGAGTAGATGTGTGTGTTCCTGGGATTTTCCTGAGTGGACCACACAAATGGGGCACAAATTGTATGCTAATTTTGTATTCTTGACTTTGTGGGTTGTTTCTACTGCCTTCTGTATGAGTACATTCATATATAGCATTTTGTGATATCAAAATAAGACCAATAATTATAAGAAACCAAAAAGACAAAACGAGAAACAAGATAACTGCCATAATTCTTTTTTCATTTTATTTTTACCCAATTTTTTCCCGTATTTATTTGTCACAAATTTCACTAGTTACCAAAGGCTCCTTCAATCACACACTATCCCACCAACATGGAAATGTGAGGAGCACATATATCTCCAAGGGGAAAAAAGGGATTTTGTTTAACTGCTGCTAATGCAGCACCACTGTAAAGCTCAACACTCTTTATATCAGTTAGATACTGATACTAGCTTACACTGGCCAATATTGTGCCTGTGATTATGGGAGAAGTGGGTCCATCCTGTCCACTCAGGCAGTAAGGCCAGTTAAGTGTTAGACTCCATCTTCCTCATACTATAAATGTGATCTTATGTAGACCAATCACACAGTGATGTCTCAGATCCATCAGTTCTGTTCTGCGGTGGCTCTGTTTGGCAATTTATATGTAATTCATTTATAAAGCTTGAATTTATTTCATTTTATAAATTGAATTTATAAACTGTCATGTTGCCCTCTTTCCACAGAGCCAATGGTCATCCATCCACCCCAACCCCCATAATTCTGGGTCTCTCCACATTATACAAATTTGAAATATGTCTATCATATTTGGGAAATTAATTTGACCACAAGGAGTTATCACCCACATGAAAGCATACAAACAAAGAGCTGCGATTAGCACATAAGGGCACACTGTTGAGCACACACACACACACACACACACACACACACCCTCACACACTATAATGCCACTGTGCCTGATGTCACCAAGAGATAAAAGTCTTTAATCTGTGCAGTCTCTCCGCCCCTGTGAGTCAATGGAGTTCCCAAATCTGCTGTAATCCCACCCCTCCTCTAATCTGACCCACACCGTGAACTTCCTCTAACAACGGCGGAGCTCACAGACATACACACACACACACACACACACACACACACACACACACACACAAAGGCAGTGTACAAGAGCTTTACTCCAGGCCATGTGAACAGATAACCATCTCCCCACCCAAACCTTCAAGAGCAGACACACTTATGAACACTGGGCTATTCACAGGTTGAGTTGAGTTTGTTGTAAAAAAAAAATATATACCTTTGCAACCACAGGCCATTATTTTTGTACCAGGGTCTGGCTGATGTTATCCAGTGTCTTCTGTAAGTAATGGTTGCTTGTTATCTCCCTCTAACCACTTGACAATTTTATCTTAATCCTTAACATTTCACTGCTAAAAAATCCAGCACACTCCAGTAGAACAAGCACAAATTGAGTTTTTGAAACTGAAATTCTTGTCAACCAGCATGAACGTACAAGTTATGTCACTAGAAATACACCAGCTTTACCCAACTTTCACCAGTTTGATCACACTGACCATTTTTAAAATAATTTTTGCAGATTTAATGATTTAATGATGGATTAAACCACCGTTAAATTCTGGAAATTTCTATTTAATTCAACTTTTGTTACTTTAACACTACAACTGACAGCAGTCCAAATGGAAAAATTTTGTAAGTGTGGTGAGTGTACACTGATCGTCCATGATCAAATTAACAGTGAATTATAGTGTTTTTCAAAAATAAAAACATTTGATGTATTCTTAGAAAATGTTTCCAGAATAAACAGCTTAATGGGACTGTACTGTGTCCCTATTCACATCTCCTGAATTTAACCCTCAATCTCCTCTCCTCACTTGACTCCAGAGGTCAGACATGATCAATAGAACCTACGTCTATCTCATGAACTTAGTAACAAAGATAAAGTTAGCAATGATGTGTGAGAGAACCACTTACCAGCTGAATCATGTACATCCCTCAATTCTTGGTTATGGTTCTCACAATTACTCACATTTCACTGGTCTGCTTATGTGTTTATTGCCCAATAACTTTGACCATCTGTGAGCTGACCTTCCAGTCTATCTTTGCTTGCAGCATGTGAAACTCCATAGCTTCTTTTCAAACTTAGGCTAACAACACTTATGTTGGCTAGCTGTTTGCTGGGCGCTGGGAGGGAGAGGAAGGGAGTATGTTTTTCTACAATAAGCCATTTCATACCAAACTGTGAATGACTCCTAGTAAAGGGCCCTAGGCACCTTACAGAATGTGAAGCTATGATTATTAGCCCCAAAAACTGACCTTAGGTCAACAACTGGACACACCCAGGTGACATATCAACTAGTCTGATGGGTTCAGTTCTTGTTGGGGTCTTTGTGAAAATCTGACCTAATCATATGCTTTCCAAAAGGCAGAGATCTCTTTATTTACTTTCCAGGAAAACGGCTGTAAAATATATTTGATTTAAAAAAAAATAATAAATATATATTTATATATATATATAAACAATTTCAGAATGTTTTTCCTTTCTTTTCAGGAGGCTTCCTTCAGCATTCCTTTTCTTTATGAAATAAGGTGATTTTAAATAAAATCTCTTCAAAAATATCCCTTAAAAGTTGCATAACACATACCTAATTACTTTGACTGGAAAGAAAAGAAATGGAATAAGGTCATTCTCTGAGATTCTCACAGTATTTTAAACTGACATTATTTTTCTCCAGCTTTTGTACAAAATACAGTTGCAAAATCTAATAACCTTTTGACATTTCAAGTGTCCCCACCTCACTAACAATTGTTTTAGGGCAACAAGACAGAAAAATAGAAGGAAGCTGACCCTAGGTCAGCTCAGGCTTTTCTGCTTTATGGGCCATTCATCTGCCACTGTGATGTCAGCAGCTCAGGCAGGCTTAATACACCCAACCCCCTCCAGACAAACTCCAACAGAGAAAGAGAGATCGACCCAGACTCTGACACAGAAAGCAGCAAGAGGAACAGGAACATTGTCAGACTGACACAGATCTGCCAGTTCCTTTTCTCACTGACCCAAGACCAGCTCACCTGGGACAAATCTAAATCTAATTCCATTTCACATGACAAACAGAACTAGTCTAGGGCTTGCTTTAAGGAACCATGCTAAACAGCAGGCCTATAACAACATGGCAAGCAAAGAGGACAGCAGTAGAAGTGTTAGGGCCCTGGAGTGTGAAATCAACACCTGTTGTCACTTCTTAGCAAGAGGGATGTCGCTCTCCTTCTCTCTCTCACTCACTCACTCTCTCTCTCTAACACACATACACACACGCACCTCTCCAGCTGTTGCTAGGTCAGGCTAGCATTGTCAACCAAGCTAATTCCTTGTCACCCTTCCTGACAACAGCCAAGGCAGCTGCCTATAGACCTATATTGCATATATACGCACCAGGACACTGAACAGGTGCTGGACACATGAGTCAATCACTCAGGGCAGATGCTTTTCTGTGATTGACAAAAACGTTTGCTTGACCTTCAGGAATCTTCATGAGGTTCACCACATTATAATGTGGTGGGTTAAGGCAAATGTGGCTATAAAGCGAAAGTACATCAGCCACTGTCTTGGAGGACTCCTGCCTGCAAAATCTGAGAATTTTCCCTGCTCTTATGTGCCTCATCAAACCAGATTAGTGGTTTCTTACAATGTATAATGTTAAGGATATTGTGGCTAACTAGAAATAAAAGCTAAACGGCAAATGGTAAAAGTCTAAATCAAATGTTGCGGTTTCAAAGGGACATTCCAGAATACTAGCCTCCTATTAGCTATGCAATGCACTTTAGCTATGTTTGTAAATTTGGTGTTTTTTGAAGCTTTTACTAGTTGGGTCCAGCTAATCCTTCCTAAATAGGATCAGGTGTGTTAGAGCTGGGAAAATGAATGTGTGCAGGGCAAGACTTCTCCTGAACCAGGATTTCGGAATGCTTATCGTCTAAAGCCCTAAAAGGAGGTTCACTGGGGGCATGGCACCCTCCCAAAATTCATAAGCTGGTCTCTGAAAGCAAGAATTTGCAGGCAGCGATATAAGCAACAATCTTTGTAAGACATTGATTCTGGGCAGGCTCTGGTCCCATGGCTACCCTTGTGAAAATGAAGTAGTTACACAAGACAAAATGAATAAAAATGATTTACCTTAAAGTTTACAAGAATATACCATCACAAATTTCAGTGTGTGTCTGCTGTAGCTTGGCCTGTTAGCTTAGCTGGCCACCAGGGAGAGGGTGGTGGTGGGGGGCGCGGGACATGTTAACACAAACAAGTTTGTCGTTGTGAGTGAATACTCAGCCTTTAGTCACACTGCACATATGGCCAAGGCTGTGAAATGGCATTTATAATGATCTCATGGGTGAGTCGACAACTCTTAAACAGTCAGTGGTTAGAAAACATAGAACTGACTGGTTTAAGAAGGGGCCTAACTTAACATGGATAGAACAAAGGTCAAAACTGGGCCTTGTCTGAAAAGGAAATAAATAGATTGAGGACACCATTAAATCAAAGAAGCTACTGGTACTCTAAGAACAGAGCCCAGAGCTCCACATCACTGAGTGTGTGTGTGTGTGTGTGTGTGGGGGGGGGGGGGGTCTCTGAAAATGTATGAATTTTATTTAACAGAACAAGGCAAGCCTATTTTGCTAAGGAGGCAGCAGTCATGGGAGACATGGGCAGGTGTCTAGGGTGGCATGGAATTCTGCGTACTGGGTCATTTTTTAGCCAGTCGATTTTCGTTTTGAAATTAGAAAACAAAATGGTAAGCAATTAATCCTTCTTTAAGTTTTGAATGAAAATAGAACCATTATCCAAAATGAAAATGTTTTCTGGGGCTGTTGTCAGAGCAACTCAAGGCACATTCAATCAGGCTGCTAATTTCTGTGTTGCCAAACCCATTAGTACAGCTCTGGATCCATACTCTGAAATCATTTTAGAGACAGCAAAAAGAAGACTATCTTCCACAGCAGTAACTACTACCACTATGCTGCATGATTATGGGTATAAAACATCGAGTCAACTCTATTTCTATCATAAAAAAAAAAAAAAAAACCTCTTTATTCCTCACAATTGTACAACATAGGGCAGATATTGCTCTGAAATAGCCTAAATTATTTTCAGATTATGGTTCCAAAGCCATCTTGCTGACCAGCAGCTTTTGTTCTCTACAGATAAAAGTCAAAGTAAATGTCTTTAACAATGATGGGGTCGACTCCCAAATAATCAATTATTTGACTCCAAAATGTCTGAGGGTCTGGATCAACTCAAGTCAAAACTTGTCTTCATTTGTGCACACTTTGTACTTAGACAGAACTTGCCATTGTTTACCGGTTAACTATACATCATGATTTGATTCAGCGGATAAATCATGTTTAAATATTTTTCCGACTGTTTGTGTATCTATAAATTTGTCAAACAACAGGAGCTTTTGGCTGATATTACTTCCTTGCGACTTTTTCCTGTCCATTTTTTCCCCCTCTTTCAAAACAGCTAATAAGGGGTCGGGGGGTTAAAGTACATTCGTTCAGAGTGACAATGAAGCTAAAACCACCATTGCCATTATCAGTCCTGTGGGTATTGCCCTGTGTGTGTTTTTTTTTTAATGACGTAAATCGCTGTAAAAATGTCTCCAAAATAGTTACTTTATAACAGAATTAAAAGCCTTAACTCTCTATAAATGTCAATGTAAATATATATTCCACACTGATTTGAGCATTTCTATTTGGACAGCTGTTGTGTTGAATTGATGTAGTTAACTAAAATAGAGACAAAAATGGAGATAAACATTTTTTCTTTGGAAGGCAACATTTTTCCTCTGAGTATGAACATATTGATGTAAATATAAATGAAGATAAAAATCAAGGAGTTAAACCTCACTTTGGTACTCAAACCAGTAAAAGACGCATGAATGCATCAACAAATGTCAGTCAGGCTCAAATGGCAAAAGCCTCTATTAGGTCAGACCGCTTTGTGCAAGAAAACGCATAAGGGGCATTACTAAACACAGCAGCAGTCTCTTTTCCTTCTGTACATTTTTGTTTTATTTACAATACTATTTTGCTTTAATGCCAGGTAAAAGGATTAAATGCAAGACATAAATATGAACATGGTAGGAATTATTTTTGTACAAATTTGCATATAACTAATAGCTGAAATTTAAAACTCAAACAAATACATAATCTTCTTGTTCACTCCCAGACACACACACACACCTACCTAACTGCACATACAAATGGATTTGGGTATTGGTTTCTTGCCCAAAAAAAAAGTATTCATTCACAATCATTCACAAAATCGCTGATACTACTGCAGTGTTTCAAAAGTTAAACAAGGACTGGATGAAGTAATATTCGGGTGGACTGGTTTTACCCTGGGAGGTGGGGTAATGCAATTGTTAAGGGGTGATATTATTATATTAACTATAATTAATGATAATAATTCCATCTAAAAAAATATGCATCTCCAATGTCAGTAGAAGGAACTCAGTAGAAATACATTAATGCTGTTTGAAATGCCATGTTGATAAAAATGTGGGAAAGAATGTTTTGTAAATACGGAGGCACTCAAAACATTTACTTATATTCTTTGAGGCTCAAATCATGTACTGTTTTCACAAGTGTGTCATTCTGAACATTGCATGTGAAAAACAATGGATTTAAAAAAAAAAAAAAAACACAAATCACAATGCAAATAACACACTATATGTACTTCAGGCAACTAGCCAAGTGTTAGCCTGAATTAAGTGTTTGGGTATAGATTCTATTTTTTTTTTGTGAACACAACACATATGAATAGCTTTGTTGTTTAAGAGAAAACATTGCAGTCGTTCCACATTAAAATTACATTATTCCTCCTCCCCACTGAAAACTTTTCCCTTCCGAAATTTAGGTTTTCTGTTTTCAGCCAAAACACACACTCTTTCTCCCTGTCATACACTCTCATACACACTCGAATAATCAAACAACTAACTCCACTCAAAAGAATAAAAGAAAAAAAAATACAAAACCAAAAAACAAAACCCCATAGTATCCTACCTTTGCAAAAAGACCAGAAGACTGTGGCTGCAAACAAAATCCAGGTGAAAACAAGAACAAGTGTAAAGGATGTGCTGAATAGGAGGATTCTGACCACTAAACCTTTTTCCAGTGGAAAAAGAAAATGGTGGGACATCACAGTAGCATGTTCACAGTACGGAAATTATACAGAAAAAAAAAATAAATAAATGGTGGACTGATAGCCTAGCATTGTGACCTCAAGCTGTGTGAAACACCAAGAAAAAAAAGTAAAAAAAAAAAAAGATATATATTAACAGCCTATAGATCCCAAACAAGAACTTAACGGATTTGGGACAGTACCCCCTTTTGCAGAAATACCAAGTGTGAAAATGTGGCACAATGTTGGAGTACATACGTTTGAACGAATGCCTGTCCACACCCATGCTACACTACGATATATGGCCACATTTTGGCACAAAGCGTCATGTGCTGAAACAACAAAAACAAAAATAAAGAGAACAATTTCCTGAAAGGTGTCCTGATCTACGCTTTAGGAAACAGATTTTTAAAAAATATGTGGACAAGCACACACACTGTAGCAGAGAATTATGACAGCATTTTAAGGACAAACTAATTTAAAATATAAAGTAATATTTTGAGAATAAAGTCTTATTTTTATATTTCAATAATAAAATCATAAAAGTTTTTCCAGTAAAAGTATTTTGAATTTTAACAAATGAATGTTAGTGAATACTGTGATTTTTGTCTGGAAATAATAGCATGTTTGGACATTTACGACTTTACAGTTGAAATACTATAAACAATTTTCCATAATAATATTTTTAAATTTTCGAAATACAATTCCTCCCAGATGATATTATTTAATTTTACACATACTGCCTCTGTTTTTGAAATACTAGGTTTATTCTCAAAATATGTTAATTAAGATTATACTACTGCCCTTAAAATGCCACTGTAGATAAGAGAGCGCATTGAAAGGGAAAAAAAATTAATAAAGATGTAAGACCAAGTATCATTCATGCATCATCCTCACATTGGACAGTGCCCTCCCCCCTCCCTACAAGCCCCACCTTTAGTTAGGGTTGTGATAGAAAAAGTCTATTATTCATGTTGGCGGATTGCTGTTTTCTTCTCCTCTCCTTGTCTTCCGGGCACATATGATTCTTTGTCCCTCTATCCTTCCCTCCCTCTCCCTTTGAAGATGAATGAGTTTATATTCTCTGGATTTTGTCTGCTACCACCACGGGGTTCTCCTTGCGGATCTTGGCAGCTGCTTCCGCCTTGTAGTCATATGTGCAGTTGTGTTTGTCCGAATACCTGTGGATCCCGCAGAAAAGGTTGCCACATCTGCAGTCAAAACCTGGGCAAGACACATAACATATTGTAAGGTTATGAAAGCATACACATAATAGTGAAAAATATATAAAAGCCACTTGTCCAACATCAATGTTGAACTTTTTCTGTTTGTCCTACATTTTGCAGCAGTAACAACTTCTAATCTACTAGGAAATTTTTAAACTAGATGTTTCTTACTGAACAACTGGGGTGAGGATTTGATGGCATTCAGCCAACAAATCATCAATTAGGTCAGGTACTAATGTTGGATTATTTCGTCTGGATCACGAAAGCTGCACATGAGCCTAAGGTCACAATGCTGCAATAGCTAGTCTTAAGTCTTTCCAGAAGAGTACAATCTGTTAACTGCAGCAAGTTCTTTTAAGAAAATCCAATATTATGATCTCTAAAATATCCACACTCCTTACTCCTGACTAACAAAGAACATGGAGGACCCTTACCTGTCAATCCCACCCTCTTGCGGCAGGTGAAGCAGCGGTTCTTTTTGGGTTTGGATGTGTCTGGACTCTTTCCGTCATCGCTGACCTGAGCTCCTGTCACTGGCAAGTAGGAGGAAGTAGGTTGGGTCACCACTGCAGAGACAGGAAGTGCAGAAACAATATTAATTCCACAATACACACACCTTGACTGGGCTGAAGATTCCCTTTAATCATTTGTCTTTCATCTGAAATTCAGTTCACATTGGTTGAGTCTGTGTTTGAGTTCATTGCGCCTTGGAGACAAAACAGACTGAAGTTTAACCCACAGAGCTGAGAGAATGATGACTGTTATATCACAAAACCACAGCCCACCACAGACCTTACACACCCACACATGAAAATAAGAATGAGAGAGAGAGAGAGAGAGAGAGAGAGAGAATAAAGACGTACAGACTGAAAGACAAACTAAACAGCAGAAAAACAGACATTTTTCAGATGTCTGGTTCCATACATCACCCCTGTGAACAATTCTAACTGAAGCACTAAACCACGCTGAATGACTGTTTTTACATGTCAACCCCTGAATAACACAGACAAGATCAAAATTTAGTGGAATTCTCTGATCGAGATGTTTTCATTCTACTTTGTCTACTTTCCTGGAAGAATCCAGAGCCAATTTAAACTTGGGTAATATTACAGCAATCAGTCTTACAATGACAGTATCTCTGAAGAAGGAAAGTGAAGTGGCTTGTAATTACCTGGTTCCACAGAGTCTGGTGTGGGAGACTTCTGGGGACTCTTCTCCTCTCTGGAGATGCTCATCTCTGTCATCTGTTGTGTTACAGGCAACGAGGCCATGGGCATGCTTCTGTAAGAATGACACAAAGTCTTACACTTCTGCTGAGTTCCACACACACCCGTACCAATGGCTCCTTGCCATATCATGACAATAACAGGACATTAAAATGACTGTATGACAGGATTATTAGCTTACTAGAACATGACAATAACATCACTATTGAAACATAACAGGACACTAAATGGACCATATAACAGGACAATTACCTGACCCAAATATGACTGTAACAGAACTAAAACTTCATTACATAACCATGACTTGTGTGATGTTGGACATTTTACCATCCTTTGTATGATCAGCCATCAGCAGTGCCACATTTCTCCCTGTCTGTTTACATATGTGAATATCTATATAATCCACTGCCTTCAAAGCAGGAAACTGTTTCAGTGCTATCTTTACCTAAAACTGTAACATCATTAGAACTTTAAATCTCCGGATAACATCTGCCAAGTGCCGTATAAACCTAAATAACACAGATTAAAGACAAACTGGTGTGTCCTTTCAATTCAATATTTAGCCACTCAATTTTCAGTACAAGTCCACTACATAACAATATAACGCCCATTAGCTGATTGTTTTAAATAATTTGTGCGTATAAATTTGTATATTTTGTATTCTTATTCTCTTTTCATTTATTTTAATGTACTCCACTATTTTCTATTTTCTGTACTCAACAAATATTAAAGGTGTACTTGCTTCCTAGGTTTAAAAAGTTCAATTTATGTTTATCTTCAAAAACAGATGTAAAATAAATAAATAAATAACACACATGCATTATCATACATCAATCTGAAGGTGGTTATTCAACTGCACTGGTTTTGAGGAGACAGAACCAACTACACATGATTATAACATTATATATTCCAGGTACTCAGTCAAAGCACTAAGTAAAATTGTACATTTTTCAGAATGTGTGTCAACTCTTTAGATTTATCACAGGTTGCATCACTTGCAGGATGCTTCCTTTACCATTGTGAGAGATATTTCCTTTTTTTTGCACTTATTCAAAGTTCAGCCTTAAGGCTGACTTCAGATGTAAATTAGCTTATTAAATTAGCTAATTATGATGTGGAAACTGAAATGCTGATTTATGTGCATTGTCCCAGATAAATAAACAAATATTCTCATAGCATCCAATATTTTTGGAGGAAAACAAACTGCAGCAATTTTTAACATAGTGGACCTGCACATTAGGTCTGAGATGTTTTTGTCTCTGAAATCACAGAAAGACTCTGGAAGAGGAAGAAGAAATGATGAATATCATCCTATTTTCAAGCATTGCATATAAACGATGCACATACTGAGTTCACAGAGTTATTCCGAAGGTATTTCCATATGTTTATGGGGGAGATTGAGGTTCTGCTTCTCTGTGTTTATCTTCCCTTTAAAAAGAGTGAACAAACTTTAGGGAACCCGTTAACCCTGAGCAACTCCACATGCTTTCAGACCAATACTGACTTCTCACAGTGAAAGGATAGACACAAACTGGAATTTTTGATATCTGAAGTTGGGGTGAACCTTACTCTCATAGATTAAATATTTAAGTGCTTTATAACAGATTGGGGAATTTCTTCAGAATTTTGCACCAAGTTGTATTAGAAAGAAGCATAACTTACTCTCTCATTGACTCTGTGCTAGCTGGAGGTGATGGTTCTGTTTTGTTTAGACTGGCTTCTAATCTCTGCATAGCCGAGGCCTCCGAAGAGGGACTGCCTGCTGTTCCAAAAAAAAAAAACCCCAGAGAAATCACTCAAAAACATTGCTCCAAAACAGCAGAACTAACAGCCGGACTGCATCTCACACTCAAATCAGGACAGTGGCACTTCGCCACAACAAAAGAATTAGCCAGTTATTTAGTTAGTTAGTATTTAACGCCATATCTGCCCATAGGGCCACATTCATGGCAAAAAAAGGTAGTAAGATGCGATTAATTTTCTAATACCGTTTCATTTATGTATGTAAGGCTGCCATCTATTTAAGTTTGTCATGTGTGTTCCTTAAGTTTCATTACTGACAGGAATTTTAGGAGCGCTGCGGCTTTCGTATTGTTGAATAATTCTGTTATGGACTTTGTCTGAAACAGAAGAGACGCAATATTACTGTGTAGGTACAAAAAAGGAATTGGATTTCTATATAACTTACAATTACTGCGATATAAACAACATTATTCAGAATGGATAGGTTTGAAATTGTCTGTTGAAAAGAACCTGACTTTTTTTTTACCTTTGTAGTGAATGGAACTAGACAACATCATGTCTACAACAGAATTATTTTATTTACTCCTGACAACCACCAGTAAATCTGAGTTAGTATAAAATAGTAAAATATAATACATCTACAAAAATAAGTTTACTTTAGGGACTATTTTGCCTTACAATGTACTGCACCATAAATGGGATTTAAATCACTTCATGCCAAAGAGTTTTTGAGAGGTATTTTAGGGGCATTACCCTCCTCAGGTATCTTCTTACCATCACCAATGTGAACAATTCTGATTATGTTTCTCTACGGTGAAACATTTCATATCACAACACTACAAATGATTTTGTTTTCTTCTTAACCTAATATTTATAAAGAAACTGTATTGCAGCAGCTGTCAATTCTGATTGCTACTGTCATAAAATCAAAAGCACTACGATATAGGTACAATACAATGTGGCTGCAAAAACAGCAAATAAGTCTGAACAAGTCTGTGCCCAAAGTCCAAATTAAATATTTTGTAGGTTTATTTCTACATTCTAATACTCTTACTTGTTATATAATGTGCTTGGAAAATCTTAAAAAATTCCACCCAAATGTACAGCAAATTTGAGCTGACCCATGGGGGTCTTGGCTTACCCAGAGGGCTGACAGGACTGCGGTCACTACTTTGCTGTCTACTCAGGTGCTCCTTATAGCACACAGAACACATCCCATTCGTCCTGGGGTTGCCATAGAAACCACATCCCGTAGTGCACAGGATAGGAACTGGACTCTGATTGGTCTCCTGGGCCATTGCTGTTGATATGACGTGCCATTCAGAAAAAGTAAAGGAGAAGAAGTTGGGTAAGTTCTGGTTATAATCAAATTCTGGAATATGTAGTGGAGAATGACTAGGATCATTTTTAACAGTGTAAACCATTAATTGTTATAATTAAAGGTATAATAAAACAACATGGAATATTACATGACACATTGTGGAAAGAAAAAAAACAGACCAACAAAGAAAAACAGAAAACAGACCAACAGAATGTGCGACTTAAGCAAACCTGCACATAAGAGCATTGTGACCATGCCCAATGCCATGCATCATCTAGAGGGGCATAAATCCCCCCTGCTTTGGACTTTCGAACTGCTGGAATGATTGTGTTCCAGCCAATACATTTGGGATCAGTTGGTGTGTTGGGTTGTTTTTGTCACAAATGCTTCTACTTGAGTCATTGTTTCAATGACAACAACCCAAGGTAACAAGACCTTTCACCGAGTGTGGTTTTATACTTCTCTACCCACCTCTGTTTATAAAAAACAGGAATGCAGCTTAAGAAGTGTGTTGCTTCACAGCTGAGGTAATATGAGGGGGTGCTGGAAACACGAGTCTCTGCTCGTTTCACATTTGACCCAAACGTGATAAGTCAAGTACCAATGTCTAACATGAACATCAATCCCCTTTGTGTGTATGTTCTGTGGTCACAAATACTGCCAGAGCACCATTTAACTGTTGCTAATGCTTTTCTAAGGTTACATCACACAGTATTTAATAAAAGCTGTTTTTGGATGAAATCACAAAAGCACAACAGAAAACTGATTGTTCTCTGTGGAGAAAGGCTTGAGGATAAATTCCAACCAGATTGCACTAAGGATAGCGTAAAGCAAAGCATGGAGGAAATTATGTTGGTGAATACATATCAACAATATATTTGGACATATTATTACAAAAATGTAAACACGTCAGCGGTGACAGTTAAGTAAATAAAAAAAATCTACACATCAAACACCAGGCATATTATAAGCATCTGTCTCATGCTGATAACGCTTTAAGGCGTTATCAATTATGGCAATATAAAAATGGAAATAGGAAAATGTAGCTACAGTTTTGCAGTGGCTTGTTAAAAGTTGCAGCAGTTGTCCACATACCTTTGGTGTGTGTGTGTGTGTGTGTGTGTGTGTGTGTGTGTGTGTGTGAGCTAATTATTGTATGGAACCGTTAGTGAACAAGGGGACTCTGTGTCGCGCGTGCCACGTTCACAAAGAAAAGTTCACGCGAGCTTCCACGCGTGACACGAACAAACGACTCTAACGGTTTTCTCAAAGTGAGGCAACTTTTTGTAGGACGAGAATCGGATATTTAAGAGAAAAGCTTCGACTCCGAATATAAAATAACCCCACAAGTATGAAAATTAAACTAAATTGTCGAATAACACAACCTGGTGATATTTACGTGGCTTTATTTACAGGACAAACTGGTCGAAGCGGAAGATAACGTTAGCAAACAAGCTACTTCTTACTCATCCAAATGGAAAGCCTTCCAGCCCTCTACTAATCTAAAATACTTCTGATATGGCAAGTTAAAAACTGTTAAAAACAAATGAGTGAATAGTTTGTTTAAGCTTGGACTAAAAGACCACTCTACATATTACGATTAAACTATAAAGTTGTGGAAGAAATATAAATTCCGAAATATCCATAATAAGTTCAACACAAAACTCAAAGTTAGGTCGTTAAAAGTGACACAAAATGTTTCTAACCAGTCTAGCTTAACTTGTCTTGGTCAGAAAAGGCCAATCGACCTAACCATAAGACTGCGAATGTATAGTCTTATAACAGTAGGTGTAAAATCCAATGTAGTCACCACGCACAGTCTATCTAAAAGCATAAAGGTTGAGTGTCGCTAGCATAGCCATACAAGGTTAGTTTCGTCCTTATTTTCTTTGTCTAAGCGTTGATAGCCAATAGCTACATCGACTTCCTCTTCGCCTCAGAAAAGAAAAAACAATGTCCTGTGTTATAACACGACCTGGCAAACTGTTAAAGTGAATAATGTCATCGAACAAAAAGCTAGTCTCGTCAAGCTAGCTTAGGGGTTCTCTGGGTGGATAAACTGCTACATTGCTTATAACGGAAAAAAACAAATGGCCTAACGTTTTGTTTGTCCTGAACAGTCCAAAACAAAAGGCGACAGACCCTTAGTGTGAGATTAACATCTTTACGAAATGTTCAACATGCCGCATTTTCAGTCTCTAAAAGCTAAAAACACGGGACGGTTTTAAAGACGAACCGGATAATAAAGCGGATAATTTTAAGACAAAGCCATTAAATAGAAGTACTTAGAGAAGAAATAAGTCACCTAAACTGGTTTAAAAGGTAGGTTTATAGGCTGGAGCCGCCTGTCCTTCTCAGGTCTTCGCCCAGGCAAGTCACGTTCATGGGCTTGTGATGGTGCTGCTGACAAGTTGGAGAGACTTTGTTTACCAGCTTATAAAAGGAACCACCCCGTCGAAAAATGTCATGAGCTACAGCAAAAATTAGCCTCAAGATCAAATCTACTCAGTGTATTTGTACTGTCTGTTTTGGGTAATGGTAACGCAGCATCGTAAAGGTCGTTAATCTATATTATCTTTGACATTCACATCCATCCTTCTTTTAAATAAGGATTAAAACATTGTATTCGTCGTCGACACTCACCTCAGAGAATCTTTAACGTCTAAATGCGTCGATTAAGGAGAGTTAAAGCCCGTGTTTTGGAGGAGGGCGATTGTTCTGTTCCAAGGGCTTTGTGTCGACGATAGCGATAAATTTATTCCCTCTTGTCTCGTCCCTTTTCTCTCTCTCTCTCTGCGCTCTTCTCTTCTTTCAGTCTGTTTGTTTCCTTCTTTAGTAAGGGGCGGGATGTGTGACGTCACCATGCGGAGGAGTATTGCTATTGGTCACGCGACGTCCGGGGCGGGGCGGAGATGTGAGCAATCCACGGTTTTCCTGTGCAGGGACAAAAAAAGAAATCCGCTTCACCTCCCATGACGAATAACGCAGCAGCAATACTCAGTTGCTTTTAATTTTGTGGTAAGTAGAATACAGCTATGGCAGCATATTCCAGACTTAATTCAAATTCAAATGCGAATTTGAAAATGATAATTCGGGTACGTTTAAAATGCATTTCCCCTGTGCATGCACAGTGGTTCAACAGGTACTAGGGTTGTTGGTTCGAGCCTGGGGTCACTGTCTTGAGGGCTTTGATGTGTTCTCCCCGTGTCCTCGTGGGTTTCCTCCCACAGTCTAAGAATACATGTTTGATAGGTGGATTGACCATAGGAACGTATCCATAGGTGAGTGTGGTGCTCTGGATTTCTGTGCAAGGTGTATTCCTGCCTTGTGCCCAGTGATTCTGGGTAGACTCCAGATCCACCACAACCTTAAACCTTATAAGCGGTTACAGACAATAAATTAACGAAAAAATGACATAATTAAAATAAAAATATGTAATGTAATTTTTCGGTGTACAACTGCTGCTAAAGTCAAAATGAAAAAGCAAAGTTTTGACACTTTGATTATTTAAATATATAAAAGAAAAAAAAACAAATTGACATGGTCTTAATTGTTTAATCCATCCATCCATTATCTGTAACCGTTTATCCAATTTAGGGTCGCGGGGGGTCCAGAGCCTACCTGGAATCATTGGGCGCAAGGCGGGAATACACCCTGGAGGGGACGCCAGTCCTTCACAGGGCAACACAGACACATTCACTCACACACTCACACCTACGGACACTTTCGAGTCGCCAATCCACCTGCAACGTGTGTTTTTGGACTGTGGGAGGAAACCGGAGCACCCGGAGGAAACCCACGCGGACACGGGGAGAACACACCAACTCCTCACAGACAGTCACCCGGAGCGGGGAATCGAACCCACAACCTCCAGGCCCCTGGAGCTGTGTGACTGCGACACTACCTGCTGCGCCACCATGCTGCCCTTGTTTAATCCTTATATATTAAAAACAAAATAACAAGCTCTCATCTCATTTGCATTTCCTCATGCTCCAGATTTGCCTAAGTGAATGTAGTCACAACCCTGTTTGCTTCTGCAGTCTCACTGTCCACTACAGGCTATAAAATGCTGTGGGTGTGATATTGGGAAGGACTTGTTGCAGCTTTATTTGCATAGTGCTAAAGGG
The DNA here is from genome assembly GCF_029633855.1 of Hoplias malabaricus. Taxonomy (NCBI): domain Eukaryota; kingdom Metazoa; phylum Chordata; class Actinopteri; order Characiformes; family Erythrinidae; genus Hoplias; species Hoplias malabaricus. The sequence goes on along the minus strand of NC_089820.1, from coordinate 4,810,908 downwards.
TCTGAACTTGGGCAGCACAGATAATATGCAACTATCCTTAACTTGAAAAATTTTAACACTTTCCAGTCTGGAAGGGGATACTAATAGTAACCTTACAAAAAAGTTTTCTCACTATGCCTTGAACAAAATCCATTCCAGTCTCCCACCCACAGCATTTGATAGAAAGGAGTACCTCACTGATGGTGGAAATGCAATTGGTCATTGAAAGATGATTTAAAACTGCCATTTTATTTTACTGCCATTTTTTTAGATACTTCGGTCAAGTCTGTACTCTATGTTAGTCAATTTGGAACAATTCCTTTTGTCTGCTTCGTTTCACTGGTGAAATGGTACAGTTGTGTCTTGTGAGACTGCAGAAATAAGCGCCACCCTGGAAAAGGTATAAATTAAAAAAACGAATAACCACTGTATAAGTTTTAAATCCTATTAAATCATTTGCAAAATTTGCCCATAGGGCTGTAACAAGATATAACATGCAAAATGGCAGCATAAAAATGGGAAATACTTTCTGTTTTAACCATATGTCAAATGGGTTTTTTTCTTGACCCTGACATGCTGCTGTGTTTGTTTTATTTATTTGGGTTGATCAACATTTCTGATTTAGGACTATGTGAAGCCCTGATAATATACATTAGAACATGGTATCATCATCTTTACAGCCAAAATATATTTATAATAGTTTGCTTTAATGGATGAAAAAATTGTCAAAAAAATCTGCACCCAAACATTGGTGAAATGCCTGTTGTCTTCAAGGGATTTGCAGTTTTGGAACTTTTCACAGTTTTATGCACCAATACCATAAACAAGACGTTGGTAATATCCAAGTGGGAGGCTGGAAGCAGGAATGCATGGTCAGAACTTTTTGCAGTCTGGTCTTATGGATCAGTATTTTAAAAAGATGAAAATGTATCCATTGTATCCAACAGTCCCTGCATGGTGTCCTTGCTGTGTGTGTCTCAGTATGGAATCCTCTCCCTTTGCTTATGCCTCTCCAGTTTTATTGCTTCATTGCTACACATATATAAAAATAATATAATTTCTTTGCTGTTTTCACGGAACCACTCATTGTACCAATACCTCAAAAATGGCACGTTGGTGACGATAATCACAAGAAAACGACAAAGTGTTTTTGTCTTATATTTGTCCTTAACCTGCCTGCACGTGTAGGCATTTTTCTTTCGCAGAAATCATACCTCCTTCTGTACCATTCCACGTATGTTATCTGTCTTTAGGTGTCTTGTGAGGCAGCTAAATTTTCACGTGTTTCATAATACCACAGGGGGGTTTGCACTTAACCAGGATTTTAATACAGCAGTGTGGGACTCCACTGTTTTAAATCCTTCTGAAGTGGTGTAGCCACATGCTGAGATCCTCTACACTTCTGCAGAAAGGAATGGTCAGGTGTATGTGTGAAACAGAAAGATGGAGACTAGGCAAGACCTGGACAGAGGGTTCAAAAATATACCTGGTTGAACTAGTTCCAGCCTGTTACCTGTGTGTTTTGCTTACTGATACTGGCACTTGTTGGGGTGTACTGGCTCACCCTCCAGGATTTCATATGAAAGCATAAGACGGTGAGTTCTGAAAAGTGTCATCTGCCAACAAGTTTACTTTGTACTCTTAGGATCCATCAGTATCTCACCGACTCCTGTTTACACATTGCAGGCAGGACTCACTCTTAATGCTAATTTTCTCAGATGTTCTCCTCAAATATCATTCTATGTTATGGCAGCTCTGAAGTTAATCACCCCTGTGAACGTCTTTGCATGTCAGGGTAAGGTTCCTCCAATAGTTGCCTCTGAAGATGTGGTTTTGTACCTCTACCTTCAGAACATGTTTGCATACTATTTGCCTTTTCTTCTATTTTTTGGAACAGACAACTGGGACATGGGAGTGTTATTATGCATAGTTATGTCTCTATACATAGTACTCTCAGAAATATATTAAATAGCAGTGAGGTGTTGATGCATTAGGGTGTTTTGAGTTCCTAGATTTTGGAAGGAAACTAATCTCTAGCATCCGAGCATGAAAATGCAGGACTAGGCTTTGAATCAATTTAATTATTTATCATAGACAGCATTTGTGCAATATTTACCTCATACCAGCATCAATGCCTGTTTGTTACCATCTTTGTGCCTGTTGAGCAACTATTCACAGAGCCCCACACATTTAGCAGGCCACAGCTGATATTCATTAGTTGAGAACATTCACCCTCTGGGCAGGCAACTGTATTTCAGTGAGAGTAATTGCTCCTAATTGGGTTGCTTCTTTGACAACTGTGTATATGACTAGTTATCAACAATGATGTTGAATTAATGTGTCATTTGAAATGACTCTGACACTGATGTGTCAAAACCCCCCCAAAAATGGAACGTTCATCAACATATGTGCCATGTTTTTGGGATGTGTGCTTCATACATTGTGTTGTGTTTAAGTAAAACTGTATTAGCTCCACATGTTCTCACAGGCATTGCAATCTGGGTACTGACATCTGCACAAAAACACACACAAACATACACACATATACATACACATGCACTCACTTATCTCTTGGGTTCCCCCAATTTATTTTCACTACCTCTCCACCCTTTTGCCACATCTCCCTCTCGGTCTCTCATCTGTCTCGCTCAGTTTAATTCGAGTCAGGTCCCACCCTCTCTACCCCCTTGCCCCACCTCTTTACTTGTAATTAAATGTGATTTTCTTTACAGTAACAGCTCATGTTCCTCTGGAGACCAGTAGTTTCATTCTTAGAAGTTTCTTATAGGAATGAGAAACACTGACCCCCATAACTTTTTTGCAGTCATTGAGCTTTATGTTCAACATTTACACAACAGTTCATTCTAAAAGGACAATGTAATTCTTAAGAGGTTTATAATGTTTGTGGTATATGCACCAGTATTGGTATTAAGGCCAAGATCCAGAGCTTTTACACCAGCTCTGGAAATCTTTCTGCTTTCTGTTTCCACCTCTCTCTCTCTCTCTCTCTCTCTCTCTCTCTCTCTCTCTCTCTCTCTCTCTCTCAAGCACACCCTAACAACTCAGCATTGCCGCCGGGCCCCTGACATACATTACACACCCGACTCACGTGAGAACACCAGAACACATAGTTTTCCTGTGAGGGAAAAACACATGTCTAAGGTATAAGTAATATGAAGTTTATGATCCCCATGTAAGTAAATACCTCAGTTTCCTCTCTCTTCTACAAGTAAAAACCTATAAAACTATGGTTTAGGAGCGTCATAGACATACACACTTTTCCTTTGTCATGTCTGATTCATCTCATCAACTAATCATCAAGTCCCTGATGAGGTGATCGAGGAATATTAGAGCTAAATTACTCATAGCTCTGGCTTGATGTGATACCAGGACCCTACATGTGATTAATAAACGTGAAACGGCAATAAATACACTAATATGAATCTCAAAGTAATGGGTAATGGGTTTCCCTTATAAGTGATTATGATATTTTATTACCTTATTTTATTGGATGTTATATTGTTACAAATTTCACAGTGGCCTCAGTTTTTCAGACATGAGCTTGAATTATATTGGTTTGTTTTTCCCCTTTCTTTCTTCTTCCATAGTTTATTATCCCTAAAAGTGTTTTTTTTTCTTTCTGGCATGTAGGAGTCACTCTTGTTGGCAGTGAGCTCCCTGGCATTCCACAAGTCCAACATGAAAGTAATACAGGATAATATGTGGAGTTAATTCAACAATATTGTGTGAAGACACTGGCTGATGAAACTATGGCTGGCTGTTCCCATATTTTGTTTATCGATTATCTGATAATGGCTTTTAATGTCACTATGTGCCTTGAGTTTATACTTTTTTTGCCATCTGCTTGGTGGGAGCCATGTTTGGATAAGGATGAAACAGTATATTGTTGGGTTACAGGTTCGAATTCCAAACATGTTTCTGAGTTTGCACTTGAGTAGAATTTCATCAGGTTGTAGATAAAAATGTCAGGGCAGGTGGAGCCACCAAATGTGTATGATATGAATGCAGGAAATAGAGTGGTAGTAGACATGCAAGGATGGACATGTCTGGAAAGCAATGGCATTCCTGCCAGTACTTCTGTCATCAGTACAAAGCTTGGCACGTGGGGCTTTTTGACACGTGCACAGATGAGAACCTGTGGAAATATGAAGCCCAACCTACTGTTTCATCTAGAGACATATCAGTCAGTTACTCCTGTCAGTCAATGGAAGGTCTTTTTGTGGAATCTTTGTTTAAACCTGCCTGTCTGTTTTGAAAAAGCCTAGGAGTGATGTGGTTACGACCACTAAGTCATTTGTGCTACAGACCAAGAGTTTGAAACGTTGATTAAGACGTTCGATTTGTAATAAGCAAAGGGGACAGAGAAAAAAAAAAGGTAAAGTAGAAAATATTTTGGCTTACAGAAGTCTCTAAATGCTAAATCTAAATTCACCTTTAGCAAGACTGAAAAACTCTTATGAAAGCATTGAATGCTACCATAAACATACCATGTCCCCTTGGTAATACACATGGTTTCTTGTTGCTTTGTAACCTCCACTGTGCCATAGCGTGACTTGCTAGAGCTGTTGGGTAATTACAGAGTATAGCGGAATCAGCTGCCACTTGCTAGCTCCACAAGACAGACCTGCCTGGCTGAGAACACAAAGCAGGATTGTTAGCACTGTGTGTGTATTTGTGAGTGAGTCAGTCTTGTGTGTGTGTGTGTGGATGTGGTGGTGGTGGTGGTGGTGGGGTGGGGTTGGGGGGGGGGGGGGGGGTACACTAAAGGTGCTTTGTGTGATTACATTTTAACTGTCCACAAACAGAAAAAGTCCAATGCAAAAACCACAGATGAAAAATAATAGATGAAATAACAGATGAAATCTGCCTTTTTCCATAGTATGTGCCAAAAATAGCCTCCCAAGGCAAGCTCAATTTAAGTAAACCAGCCGCCCAAGCGTTTACAGTCTTCGTGTCTGGTTTAGAATTACTCAGCATTGCAGTCTCATTCAAGCTTAGATAAACAGGATCATAGCTCCACCTATTGGCGATTCTGTGACGTGCATTAGAAAACTCAATCTTACAAAATGCATCAATGTGTGCCACCTGCATATGGCAGTCTGGTACATTGAAAGACAGAGAGAAAAAAGCTCATAGACGGTTGTCATACACAGCACGAACAGACAAGCAGAGACCATAAACAGTGGGTGTGTATACAGGCAAAAGCATTTTAAGCAACTGCCTTAGCATATTTATTGTTGTCATCGAGCATATACTAGAACTCTCAATGGTTTTCGTACCCCATCTATCACCAAGTTAGGAAATAAAACATATCTGATCATTCCGCCTTTAAACAAATGGACTTGGAATACAAAACAAAGTGATTAAAGTGCTACTTTAATCTTGAAATTTAGTAATAAAATATAATTAGTTGTAGTATCATATGTCATTACAGTGAGGCTACAGTAAAACTGGAAATCAGGAACATGATCATTAAAACCCTATAAAAGTATTGCAGATAGAAACATTAACATTCAAACTGCCTGAGACCGTATGCAGACGTTTGTGCTATCCTGTAAACATGTATATTTTAATATGCATGTACTGTTTATTTGCTGAATTTAACACATTGGCAAACTGGTATCACTTTTAAAATAAGATTACAAAGATAAAGGCTTATAAGGGTTTAAATGCCTGTTTATTAAAGGGTTATTTAATAAACAGCCCTTCCCTGGATCACCACCTTAACGTGGTGGAGGGGTCTGTGTGCCTATGTGAGCCTAGGGGCTATGTTGTCAGGGGCAACAGTCCCTGGTAGGGTCTCCCAAGGAAAATTGGTTCTAGGTAATGGGCCAGATAAAAAGTTATCCATAAGACCCAGATGAAACGAACAACAAGGACACAGTTTCCCTTGCCCAGAGTAGGGTTACTGAGAACCCACCCTGGAGCCAGGACTGCGGGAGGGGCTCCTCGGTGAGGGCCTGGTGGTCAGACTTTTATTCGTGGTGTCCGGCCAGGCTTAGAGGTAGTAATCCGAGTCTGGTGCAATGTGGATTGGGTGGCAGCCGAGGGCGGGACCCCCTGGTGTACAAATGTGTGCTAACAGGATACATGCTGACTGATAGAGAAGACAAAGTATGGTCAGTATCTGGCAAGATCTGAGGTTTAAAAGTGTATATGGATGTGGGTTCACTATCCTGCAAAAACAGGTCTCTGGTGCCCTGTCTATCTATGCGTTATCACTATTACTATTCACTATCACTATTAATGTATTAATTCCATAATTCATTACCATTAATAAACCATATATAAACATTTATGAGTGTAGACTTATTTTAAATTGGCACTGGAAAAATACCAAATGGCTTGGGCAAGTCATGGCATCTTATATATCGTTTGACCAGTGGTGTCCAAACTTTTTCATACAGCTGTATCAGTTCCCAGTGCTACATCCTGTGGATCACCATTTCTGAGCTCCTGGTGTGTGTCGTTATTGCCTGGTTTTCTTAGGATTCAAAAAGAATGACTATAGTTCTGTAAATGGCACCACTTTTCTTCCAGCCACAAACACCTCAACAATGTTGCGATCGTCACCTGCAAAAATGTCACATACACATCATTGTTAATGACTGGTACGACATTAAAATAACATTGTTGGGTTTTTATATGAAACAGTTATCTTTCTTTGTATGTGAATTCTAGACATGGCCTATAGACCAATTCAGAACATCTAAGTAAAAACTATCAATTTACTAAATTACAGATAATAACAATAGAGTAGTGTATAGGCAAATACATATTTATGCAGATAACTCAGTGTGGTTGGGCTCGATTCCAGCTCCGGGTGACTGTCTGTAAGGAGTTGGTGTGTTCTCCCCGTGTCCGCGTGGGTTTCCTCCGTGTCAGGGTGGTGTGATGAGTAGATTCAGGGAGGCGGACACACTCGCTATAACACGGAATTTTAATAAAGAAATAACAAAACAGACGCACTAGACGAGAAACACGAAATAACATTAACGAGCAGGAAACAGGGCAAGCTAGAGATCACACATTACAAAACCCAAACGAGAAACACTACGAAGAAACGTGAGCGTGAAACAAACACAATGAAACCATGAAACAAACAAAGAGATGAACAAAATGACCGATACCAGGAAGTGAGGGAAGAGGGCTTAAATACATGAACCTAACAAGAAACAGCTGAAACGGATAACAAGGGAAACGATGAGGAGGCGGAACAAAGGCGGAGCTAGAGTGAAACATAAACAAAGCCATGTGCAGAGATAGGAAAACAATGGAGAGAGAGCCACATAGAAAGAGGAAAAACAACCAGAAAGTGTCAAGGTGTGACAGACGCCCCCCCCAAGACGCGCAACTCCCGGAGCGCGAAAAACGAGACTCTCCAGGAGCTGGCGCAGGAGGGGGCCAGAAGAACAAGACAAAAAAAAACGAAACTAGAAAAGACTCAGGATGGAAAAAGGGAACAAGGAACTAGACTTTAAACGGACATCGGACAGAAGTAGAAAGAGGAGACGGGACTCGTGATAAGACAGGGTACTGGAACTTATATTGGACAGAGGGTTTAACAGGTGACTGGAAAGGACTAACAGGAAACTGGACTGGGCTTGGCAGGGGAACAGGAACCAAGACATTAACAGGGATAGAGACGAATACAATGACAGGGACTAGAACGGAGACCAAGACTGACACGGGCACAGGGACAAGGACAGAGACAGGAACCAGAACAGGGACAGATACAGGAACAAAAACAACTGCAGGGTGCCCAGGACTGGCAAAAGTCTGAGGGACTGTCCAAGGTGCCAGCCTGGGTACAGTTCTGGGGATTGGCCTCGAAGTCCTTGAGGCCGGAGCCACAGTCACAGGTTCAGAAGTGGCCGGAGCCACAGTCACTGGCTTCGAAACGGCCGGAGCCACAGTCACTGGCTTCGAAACGGCCGGAGCCACAGTCACAGGTTTCGAAACGGCCGGAGCCACAGTCACTGGCTTCGAAACGGCCGGAGCCACAGTCACTGGCTTCGAAACGGCCGGAGCCACAGTCACTGGCTTCGAAACGGCCGGAGCCACAGTCACTGGCTTCGAAACGGCCGGAGCCACAGTCACTGGCTTCGAAACGGCCGGAGCCACAGTCACTGGCTTCGAAACGGCCGGAGCCACAGTCACTGGCTTCGAAACGGCCGGAGCCACAGTCTCAGGGGCAGAAGCGGCCAAGGGAGCCGTACTCACGGAGACAGGAGGCCCTGCAGCGACGTCCACGGAGGCAGGGGAACCTGCAGCGACGTCGTCCACGGAGGCAGGGGAACCTGCAGCGACGTCGTCCACGGAGGCAGGGGAACCTGCAGCGACGTCGTCCACGGAGGCAGGGGAACCTGCAGCGACGTCGTCCACGGAGGCAGGGGAACCTGCAGCGACGTCGTCCACGGAGGCAGACGGAACTGCGACGACGTCATCCACGGAGGCAGACGGAACTGCGACGACGTCCACGGGGTCAGGAGGATGTGCGACGACGTCCACGGAGGCAGAGGAATCTGTGACGTCGTACATGAAGGCTGGGGAACGTGCGACGACGTCCACGGAGGCAGAGGAATCTGCGCCGTCGTCCACGAAGACTGGGGAACGTGCGACGACGTCCACGGAGGCAGAGGAATCTGCGCCGTCGTCCACGAAGACTGGGGAACGTGCGACGACGTCCACGGAGGCAGATGAATCTGCGACGTCGTCCATGGAGACAGGCGCGGCCGGAGGCGCCGCGCTGAGGAAGACAGGCGCGGCCGTAGGCACCGCGCTCAGGGAAACAGGCGCGGCCGTAGGCGTTGCTCTCAAGGAGACAGGCGCGGCTGTAGGCACCGCGCTCATGGAGACAAGCGCGGCCGTAGGCGTTGCGCTCAGGGAGACAGGCGCGGCCGAAGGTGCCGCGGGCACGGAGAGAGGCGCTACCGGAAGTGCCGCTCTTACAGGAACCGGAGTTGACACGCCCAGCAATGCAGGTGCTCGTGCTGCTCGCCGAGCACGCGTTTTGGATTTAACGGGTTTGGGCGCACTCTCGAGGGACTTTAAACTTAGGTCCTCCGGAGATGCGCCCCTGTTAGCCTCATTTCCCATGTCCTGTGATCTGAGGCTAACAGCCCTTGTATATAACGCCCCCCCAAAAATCTCCCCGGACCTGAGGGGGTAATTATCTGGAGCTGGGTTTAGAGCCTGTTCTCTCCTCCGGCTCCGTCGATTCCCGCTGGAGGAATCACTCGATTCATGAATCGAGTCTTCTGTTTGTGGGAAATGAACCGCACCGGAGATGAGCTGCAGCCGTTGACTCCACTCCGAAGCCGCCCTTAACGCCTCCTCCACGGGATCTCTGGGGAAAGGAGTCCGGCGAATTACACCTCTCCTAAAGGGGTAGTCCGTGTTAGCTGTGTCCATCTTTGGATCGGTCATTCTGTCAGGGTGGTGTGATGAGTAGATTCAGGGAGGCGGACACACTCGCTATAACACGGAATTTTAATAAAGAAATAACAAAACAAACGCACTAGACGAGAAACACGAAATAACATTAACGAGCAGGAAACAGGGCAAGCTAGAGATCACACATTACAAAACCCAAACGAGAAACACTACGAAGAAACGTGAGCGTGAAACAAACACAATGAAACCATGAAACAAACAAAGAGATGAACAAAATGACCGATACCAGGAAGTGAGGGAAGAGGGCTTAAATACATGAACCTAACAAGAAACAGCTGAAACGGATAACAAGGGAAACGATGAGGAGGCGGAACAAAGGCGGAGCTAGAGTGAAACATAAACAAAGCCATGTGCAGAGATAGGAAAACAACGGAGAGAGAGCCACATAGAAAGAGGAAAAACAATCAGAAAGTGTCAAGGTGTGGCACTCCGGGTGCTCCGGTTTCCTCCCACAGTCCAAAAACACACGTTGGCAGGTGGATTGGCGACTCGAAAGTGTCCGTAGGTGTGAGTGTGTGTGTGTCTGTGTTGCCCTGTGAAGGACTGGTGTCCCCTCCAGGGTGTGTTCCTGCCTTGCGCCCAGTGATTCCAGGTAGGCTCTGGACCCCCCGCGATCCCCAGAATTGGATAAGCGGTTACAGATAATGGATGGATGGATGGACTCAGTGTGGTGCATGGATACAGAGAAACCACTGGTGGCCTATACAGCAGGCAACTGAACAAAATACAAGTCTCTCACCCAGGTTAAGAAATTTCTCCAAAATGATCTGAAAACACATGGAAACACATTATGATTTCTTTAGTACCAGAGTAAAGAATTATTAACAGAAAAATCTGTAATACATTTTGGAGGCACAAGGTCATTCACAGTGTCAGTATGTTAGACTAATGTATGAGATTCATTGCAGCACTCAAACATCAACTGAAGCCGAAAGACTAATAACTGAACACAGTTTGAACACACTGAAACCTGTTTCTCTAATTCATCCACATTATACTGTACCTGATTTGTATGTAAGGATCACTTGTACTAGATAAGCAATTCAAATATTGGGAAATATCCTCATAAAATCAGGCTGGTACGAAGGTTATGGCAAATGTTATGTTGGTGTTTTTTCACAGTATGTTAAAGCAAATAAAGAAACTGTCAAATTTACGTTTACTCCCCCCTAGAACATGTTTTCACTTAGAAAATCAACAATACCATGAAGATACTGTAAAGAGCAACATTTATGGGAGCAATGTTCAGGAAAGTGTCAAACCTTGGGCCCTTGTCCAGGAAACACATCGACCGGACCACCAGGAACAGACATGTTGACTCGCAGAGCATCAAAGTCCTTCCCCACTTCAAAGTTTCCTGTCTGATCATCTAGTGAGAGTGCTGCAAGTGTAAGGGAATCAATAGATCAAGTCATTAGGCGTGCAAAATAGTATTTCCCGAGCATTGCCTTCTCTGGCTCTTTGGAAGCTTGAAGTAACATTGGTTACTCTCATTTAACATTCGCAAAGAAAATCAATTTAATAATATAGGAATTATGGTAGTAATTGCCAAACAATTTATAGATATAACTGAAGTTTAACAGATGTGGGTAAAGTAACTTGATTGGTTAGAACTATGGTTACTTAAATGAAGTAATGTGTAAATTTATCGTCCCAAAACAACTTGAAATTGTGCGTTTTGTGTATTGTATTATGTGTTTAGTATTTTATTTTGTGTCTTACGTCTATTCGTTGCCTCAGTGTGATTGCCTGTTACGGATGTTTTATTTTGTTGTAAGCAGACTACAACAAATTCAAAGCAGAGTTGATGTTTGATGTAGCAATAAAGTGTTGTCAAGGCATGACTGGAAGTCACATATAAGAAAGCATAAGGGCCTTACCTTCACTGCCCCCTAGCGTAGCCAGACGAAAGGCTTCCTCAAAGGTAAGGGTCTGAAGTTGAGCATCCTGCATGCTCAGGAACTTGGATGTGTCCATAGCTCTACGAAGGGCATCTAGCACGGAGGGGGAGTATCCTCCTGCTACATCTGTAGCAAGGATAAAACATTAAAACCTTGTTAGGGACTATTCTAACTGCCACAAATATGTCAATGGTCAGCTTAACATGCTTGGATGACAAAGCAACTGTTCTTTACGTTAGCTGACAGGGGGAGAGGAAGGCCATCCTACACACCCAGAAAAAGAGCAAACTATGCTAGTGGATGACAGTGGCATTACTGGGAATCTAACGGGCAATCTCTTGATGACAGGGCTGATGTTTAGACAACTCAAATACTTTCTTAATGTATTGTTTGACAAAGATGTTATGCTGGGGGTTTGCAGTGTCCTAGTTGACACATGAAGTACCAGGACTCACCTGTGCCCAAGCCTAACTTCACGTTGTTGTTTAGAACTTTACGAACATTTAGCATACCGCTGGCCAAGCTGGAGAGAGAGAGCGAGACAGAGAGAGATAGCTAAGTATTACATCAGAAGTTTTCTGTCCTTTTCAAACTGTCCTTTAATATCTATTACAGATCAATATAACTGTGCACTTATTTGCAAACCTTTCTCTGGTCACATGACGTTTGTTTGATTTTCTAAGTGAAAATAAGCGCACGTCTTTCATAGAGACTAAACCTCTATATAATTTAAGGCACAACTGTTGTTTATTTTATATATAAATGCACTGTAAATCATTCATTCATTGTCTATAACCACAATCCAGTTCGGGGAAATGCGGTGGGTCCTGTGCCTACTCAGAATGACTGGCTGCAAAGTGGAACACACCTTGAACAGAGCACCATCCCATCATAAGGTACCACACATTCACTCACACACTCATACCTATGGATACATTTGATTAGTCAATCTACCTACCTACAAGTGTATTTGACTGTGGGAAGAAACTTGAGCACCCAGAGGAAACCCATACAGAGACAGGGAGAACACACCAAACTCCTCACAGACAAGCACTCAAACCTACAACCCTGTGACAGGGACATTACCTGTTGTGCCACCGTGCTGCCCACTAATGCAAATTATTGTGCTTATGTTTATATTTTAATACAAATAGGTTAAAGTTTGCAAATAACAACAAATTTCACTCTGCAAATAACTACTAATGACATTTGCAGAAATATGCAGTGATTATTATAAATAAAGTTTACTTTGAAAAGCAACAAAACTTTTAATGTCACCAGTGGTGCTCAAATCATTACCAATGAATGTAATAACAGGAAAAAAAAATGGATGAATTCACGCGATCATAATATTAGTGTGTAAAATGCTCACTCTAGGCTTTCACACTGTCAGACAAATGCCCATCATTCATTGTTTTAAAACACACAAGATAGAAATGTAATTATGTGTTATGTATAATATATGGGCACAAGCTCATTCAAACTTTCTCCTGGAATTATTGGAAACGGGTATAAATTTGCACATCATTGCTGCTTTAACAATGTCTACTCTTCTAGGAAAGGCTTTATTCTAGATGCTGGAAGCGCTATCTCGTTAGAGAACTAGTTCACTCATCCAGCCAATGCCTGGCATTGAGCATTGTGGGATTAAGCTCATGTGCATCTGCTCCTGAATGTCCCCTTTCATTTCATGCTTTTTTGTGGAGATCAGTGGGCACACATTAAAGCAGCTTAATTCACTAAGTACATGGATTGTCTGCAGACCTTGGGAAATACAGTGTATCTGTGCAGTATATTGACCTATGTCAACACTAGCATAGATTCAAATCTATCTCTTTAGGTTGAGGAAAATGCTGCACATACGAGATGTTACTCCTGGGACAGTGAGAGATCGCTGCTCCTTTTTCATGGAAAATCTCAAGTTCCTCGTCTGTGAGGTAGCAACCATGAGCCATCACCGTCTGCCAAACATAACCATCATTATTAGACATTAAGATAAAGTATACATAACGGCCTCTATTCTAAGAGAATAATAAGGACATACAGTACTGTGCAAATGTTTTAGGCACCAGAGATTATGATATTTAAAAACCTATTTATCTGAGCAGTAAGTGTTTATTTGCTAAACAATCAACAAAAAATCAAATGCAATTAACATTATTCCAGTAAGTGTTATATTCTGTGTGTGAATGTGTTGGTTTAACTTTTCTCGTGGCAGTCCATGTTATTATTTAAGGTTATCATCCAATACCTAGTTTTAGCGATTACTAAATAATGATTTTAAATAATGTGTGCTGTTGGTTTAACAAATTCATGCGATTAAAGAGAATCTGAACAAAACACAGTTCTTCAAACTCACTCATTATATATATATATACAGCGCCCTCCATAATTATTGCCATCACTAGTTAAAATTTGTTAAAATCCTTAAAATAAATTAATTATTTATTGCAGAAGCATAATCTCACTCTGAAAAAAAATTAGAAAAAAATCAACCTTCAACTCAAGTGGAAAAAAAAATCCTGACTAAGAAATAATTATTTCCCATAAAATTGCCTGTTCCACAATTATTGGCACCCTTAACAATTTCTTGGAAATAAATGTATTTGAACCATTTATGTCATTTCTGCTGTAGTGTACAAAGTGGGGGCGGCACGGTGGCGCAGCAGGTAGTGTCGCAGTCACACAGCTTTAGGAACCTGGAGGTTGTGGGTTCGATTCCCGCTCCAGGTGACTGTCTGTGAGGAGTTGGTGTGTTCTCCCCGTGTCCGCGTGAGTTTCCTCCGGGTGCTCCGGTTTCCTCCCACAGTCCAAAAACACACGTTGCAGGTGGATTGGCGACTCAAAAGTGTCCGTAGGTGTGAGTGAATGTGTCTGTGTTGCCCTGTGAAGGACTGGCGCCCCCTCCAGGGTGTATTCCCGCCTTGCACCCAATGATTCCAGGTAGGCTCTGGACCCCCCGCGACCCTAAATTGGATAAGCGGTTACAGATAATGGATGGATGTATAAAGTGGATCAAAGTATCTAGGAACCTTTAATTAGTAATTCATCACTTCCTGTTTCACTGGGGTATAAATATGGTGTTACACAGAGGCCTATTTCTCTTACTCACTCTTAAACATGGGAAAGACAAGAGAACACACTATTCAAGTAAGGCAGATATGTGTCTACCTTCATAAACGAGGCAATGGCAGCAAGAAAATAGCCACTAACCTGCAGATGCCCTTATCTACAGTCAGAGCAATCATCAAAAATTTCAAAACATCTGGAATTGGGACAAACAAGCCTGGAAGAGGACTCAAGTGTATCTTGCCACCACGCACAGTGAGAAGGATGGTAAGAGAAGTAAAAAAGTTCTCCAAAGCTCACAGTAAGAGAATTGAATCAAATGGTAGCATCTTGGGGTTATGAGGTCTCCCAAACAACCATCAGGTGCCATCTACATGACAACAAACTGTTTGGGAGGCATGCACGGAGAAAGCTTTTTCTGAGTTATATTCATAAGCGTAAACAGGTGGAGTTTGCCAAGTGGTACTGGGATTTTAACTGGGACCATGTGCTTTGGTCAGATGTGACCAAGATAGAGCTTTTTGGCAACAAACACTCTAAGTGGGTCTGGCGTGACACCAAGGATGATTACGCAGAAAAACACCTCATGCCCACTATTAAGTTTGGGGGAGGATGGGTGATGCTGTGGGCCTGTTTCTCCTCCAAAGGACCTGGGAACCTTGTAAGGTTACATGGGATCATGAACTGTTTGAAATATCAGGACATTTTGAATCAGAATCTGGTGGCCTCTGCCCGAAAGCTGAAGATGGGTTGTCACTGGGTCTTTCAGCAAGATAATGACTCTAAACATGTGGCCAAATCTACTCAAAAATGGTTCTCAAGGCACAAAATCAAGCTCCTCTCATGGCCATATCAGTCCCCAGACCTCAACCCAATAGAAAACCTGTGGGGTGAGCTGAAGAGGAGAGTGCATAGGAGAAGACCCAGAACTCTGGACAATTTAGAGAGGTTGTTCCACAAGTGGAATGGTGGAAGATCTGTATTTCTGTATTCTCACATCTTTTGAAAAGTTCTAGAAGATTAAATGCTGTCTTGTTGGCAAAAGGAGGTTGTACAAAGTACTAATAATATCATTCAAAAGATTTATTTCTTAATGTGTGCTTTTTCTTCCCTCCAAATAAAGGCACTTGAATTAAAGCTTAGAATTTTCTCTTTTTTTGCATTGTTGTCCTATATTATTAAAAAAAATTATTAGAAGCCAAAGAACACTTCATATCCTGAGTTGTTATATATATATATATATATATATATATATATATCTCCACAACCACTGACTAGGCCTTTCAGCTGTTTCTGATAACTCGTTCACAGCTGCCCTTAGTTTCCAGGCCCTAATGCCAAACTGCACAAGCATGGATGTGGCAGACTTGGCTACAAATCCCCTAACACCTATCTCATGTGCCTGCCACCCGTGTTCCCTCACCTCAGCTCAGAAGCAGTAAGCCAGACTGCAGACACCACAAATTCAACTTCCCTGCCAGACATGATCTATCTATGCTATTAATAGCCTTCACCAAATCAGCCTTTATTCCCACACCTTGGTCGGTATCATTTAGTGCTGCACTTTTACCTACACTCTTCACTGGTCTCTCCAGTAGTATAGGAATCATTTTAACTCTTAATTGGTTTAACTTTTAGCCTAGCCAACCTTAGATTATCATTTAACTTCCTCAGCAACCACCGTGTGCAAGGCACAGTAGTCGTCAGGGTCTAACTAATCACAGTTTAAAAATTGCCAGAGCCCCTTATAATCACAAAGAAAAGGTACATGTCACTAGTCTGTAGTGTGTTAACATTAGCTGCAGAAAAGGCAACAAAATGGATAAAGCTGTGCTTAAACATGGTCTTCAATGGTAACAAGCAGGAGCAACAGTAGAGGGAAACCTCTATGACTGAAACAAGCTCTTATACTTTAGATGTGTGGAAAAAGTATATGGTTGGTTGTATGTAATAATACTACTTCTATGCATAAGACTAGGGTTCAGTTATGCACCTAGTAAAATTTACCATCCTGTGCCAATAAAAGCTATTGGACTCCTAACAATACACTGATCAACCTCTGTAACACGATAAAATTGTAAGTGCCTCTGAATAAAAGTGTCTGTGAAATGCCATTATTCAGTGTAAAATGTATCTCTAAGTTTTTTTTGTCACTGAATCACTTTGTTGGAATGATCAGACACTGGTCACCTTGTCCGTGAGCAAGTCATGCTTGAGGTAAACATCTGTGTAGGATCTGCAGTCTCGAAAAAGCTGCTGCACCAGTTTGACCTCTTCTTTGTTTTCACTGATGTGGCTCTGGAAACAAAACAGCACTATGGTACCTAATTATATTTGTTTAAGTGCATTGTGTGGGTGAAGAATCAAATGTGACTGTCGAAAGCTGAGAAAATGGTACCTTGCAACACTAGCAGAAATATAACATATTCATTTTCCATGCAAAGGAGTTAATGTGCAGAATAAATTTAATATTTTCATATTGTTAGATTTTAATACTGCTTTCGTTTTGTTGAGGAGACTTTCAATTTCGGTTCCAAAAAAATCTGATTAAACACTTTTCCACAATTCCAAAGGTTAGTTTTAGAGGTTGGCTGCATCTGGTTTTCCTGATCAACATGAAATCTCAGTAATACTAATAAATATAATTATTCATTCATTCATTATCTGTAACCCAGTTCAGGGTCGCGGTGGGTCCAGAGCCTACCTGGAATCATTGGGCGCAAGGCCTACAGACACTTTTGAGTCGCCAATCCACCAACCAACATGTGTTTTTGGACTGTGGGAGGAAACCGGAGCACCCGGGGGAAACCCACGCGGACACGGGGAGAACACACCAACTCCTCACAGACAGTCACCCGGAGGAAACCCACGCAGACACAGGGAGAACACACCAACTCCTCACAGACAGTCACCCGGAGGAAACCCACGCAGACACAGGGAGAACACACCACACTCCTCACAGACAGTCACCCGGAGTGGGAATCGAACCCACAACCTCTAGGTCCTTACCTGCTGCGCCACCGTGCCACCTAAATGTAATTATGATATATTTTATATGTACACAAAATTTGCAATTTTGTGCAACCCCTGCCTGTTTAAAATAAATAATTAAGTGTACTGAAAGCGCGGCATGGTGGCGCAGCAGGTAGTGTCGCAGTCACACAGCTCCAGGGGCCTGGAGGTTGTGGGTTCGATTCCAGCTCCGGGTGACTGTCTGTGAGGAGTCGGTGTGTTCTCCCCGTGTCCGCGTGGGTTTCCTCCGGGTGCTCCGGTTTCCTCCCACAGTCCAAAAACACACGTTGCAGGTGGATTGGCGACTCGAAAGTGTCCGTAGGTGTGAGTGAATGTGTGTGTGTCTGTGTTGCCCTGTGAAGGACTGGCGTCCCCTCCAGGGTGTATTCCCGCCTTGCGCCCGATGATTCCAGGTAGGCTCTGGACCCCCCGCGACCCTAAATTGGATAAGGGTTACAGATAATGGATGGATGTACTGAAAGCAGTTGTCATTGAGAATGAAGTAAGCATTTGTGTGACATACCTGAATGTGCAGGTTATTGTTTTTGGCAATCTCTCCTAGGGTGTAGAGCAGTGAGGAGGAACAGGAAACAGCAAAGCGAGGGGTTACCACCGGCTTCACATTAGCATACTGTCTCATACGCACACACACACACACACACACACAAACTAAAAAACATTGGACTTAAATTTTGGTTTACAATGTAGCAGATGAGAGTATAATAAAGTAAAGTGGCTTTTGTTTTAACCTCAGCAAGTAGTTATGTCCCTTTTTTGTCATTGTAATACCATAGGAACCAAGAAATATGCAGGTTTTCTCTATAAGAATATAGAATTTTTGGAAATTGCTGGTATTGTACCCTGTGGTACTCTAAAAATGTATAATTCTTTACTCTGGACATTTTCCTTGTAAATCTTTGGACTCCTCAGCTTGTTAAAAGCTGAAACACTACTATTGCTTATGGAATATACCAATATCTAATATTATAGCACACCCCCTCTTGTGTATTATGGCTTAATTATAAAATGACACAAGCTCAGATGTCTACTAAGAAATGTATTATAAAAGTGCTTTTGGAGATTACAGAAGTTAAGTAATGCATAAAAGGTTCTAATTACACAATGTAAGACTACTTATTATGGTTAATAATCTCATTTTGTAACCAAGTAAATAAAGTTCAATAGGTCTGAATAAAGCTGTATTAGAGCATCTACAAGAGCAGTTTTCAACCATTTTGGACATACGCCCTGCTTAGTGTGTTTATTTTAAGCCTACATCCCCCTCACCCCTAGCATGTTGTAGGTTCCATCAATTGGTCTTTCTAGTTTGTATTTAAAATTAAAATACTGGAGACCTTTTTTCATTTTCTATGTCTACTGAAGTAAAAATAAATGGAAAAGTAAATCCCATTAAAGATGTTAAAATATTTATTATATATTATATATTTTAAATGCCTTTGATTTTACATTGGATCTGGATCTGGTATGAATTCAGCCACCACAATGCTGGAATGGAACACTTCCACATTTTTCATTGTTAATTACATTCTGTTAAGCCAACTGACAACCGGAGTCTA
This sequence comes from Hoplias malabaricus, assembly GCF_029633855.1. Taxonomy (NCBI): domain Eukaryota; kingdom Metazoa; phylum Chordata; class Actinopteri; order Characiformes; family Erythrinidae; genus Hoplias; species Hoplias malabaricus. Next base: position 4,791,893 of record NC_089820.1, on the reverse strand, counting down.
GTGGGTGAAAAACTAATTGCTAAGGACACTACAGTATTATATTTTTCTGTTGAGTGTTTTCCCCTTCCGGACTGATATTTGAAATAACGGGTTTATTGAACAAAGAAGGTGTCAACCATTCAAATATGTCAAACATAATTTGGACAATTAATGTTTGATGAGCTCAACAACAGCAGTCTGGTACTTTACCTCTTTCTTGAGTAACTCATGTATGAATCTGTAAAAGCAAGGAAAGTAATGTGAGCAATGGAATTTGATGTGATTTATATGAAAATTTGATTTAAGTGGTAGCCTTTTGAAAATAAAATCGACACATTATAATTCATTAATTAATATTTAAGTATGATCCCAAATATCACTGCAAAAATTGTAATATGGATATATATATATATATAGGACATAGTATACCTTTTTCCACAAGTTAACACAATTCCCTGGGGTTTTAATGAAACATTCATGACATGCATTGATATAATTTTACAAGGACTAAACAACACAGCACTACTGTAATGTTCCTGTAAGTTTGGTTACTGACTTGGGCAAACCACAAAAATGGACTGGATTAACTTCTTCAACAATTTGTGGTTTGGTAGTCTCCAGATCCGCAAATTATGTCCCCCTTTAGTATGGTTAAAGAGGTTCAAGTAGAACGTGTGTATATTCATCTTATATAAGTAAGGCAATGACTTTTGTGAAAAATTATTCCAGATTCACACTTTTATATTTTTCTAAATGTAACTCAATTACTTAGTTGTCTTAGCAGAATTGGTGTTGTTTTGCTGCAAAAAGCTTGTTGCTATGTCAACAGAGGCATTTTTGTTTCTAAGCTGGTTTTATAGATAAAAAAATAATCAACTGCAGCTGCTTTCAAATTTTGGAAAGTTGAACTCTTAGTGTTGTTGTCATCAGCGTTAGCTGATAAGTCTATTGGTTTTGCCACCTTCTATTCTTCTATAGTATATATAAACATCTACTTTTTACATTTACACTGTTTGACTTATTTTCAGTTTGACTTATAATTTCAGTCATGTTACAGATGCAGGCAAATCTAGTCTTGCCCACTGACTCTTACTAGTATAACATGGCGTTCCTGTCTGAGCAGGGAATTGAATCCCACTCTGCTATGTGGAGGGCAGTAGTGTTATATATACTATACCACAATATCTATGGATGTTACTGTCCAGCCAATACCACATAACCATTCCCTGAATCATCCAAATAAAACAAACCGAACTGTCTCATCCATGGACTCCTCCGGTGTCTCTTTATAGTATGGTACCATACTGTTGCAGTCCATGCAGACTTTACCCACAAGAGCTCTCTGCCCAAATTCATCTGCGGAATAGGAAAAAAAGTTCTTTTTTTCTCATTTTTAATCCTTTTTTTTCAAATCCATTTTAATGTGGTGTTTTTTTAATAGCAGACTGTTATGTAGTTCTTCTACTCTTCTAGGAAAACACTGTGCTATGTGTTGTGAGCATTTGATATCATTCTGCCATGAAAACAATAGTGAGTTCGGTATTGATATTTGATTTGTTGATATTTCATTCGTAAATGTTTTGGATAGAGCTTCAGCAATCAAGAGTGTTTAAGTTCCATGGCTCAACAGCCTATTGAGGGAGGGCTTTATACCACAAAGGTGGACTCATGGCATTAAGCAAGGTAGCCTTGGGCCCATGTGCTGCTCCAGAGTGTTTTGGCAGTGCTTTCCTATGGAGAGTATATAAACTCTATGTATACAATTAATATTTATATTCAAAGGGTGTGCATATTCAAGTAGCTGAATGTACTCATTATACAGGGGTTACACATTTTTGGTCATATTGGTTGAACATCCAAGATCTAACAGATTAAAAGACAGTTCAGCTTAAATGACAGTTCTCTCCTGGACAAAAGTACAAGCACTGGTGCTTCTTTCGTAACAAATCAAACATGAAAATGCACTGTTACTCAATGGATAGTCTCCAAAGGGTTAAAGGTTAAAACTTTTGTGTGTTTGTCTGGAAGTTACCTGCTATTTGTCCAAGTAGCAGTGAGGCATCTGTGTGTATAGTGGCAAAGTAACACGCTGTTGTGGTGCCATTGCAAAGAGTTCTTCTCTATAAAAAATTAAAAAAATGAGCAAGAGATATGTGTGATAAAAATATTATTTTCTCTGGCCATTACATAAAAAACTGTTTATACTTCCACTCAATGGACACTGTATCAGACACCAGCATTGTATATCTGATTAGTGGCCACTTAGTGAGAATCACCTACCTTGTACTGATCAGGTAAAACAAGTAGTCATCATTCCACATTAAACATGTTATTTTTCACATTTTTATTTAATAGGACTATCCCAGTAAACAAGGAATGTCCCTGGACGTTCAAAATAGGTCTAAAAGTAGTCTGTCCGTCAAGGACATATTTTAAACGTCAATGGACCAAAATCCATCTTAATAAGTTAGTTAAGTGGTGACCAATTGATAACGTCAGTGGACGTCCAAAACGCGTTTTATACAAGTAATTTATTTCGGGACCAATTAATAACGTCAATGGACGTCCAAAATACGTCTAATAGTCGTCTTTTCAATGTATGTGTTTGGACGTCTTTTCAACTTTCATTTTCAACCTTATGAGAACGTTGATTGGGTGGCAGTCATTACGTTATTTCAACTTTGAATCAACGGCTAATTGTTTACTGGGATCACTATAAGTACTTATGTAATTGCTACTAACCACTACTTTTGTGTAGACATCCTTGGCAAAGTCCAGGTCTTTGTATTTGGACTCCACAGGGAATGTGTAGGTGTTGAGCCAGTCCAGAAGTGGTAGATCCAGAGCAGTGCCAGAGTAACTGTACTGAGAGGCATGGATGTGTGTGTCCACCAACCCTGGCATCAGGAACTCACTAAAGAGACATGTATACAAGTCTTTTCAATGGTTTTCGAGACCTAAGCAAAGGGTTTGACAAGAACACCATCTCTTTGCACCCCCTGAGATAATTTCTGTTAGATGTGACTGAGTGAGTAATCTTCAAAGGTCCCATATATAAAATAAAAATTATAATAATCAATGATCAAAAATAATGAAAACCTGTGTGAAGAATTTTTAGATATCACTGGTCATGTACATGAAGTAAATTACATTGTGTTGACATAACAATCTAAATATTTGTTTAGTTTTTGTAATACATCGTTATAAAGTGTCATTCCAAGTATTTTTAATGTAATTGTTAGGCTCGAGCACAACCACGAGACTGGGAACTGGAATCTAGGAGAACGAGAATGACACAAAACGACATGACCTGACTGGGAACACGACGAAACAAAGGTGCAATGTTCGACAAGGGGGCTTAAATACAACAACAACAAACGAGAAACACCTGAAACGGGTAACGAGGGTAAAGACAAGGAGGCGGAACAAAGGCCGGGCATGAATGACAACAAAACAAAGCCATGTGCTGAGATAGAGAAAACAGACATGACGAGACGAGGGCGTGACAGTAATTTTTAACATGTTTAGTAATTATGAAGTTCTAATAATTATACACTGATTAAGATGTAAATATCCTACCCCACTCGTTTCCTACCTGCACCCACAACATTCCTGTATTCTTTGGCCAATTAAATCCTAACCCAAACCAATATGGAAGATATGGCCATTTATGATCCTATCAGCAACCAGCTACACCTTAAACAGAAGGTTATTCATTGGACAGAGCCCTTTTGTACCAAACCTAGCCACTGTACTGGTAACTCTTCACAGGGGTCATCAGGTAGGCACCTCCCCTCATCAGTGTTTCACTGAATTAAGCCCACAGACACCTCCGGAATGTTCATCAGTAAAGTCTGGCGTCCAAGACCCAGTCCCCTCCAAGCCAGCTTTACAGCCATACCATTCTTCAACAACTGTATATCCACACTGGTCTCCCTGGTGACTAAGGCTGTACCAACCCCCACTGGCAAAACTGTAACAGTGTGTCACTCTCAGTTCCAAAATAAATAAAAAGTGTAAATAAAAGAAATGGTGACAACAAACAGTGGCAAACAAAATGCATTTGGATCAAATATAAAATGTATTCATACTGGAAAAATACAATCAAGATGTTCAGTAAAAGTTTGGAAATTGTTTCTTTGCCAGTTAAAATTCAAAAGAATGAGTACAAACTTTTGTTTTTAATTACATTTTTTAAAAATGTCAATACTTTCAGAAAAAAATCTGTTTATATTTTTTCACTCTACACATCTCTCAATTTTTGTATATTTGTAAATCATTAGTAAACTACAATTAACAAAATTACTTAGAATTAAATTGGATTACATTGAATTACATTAAAAGTTAAAATGTTTTTTTCCTTCTATTAAAGGAATATTTTGTAGTTGCATGTGTCTCTTTGGACAGCAATGTGTTTAACATATCAGGTGCCAACTTTTTTGCACAGGACTCTGTATACTTTTTTTTCTTGAAGAGATTGCGTTACTCACTGCTGCTCAAGCTGTATGACATCAGAGGTGTGGAACCCCCATTCCTTGGAGAGACCCTCCACATTCTCACCTTTCTCAATAAAGGCAATCTTTCAGGCAGACAGACAGAGAGAGAGAGAGAGAGAGAGAGAGAGAAAGAGAGTGATATGACAAGGCAAAGGAAACTGGCTATTTTTTATGTCACTTAATATATTTGCATATTAACATACCGCATTGGCCAGATTTGAATTATGGAGGACAATGAATGCTAAGGTGAGTGTATTATTTGGAGTGTTTTTGGACCTGTGAGGTGTAGTGTAGGGTTCTTGCCCAGTCAGGGGTTTGTAACTACTTTAATGATTAATGGACCTACTTAAATGCTCCAAAATATCTAAAGATAAAGTTTACATTCAACACAATAAATATTTTGCTTTCTTCTGTAAACCTGCCAGACAGCAGTGATTAATAAGCATTGCAGTTATTAAATAAATGGACTGACCACAATTACGTATAACCACAAACCTTTGACATGTTAATACTGACATTACATTAATAAATCCAAGATATTAACCTACTCTTATACACTGACCTATAATTCTTCATGATGAGATTCAACACAAATATTCATCCCATTCAGTTAAAACTCCACTGCAGTGACCAGTAAAGAATATATTGAAACTGCTGTCTAAGGCATCTTAAAGTTCAAAGACATTCCACTGTTGTTCCTGATAGGTGAACAAAGACACTGTGACGACAGACTAAAGTCTCAGCCAAATCTTTACATTGGCAGCCATTTTGCTGATGTCATGTTCAAATAAATATTTTCCCATTCATACTCAGACAAATCCCTTTTACTGTGCTGAGGTCATAGTTTTTACACAAAGGTCTACCAAAGTGCAAACCAAACAGTGCTGTGAGGGATTTACCAGCCATCATATATTTGGACTTGGGAAAAGTCTGGGAAAATACACACTATGGCCAAATGTTTGTTCTCATCCTAAGTCTATTCTTTAAACAGGGGTATCAGTAGGCAGTTAGCTCAGATATACTGTAGTAACAGCTGATAGATGCCTGGGAAACTTTACCCTAGATGTTGGACAATTGCTGGGAGAGGATCAGCATGTCGCAAACATTTACTGCTAACCAAGTGAAGAAAGAAGCTAAAGAAACCAGAAGCTGCAGGACTAGAAATCTATGTGCTGAGAAACTGTGTGGAACCCTTTTGTACATCTTCAACTAGCTGCAGCCAAGAAAGCATCTCACTAGGCCGTAGTATTCTGTGCTGTTGTGTGCTGGGGCAACAGCATTAACAAAATGCAGTGAATCAAGCGGACAAACTGATACAAATGCTTGCTCTGTTGTAGGTGTCAAACTAGACACATTGGAGGTCAGAAAAACGGACACTCTGTAAAGTGCTCACCATTACAGACAATGCATCACATCCCCTACACACAACAGTGGGAAAATACAGAAGCATATTCAGCAAAAGAGAGCTGCACTGTGCAGTGTGAGAAATGTTCCCATTGCAATAAAATTTACAACAATTCTCTGATGTCTACTGATTTGTTTTTCTGTGGCATTTCAATTACCTTTATGAAAATTATTGTTAAAGTTCTTTTTTAATCTTTTTTAATCTCTTATCTAATAAGTATCTAACAATAAAGTAATTAATGTATACAAAACAGTTTAGTGTAAGTAGCAGTTGTACTCTGCAGTTTATATTTTTTGGTAAATAGAAAATGTACTGAGGACTAATTGTGGCTCAGATGGAAATTCTTCAAAGCCTGTGATGTAACAAAACAAACCCCAAAAATCACTACACTTAGAATTTATGATATATATTTTTACATGTAATTCTCAAGTTGGATACATTAAAAAAATTATTGTGGCCCCAATTATTTGTGTATTCATTCCTTAAAAAATGACAAATCATCCTAACCCTAACCTTCAGTTTATTAAATTAACATTTTTATTTAAGTTGTAACAGCATTAAATTAGAGTCAACATAAAAATAAAGGCGAGCGAGATTTGTAAAAACACGCACACACACACACACACACACACACAGCATCACTAATATTTTGTGGAGTCTTACCCTAATTATGTTGCGCCTGCTGCAGCGCAATATATTGTTCTTCTTCTTCTTATTATTATTATTATTCCGTGATTCCTCTAATTAGTCCCACAGTTTTCGAGTTATTGACTCTGCTCTACCAGGAAAATCTTTTTTTGCTCCGTTTTTCCCCGGTCATTTCTATGGAATTAATTTTCAAATTGCTCTAACTCTTGTCAATTTTCAAGCTACGGATATGAGATTTCAGATGGTCGGACCCGGGCGCACCGGACCTCCTGCACTCTTTCGTCCCGTTTTATCCGTCTTTGAAAATCTCTCCATTCATTTGAATGGGGGATGGCTAGAGTGCGTGATGTCATCAGACTCTAACTTTTCTTCCTAAAAACCATTTTTTCGCTTTTCAGCCAAACGTTTCACCATAAGTTCTTTATACATTCACCTCGAGACTTTTCAAAATACAGTTTTTGAGTTATGATTTTTTTGTTTGGCACTAGGGAGGGTTTTGGCTCCCTTAGAGTTCAATGTGTTTTCGGAGTGGCTCAACATTTGTTTGGAGGGTGCATACGCTCCCATAGGAATTCATTGAAATGAATATGCTTGACAGTTTTTCGATATTCAATTTTTAGCAGAACATTTAGCCATAACTTCCTTATACTTTCACCTACAGACTTTATTTATATTTGAAATGGTACAGAAATTTCCTCTTTCTAACACATGTAAACTTGACATTGTCTGAAAATACATTTTTTGAGTTATGAAGTTTTGTTTGGCACTAGGAGGGTTTTGGCAACATTCAGGGTACATTGAGCAACGTACATATGTGGTCCTCTGCTGGTTATAACATGACGTTATAAGAACAACATTCAGGGTACATTGAGCAACGTACATATGTGGTCCTCTGCTGGTTATAACATGACATTATAGAATAACATTGAGGTGACATTGAGCAATGTACATATATGGTCCTCTGCTGGTTATAACATGACGTTATAAGAATGACATTCAGGGTATATATTGGGCAATGTACATATATGGTCCTTTGCTGGTTATAACATGACATTATAGAAAGTCATTCATGGTACATTGAGCAATGTACATATATGGTCCCATGCTAGTTATAACATGACGTTATTGTTCATTATTTCTTTTTTTTTCATATTGTGTTTTATGGTTCTATACATTTTTATTTTTATTATTATTATTATTATTATTTTATACTAAACCAGGACCCTTCATTCAACTGGAAAAAGTAACCCCTGCATACAGATAATAATAATAATAATAATAATAATAATAATAATAATACGTTTATTTTTGCGGTTTTATAGAAATCAGTGTTTGTTTTCAAGCTCACAAGTATTTTGATTAAAAAAAATATTTGCTAGGTGCAGTAATTCCCAACTCAGTGGTTACATCAAGTTGCAATGGTAAGCGTTCCAGTTTTCTCTTGTACATAATTCAGTACTGCAGTTTTAACATTCGCCATTTAAAATAAAACTTTCCACATTTAACATTGTTTGATATGTCGCCTGCTAAAACTATTTATTTAAGAATTTACTGACAGAAACAGCTAGCAAGCAGACGTCTGAGAACCAACTGAATTTGCTTGAATATTACTTTCAAATTTACACATCCTCCATCATATTGTGTTAATACAGAGTTTCTAAAAACAAGCTTGTTTAGCACAAGGAAGTATGAATATGCGAATATGAAACCAACTTTACCGGAGTAGTATGACTGTACTCTGGTAAAGTTGGTTTCATATTTGCATATTCAGATTTCTTTCTTCAATAGTTCTCAAACGGTGCATGGAAATAAGTTAATACTTGCAATGTATTGTTTTTGGGATCCAAGACAAACAGTTACAACTCAGTTCATGTCAGAAATGTTTGCCATTTAAAAAACACGAAATATATTGTTTTCTATGGGCTGCTGCCATCGTCAAAGCTTCCAAAGCTATTGAAATTTGTAATGAAAAATCAATCACCATGGGCCAGTAATGGTTAAATTGATCAAAATAAGAGGTGTAGTATGTCATGTGGGTGGCACTTGATCAAATACAACTTGTTTTGCAATGAAAATTCCAAAGGTTCAGAAACTATTGAAATTTATAATGAAAAATCTATCACCATGGGCCAGTAATGGTTAAATTGACCAAAATAAGAGATGTAGTAGGTCATGTGGGTGACACTTGATTAAATACAACTTGTTTACAAACAATATCATCAAAGGTTCCAAAGTTATTGAAATTTATTCTCAAAAACTCATCACCATGGGCCAGTAATGGTTAAAATGACCAAAATAAGAGGTGTAGTATGTCATGTGGGTTGTACTTGATTAAATACAACTTGTTTAGAAACAATATCATCAAATGATCAAATACTATTGAAATTTATACTCAAAAACTCATCACCATGGGCCAGCAATGTTTAAATTTACCTAAATAAGAGGTATAGTATGTCATGTGGGTGGTACTTGATCAAATACAACTTGTTTAGAAACAATATCATTAAGTAATCAAATACTATTGAAATTTATTCTTAAAAACGTATTAATTTATTACTTAATTTATTCTTACCAACGTAAGAGATGTAGTGTATGTCATGTGTGTGGTTCATCACCTTCGTTTTTACAGTGTAATGTAGCTTGTAAATGGTCCCTTAGCTCTCGCGGAGATGGCAGCCCATAGAAAACAATTTATTTCATGTTTTTTAAATGGCAAACATTTCTGACATAAACTGAGTTGTAGTTGTTTGTCTTGGATCCCAAAAACAATACTTTGCAAGTATTAACTCATTTGCATGCACCATTTGAGAACTAATGAAGAAAGAAATCTGAATATGCAAATATGAAACCAACATTACCTGAGTAGTCATACTTTACATGTATTAAAATAGACTTTACTAATAGGGCTAATGAAATTAAAAAGTAAATAAAAAGCTCTTCTTGGCAAAATTATTTTCAGAGTCAGTATGCTTACAGGTGTTCTCAATATATAGAAAAATATACTGTAGATTTCAGCATATTAGTTTTACATAGGTACGTTGTTGCTTTTTATATTATCACTAAAGTAATTTTATTTATGTATACATTTATTTATTTTATTGCCTTTTGTAGACATTGCATGATACAGTGTTTCTAAATCATGTCCAAATTGTAGCGGCCCACACTCGGGCCGAATCACACACGCCAGAACAAAAACACTCGGGCCGTTGCCGGCATGCAGAGTCTGCATTGTCTCGGCCAAGTTTTAGCCAGAAGCACGCCATAAGCCATAAGTGCCAGTCTCTGCCCAGATCTGGCTCATTGTCGGTTGTAATAGTTAATACACCCCCCCCCAAGCCCCAACAACCGACCCCCACCACCACCCTCCCTTCCCTCAGAAAAAGTTAGAATCAGGTTCATGGTGAAATTATTGCTTTATTAAATAACTTACACTCTCAGAAAAAAGGTACATTATTGGTCACTAAAGGTACAAGTGTTTAAAAGTCCAGTTTTGTTCCTTAAAGATACATTGCATTCTCTTCTCCAGAGGGAGAGATACATGCTTGTAATATTTCATTATTATATTAAATTATACATACAATTATACATTATAATTATACAATTATAATATAATTATGTTCCCTAATTAAATGTACAAATATGTACAATTTAGGGTACCACCACAATGACAACATATCTGACAATGTAATATTAGTAAGTATGCCTTTCATACAACCTTGAAACAATGTAAATATACAGTAATTGCAATGTATACAAACAGTACATAAAATCAATAAATAGAAAATACATTTGTAACTGGCACTGAAACTTGAAATTGGCAGTGTCATGATTTCCTAAATGCAATTAAATACTGTTTTTCAAAGAAATAATTGGTTTTACACCCTAAGAACTGCCATTTACATTCAGACTTTTCTTTAAAAATATGTAATTTATGTACTCCACTAAGGCCATATAACAAAACGCTTTAAATTACTTTTCCAAACCTACTGGTGAAATATTTTTGGATTTTTAAGCGTTTTGTTATATGGTCTTAGCGGAGTACATAAATTAGGGTACTTTAAATTTATTTGAGTTTCCTCAAATGTGTGGAAGTACACATTTAACACTTATTCATGGCATACATAAGTTTCATCAACAGTTTGCAAGCCTCTGCTGTGTTGTCACACTTTGTCAATACCTCACTGCCCTCAACAATGATGGAAATATCAGCCGTATCCTCATCTCTGGCAGCCTGGACAACAGGGGCCTTCAGGACGTGCAGTGTAGTGAAAGAAACTCAAGTGTAGTCACCTCAGTTGTACTCCTTGTTGAATTCCAGCTCTATAATTAAACATATATATATATGTTCTGTACTCTTCAATATATTTTCTTTAAAATTATATTAAAATATTTAACGAAAAAGTGTAAAACTGCTTATGCATGCAAATTCATTAACTACAGAACTTCAAATGTAAAAGATTATCAGGTTATAGTACGAACGATTATACAAACGATTATGCTACAACTGATGCTAAAGATCTCACCTAAATAACTTAAATTAACCTCCTATCTGCTTTTCTCCCTGCCACCTGCATTTTTCACTGCCCCACTAGTTTTGTTACTGCAGTCCATCTGTTAGGCTCGAAGGGTGCGGACTGACTGAGGCGGATGCACTCGCTAAAACACAACAAACTTTAATAACGAATAATAACAAAACAAAGAAACATTAACAGAAGGAAAACAAACAGGGAGCCAAGCAGGCTAAACTAGACACGGGGAAACTGCAGAGACAGACTGACTAGATAACACTAAACAAAGTAAGCACAACAACGAGACTGGGAACTGGAATCTAGGAGAACGAGAACGAGAATGACACAAAACGACATGACCTGACTGGGAACACGACGAAACAAAGGTGCAATGTTCGACAAGAGGGCGTGAGACAAGGGGGCTTAAATACAACAACAAACAAGAAACACCTGAAATGGATAACGAGGGTTAAAACAAGGAGGCGGAACAAAGGCGGGGCATGAACGACAACAAAACAAAGCCATGTGCTGAGATAGAGAAAACAGACATGACGAGACGAGGGCGTGACAGATGCCCCCTCCTGAATGCGCAACTCCTGGGGTGCGTAACCTAGACCCCCCAGAAGCAGGCACAGGAGGGAGCACGGAAAACAAGACAGACTAAGACAAGGAACCGTGGGAGACAGGACTCAGGACAGGACGGGAACAGACACAGGAAATGGAGCTGGAGACAAAAGACTAGACTCTAGACAGAACAGAAGACTCACAAAGGGGAGCAACCAGTGAAGAAACTAGAAACGGAGACACGAAAGAACTATAGACGGGTGGCAAAGCACTGAAACGAAGAGAATGGACTGGAGACAGAACTTGAGTGAGGACAGAAGACTGGACTAACAGGGGACGGGACCTGGGGCTGGAAAGGACTAGACTGAACGGGAATGGTTACATGAGACTGGATGGGAGTGGACAAATGAGACTGGACGGGGTGCTTAACATTGGACAAGGCACTAGAAGGGAACAAGGACTGGACAGAAGACAGAACAGGGGACTGGAACGGAGGCAAAACAGGTGACTGAACACTGGGCGGATACGGGGACTGGCCATGAGGCAGGACAGGTGACAGGACTGGGTGCTGGGAACGGACAGAAGATGGGACTTGAGACAGGACAGAGGGTTGAAAAGGGGACTGGACAGGAGACGGGACTTGAGACAGGACAGAGGGTTGAAACGGGGACTGAGGCAGCACAGGAGCAGAGACATGAGACTGGACCTGGGACAAGACAGGTAACTGGACTGGGGCTGGGTGCTGGGACCGAACAGGAGCAAAGACTGGTGACGAAAAAGTGGACATAACTGAGGACAGGACAGAACCGGAGACAGAAGATTGGACAGGGGTATGTGACTGGACAGAGGCTGGGTGCTGGGACTGGACAGGAGACCGGACAGAGGGTTGCAAAAGGGAATGGACAGGACTTGACAAGGGAACAGGGACCAGAACATTTACGGGGACAGAAATGAACACAGTGACAGAGACTGGGACAGAGACAAATGCAGACATGGGTACAGAGACAAGGAGAGAGACAGGAACTAGGACAGGGACAGACAGGGGAACCAAAATAACATGGGGGTGCCCAGGACTGGCAAATGTCTGAGGGGAAGTCTGAGGAACCAGCCTGGGCACAGTTCTGGGTATCGGCCCCGAAGTCCTTGGGGTCGTCCCATGGACACGACCAAGAGCGGCCGGGGCCACAGTCACAGGAGCAGAAACGGCCGTAGCCACAGTCACAGGGGCAGAAACGGCCACAGTCACAGGGGCAGAAACGGCCGTAGAAACCTCCTTCTCTGGGGCATGTGCAGCTGAGGAAGCCGCCTTCTCTGGGGCATGTGCGGCTGAGGAAGCCGCCTTCTCTGGGGCATGTGCGGCTGAGGAAGCCGCCTTCTCTGGGGCATGTGCGGCTGAGGAAGCCGCCTTCTCTGGGGCATGTGCGGCTGAGGGAGTTGCCTTCACGAGGACAGGAGTGGCTGGAGGCGCCGCTTTCACGAGGACAGAAGCGGCTGGAGGTGCCGCTTTCACGAGGACAGGAGCGGCTGGAGGCGCGGCTTTCACGAGGACAGGAGCGGCTGGAGGCGCCGCTTTCACGAGGACAGGAGCGGCTGGAGGCGCCACTTTCACGAGGACAGGAGCGGCTGGAGGCGCCAAGGTCACGGAGACAGGAGCGGTGGGCGCCGCGTTCACGGAGACAGGAGCGGCTGTGGAAGCCGCGTTCACCGAGACAGGAGCGTCGGATGCCGCCTTCAAGGAGACCTCCAGACGTGCCATGAGGCTTATAAGCTTCTCCTGGAGGTCAGGAGGGAGTGCAGAGAGGTGCTTGGGAGCTGGGGGCCCTGAAATCAGGAGGCCCTGCAGCAACACCGTCCACGGAGACAGGGGACCCTGCAGCAACATCCACGAAGGCAGGAGGCCCTGCAGCAACGTCCACGGAGGCAGGGAGCCCTGCAGCGACGTCCACGGAGGCAGGGGGCCCTGCAGCAACGTCCACGGAGGCAGGGGGCCCTGCAGCAACGTCCACGGAGGCAGGGGGCCCTGCAGCTGTTAAGGGTTTAGGGGGTCTGATGGGTGCACTCTTAAGGGATTTCTTTATCCATGGATCCCCCAGAGGTGCGCCCCTGTTAGCCTCACTAAAATTTCCCCGGAATTGAGGGGGTAATCCACCATCGAGGGGGTGACTCCAGCACGTTTCTTACGCCGACTCCTTCGACTCGCACTGGCGCAATTACTCGATTCACGAGTTGACTTTTCCGATAGGGGATACGGAACTGCGCCAGGCATGAGCTGGAGCCGGCTACTCCACTCCATCGCCCTGTCAAACAGAGTCTTTGTGCTAGCTGCGTCCTTAGTTTGGTCGAACATTCTGTTAGGGACGTGGGGGGCGGACTGACTTGACACAGTACAAAGAACGAGAACCAGAAACAACATGACTAGGAACACGACGAAACAGAGGTGAAATGTTCGACAAGAGGACGTGAGACAACGGGGCTTAAATACAACAACAAACGAGAAACACCTGAAACGGATAACGAGGGTAAAGACAAGGAGGCGGAACAAAGTCGGGGCATGAACGACAACAAAACAAAGCCATGTGCTGAGATAGAGAAAACAGACATGACGAGACGAGGGCGTGACACCATCTTTACATAATTACATAAAGAAAATGAATTAGTTCATGTTCATAGTTAATTTTGAAAAATTTAACTAACTTCACAGCTCCAAAAAAAACTACTTCAGATGCTTTTATTTTTTTCTCTCAGTAAATAGGCTTCTATCGTTTTCAATTTAACCTCCTTCTGCTACTCCCTAACAAAGAATTAGTGTATGTGGAATTATATATTTAAAACATTACATTACACCAATACCAGAATTGAGAATGTATTTTAACCTACTTAGCTAGTACCTTATGACTTCTTAACATGTTTCAGCAGTTTTATTCTTATACTGAGGTATGCGGTTCTGTGTCATAAAAACCCCACAAAAATGCTCACATCATCTTATAAAATACGCCATCAAACCACATAATTACTCAAATTAAAATAACTCACGTATGAGCGATTGTCATGTCATTTAAATGTATTCAATGTCAGAGGAAAAAAAAGAGCTAGCTAGAGTTAAACAGGTTAGCTAAAGTTTGTCATTAGAAAAAAAAAACTGTTCAATATTATGTATATAGCGTATAGCAGTTTATAGAATATTGTACATAACATTAATGATGTTAACTACATTTGGGCGATACCAAAATACTTATGTATCCAAAAATATAAGGTTAAATTGAAATATTTACGGGATGAAGCTGGACCCTGAGGCCGGTGAGAGCTGCTTGCGCCGCTGTCACAGAAAAGAGTGTGAATCTTCATTGTCTTCTTCTTCAGTGTTTTTACAGCTATTCGCTTCTGCCACCTTCTGTTTTCAAAAACCTAAATAACAATTTCCTCCCTTCAGCACGGCACTGTCTCTTTATTAACCCTATCTATCATAATCATTTCTGTCGTTCGTCTCCCAGTCATTACATCATTCATACATTATCCGCTTATGATCGCGGTGGGTCCAGAGCCTACCTGGAATCATTTGGTGCAAGGCGGGGAATACACCCTGGAGGGGGCGCTAGTCCTTCACAGGGCAACACAGACACACACATTCACTCACACCTACGGACACTTTGGAGTCACCAATCCACCGTGGGAGGAAACCGGAGCACCCGGAGGAAACCCACACGGACACGGGGAGAACACACCAACTCCTCACAGACAGTCACCCGGAGCGGGAATCGAACCCACAACCTTCAGGTCCCTGGAGCTGTGTGACTGTGACACTACCTGCTGCACCACCATGCCGCCGTTTTTACATCCATCCATCCATTATCTGTAACCGCTTATCCAATTTAGGGTCGCGGGGGGTCCAGAGCCTACCTGGAATCATTGGGTGCAAGGCGGGAATACACCCTGGAGGGGACGCCAGTCCTTCACAGGGCAACACAGACACACACACACATTCACTCACACACTCACACCTACGGACACTTTCGAGTCGCCAATCCACCTGCAACGTGTGTTTTTGGACTGTGGGAGGAAACCGGAGCACCCGGAGGAAACCCACGCGGACACGGGGAGAACACACCAACTCCTCACAGACAGTCACCCGGAGCGGGAATCGAACCCACAACCTCCAGGCCCCTGGAGCTGTGTGACTGCGACACTACCTGCTGCGCCACCGTGCCGCCCGTTTTTACATCAATATTCTAAATTATTACAATATTAACAGCTTACATATAACTGTATGGCATTTAACAAGTTAAAATAATGATTATATTTATTTAACATTTTTTACATCGTTTTCCAGACAGTTTCCAGTTATGTTCTTTTCTTTTTACATGTGGGCCATATACGATTAATACGCAGTATTTAATAAAATGCTCTGATCAGTGTAGTGTGCTAACTGCAATGGCAATCGCCTCGCCAGCCGACAGTGCCAACGTGCAGCCAGAATTGGGCCAGACGCGGTGTGCCGCATTCACACCGAGACGGCAGCCAGCCAACAGTTCCGAGCCTGAGCCAGAATTGGCCCAGGTCTACCTTGCTAGCTGGGATAGACTTGTTTACAATAGAATTGGGACATAGCAAGTCTTCTGTTGCTTCTATATATCTTGCACTTAAAATTATGGTTTCTGTAGTGTTTCATATAGCTGTTTCTTAACCATGCTCTAGGGTGATGTGTAATATTTATGTTATTAATAACAACTTTGTTTTGTTTCTCTCACATATATTGTAGGTGTGTGCAGGAACTGGAACTCGTCCCTGTTCCCCTGTCAAGTCCTGTCCAGTCCCCTATTAGTCCTGTCCAGGCCCCATTTCAACCCTCTGTCCTGTCTCATGTCCAGTCCCCGTTGCATTCTAGTGTCTTGTCACCTGTCTCTTCTCCAGTCCAGTCCTCGTTTCAACCCTCTGTCCTGTCTCAAGTCCCGTCTCCTGTTCAGTCCCAGTTTCAGCCCTCTGTCCTGTCTCAAGTCCCGTCTCCTGTCCAGTCCCCTGTCTCGTCACCAGTCTCTACTCCCATCCATTCCCAGCACCCAGTCCTGTCACCTGTCCTGCCTCATGTCCAGTCCCCGTATCCGTCCAGTGTTCAGTCACCTGTCTTGTCTGCATTCCAGTCCCCTGTCCTGTCACCTGCCCATGTCCAGTCTTCTGTCCCCAAACCTGTTCAGTCCCCAGTCTTGTCACAGTTCCTGTCTAATATACAACCCCAGTCTCCAGTCAAGTCTCATGTGTCCACTCCCGTCCTGTCCAGTCGGTTCCAGTCTCTTGTTCAGTCTCCTGTTGCCCCCCTTTGTCAGTCTCCTGTCATGTCCCGTGTCCCGTCTCATATATCCGGTCCTGTCGTGTCCCCAGTTCCTATGTCTGTTCCTGTCTTGTCCTGAGTCCTGTCTCCTAATTGTTCCTTGTCTTGTCCTAGTTTGTCTTGTTTTCCATGCCCTCTCCTGTTCCAGCTCCTGGGGGGTTTAGGTGTACGCGCCACGGGAGTTGCGCGTTCGGGGGGGGCATCTGTCACGCCCTCGTCTTGTCATGTCTGTTTTCTCGGCCATGTCCTCTTTCAGCACATGGCTCTGTTTTGTTGTTGTTCTAGTCCCGCCTTTGTTCCACCTCCTCGTTTGTCTCATTTGTTACCCTGCCCCCTCATTATCTGTCTCAGGTGCGTCTTGTCTGTGTTTTGTATTTAAGTCCCCTTCCTTCACTTCCCTTTGTCGGTCATTCGTTCTTTGTATCGTGCCAAGTCGGTTATGTTATCAAGTCTCTGTCTCTATCTTTTTGTTTAAATAAAGTCATTTGTGTTTCAGCGTGTGCGTCCGCCTACGTCAGTGCGCCCCAGAGAATCCTGACACAATCAAGTAGAATCTGAACAAAACATTGTTCTTCAAACTCACTCACACCTACAACTTTATAGAAAAAAAAGATCTTATATTTCTTATTTGTTTTATATTATTATTTTTTTGTATTTACTGTAATTATACATAACTTTATACAAGCACCATGCTCACTGAGAATGCATTAATTTAAATTATTTAATTTATTTTTATCTTAGATGCCTAAACGTTTGCAGAGCACTGTATAAATTTACATTTACAGCATTAGGCAGATGTTCTGGCTGGCAGAATTAGTTACATAATAATCTCAGGTTCTAGCTCCTACTGCTGATCTTTGAAATCTGTTCTGTATTAGTTTTGTGTTGGATTGTTTGTTTTGATTATTTTAATTTGTATTTAATTTTGCCAATAGATCACTTCAGGCGGACAAATGACTGCTGGAGGACATGAGCAACAACATCTGTAAAGTACAGTAAAGCAGGGCTCGGTGGTAAATAGATCATACATCATTCAGTTATATATATATATCGAGATAATTGTCCATATCACCCAGCCCTATAAAGCATTAAAATGTGAAAATAAATTTAAAACATGACATCAATAAATATTAAATACAATTTTTTTTTTATGTGTGTTTGTTTTCAATATTAACTTTACTGAAGAGATGACTGAACTTTGAGTCTGTATATTTATTAAAATAACCCTTAAAGAACATACAAGAAAAAATAACATGCAAGGTGACTCATAACATGTTGTGGAATTTGTACAATTTACAAAAAAATGTGGAGCTTTAATTTTATTAGACATGCATTCTGTCTGTTGGGTAACTTTATAGCACAATATAATTTAGATAGCCACACAAAATGTGGTCATGTGTAATGTTTCATTACTGAAATAATCATTTTCAATAATAATTTTCATTACTGATTAAACAATTACTGTCACTTTAATGATAATGTATTTAGAAAAGTAATTTCTATTTTCTAAAATGTATTTATTTTACAAATGTGAATTTAAGTTTCCATATAAAAGCGTCCTTCAAAATAAAAAGACGTACAATCCTTTCAAGCAATTCTGAGGACGTCTTATAGACGTGGTTTTATGAGTGCTGGGGACGTTGTTGAAACGTGAGGACGTCAGAAAAGACATCCTCTGAACGGTTTCTGGGACCCTAAAATAATAACGTCCATATTACGTTATCTTTACACCTATTCACAACTTTAAAGCCATTATGAGGATGTCCTATAGACGTGGTTTTATGAGATTGCGGTTAAGCCAGCCGCCGTTTGAGAAAACACGGTTAAACTAGCCGCACGTCAAATTTTAGTGCGCGTATACTAGTGACAAACCGGTAATACTCAAGGAGCGTGAAGACTTGAGCTCATGCCCTTCATTTTAAAGCAAAAGTAACGGCATTTAACCGGTTTATATATTGGTCATTTCTAGTAAGTAGTCCAAACAATCAACAGATATCAGTTCAGGGTTTACTACACTATGTATCTATGAAGTATGAGATGATTTTACTGTATAGTTTTTATGTAAATGACATTCAAAATCCCTATAATTGTCCATTGTTTTTTTTTACCTGAGTCAGGTTCACTGCTTTATAATATGGTTATTTCTAATAAGTAGTCCATAAAACCAACAGATATCAGTTCAGAGTGTACCACACTATGTACCTATAAATTGTGAAGTGATTTTACTGTATAGTTTTTGAGTAAATTACATTCAAAATTCCCATAATTGTCCATTGTTTTTTAACATGAGTCAAGTCCACTGCTTTATATCATCATTAAGAACAATGGAGAATTATTGTGATTTTGAATGTCATTCACTCAAAAACTATACAGTAAAATCACTTCATATGTCATAGATACATAGTGTGGTACACTCTGAACTGATATCTGTTGGTTTTATGGACTACTTGTTAGAAATAACCATATTATAAAACATTGAACTTGACTCGTGTTCAAAAACAATGGACAATTATGGGACATTTTGAATGTCATTTACAGAAAAAAAATTACAGTAAAATCACTTCATATTTTATAGGTACATAGTGTGGTACACTCTGAACTGATATCCGTTGATTGTATGGACTACTTATTAGAAATTACCATATTATAAAGCTGTGAACTTGACTCATGTTAAAAAAACAATGGACAATTATAGGGATTTTGAATATCATTTACTCAAAAACTATACAGTAAAATCACTTCATATTTCATAGATACATAGTGTGGTACACTCTGAACTGATATCTGTTGGTTGTGTGGACTACTTGTTAGAAATGACTATATTATAAAGCAGTGAACCTGACTCATGTTAAAAAACAATGGACAATTATGGGGAATTTGAATGTCATTTACATACAAACTATACAGTAAAATCACTTCATATTTTATAGGTACATAGTATGGCAAACACTAAATTGATATATATTGGTTGTGTGGACTACTTATTCAAAATAACCATTTTATAAAGCAGTAAACTTGAGTTAACATTAAAAACAATGGATAATTATTGGGATTTTGAATGTCATTTACATAAAAACTATACAGTAAAATCACTTCATACTTCATAGTTACATAGTGTACTAAACTCTGAACTGATATCTGTTGATTGTTTGGACTACTTACTAGAAATGACCAATATATAAACCGGGTAAATGCTGTTACTTTCTTTAAAATGAAGGGCATAAGCTCAGGTCTTCACGCGCATTGAGTATTACCGCTCTGTCACTAGTATACGCGCACTGAAATCTGACGTGCGGCTAGTTTAACCGTGTTTTCTCAAACGGCGGCTGGCTTAACCGCAGTTTTATGAGGTGCTGGGGACGTTCTGAACGGTTTCTGGGACCTTACAAAATAACGTTCATATAATGTCATTTTCTGACGTCCTTTCAACTTTAAAGGACGTGCTCAAGACGTCATTTTGTTAGCTGGGATAGGCAAACGTATTTTCAGAGCGCAGAATTAAAGAATGGGTTTCTTAAGGTGGAATTTTTTTAAAACACGGCGTTCAAAATATACTGGCTGTGTTTTGAACATATTATTTATTTCAAGTGGCCATTTTTGAAGGTGGATGTCTCAATACAATTGTGGGGTTCTTAAGGCGGATGTTTTAAAGGTGGCATTCAAAATGTATCGGCCGTCTTTTTATGCTTTTAAGATTCGGTTGCGAGGAACGACGGGGCACGGGGAGATAAGCGGCGAAACATATAGCGTTTTCTCCTGGAAATGAAGACCTCTAGTTTATTACTGGCTTGCTCCTAACATGTCTTCAACTTAATTAAAATGTCGGATACGTTTTTTTCCTTACAAGAAATAAAAAGTGTGTAAAAAGTTCCTGGCCATAGTCCACAACAGAAATCAACAGGAAACACAGTTCTATCAAATTGTAGTTTAACTACAGATTTTTACCATTTTAACCATTTCTTTTAGAAAAGAGAATCTAGTGTAGCTTTAGGGAGTAAAACTAGTCCCTAACACCACTGTTTCTTGTAGGCACATAAAAATATCACTTGAACATAGATTTTAGTTTTTTTTTTTTTTGTTTACTTTATTTTTAATTTTTTAAACAAAGCCCAAACCCACCAGTGTTAAGAAAAACATTGCAGGAAAACGATTATTAGAATATTATTAACATACAAAAGTGGTCAACGTGAATTTAAGTTCATACAGGGAAAGAAAACGCAAAATCTTTGCTTTTCTTATTTGAAATAAAACGACGACGGCTTTCTACAGCCATTCTCTACATGTGTTCAGTTTAACATGTTTGGTAACCGTTGGCGATGACATACAGAAACTGTAAAAGGTGCCATATGTTTATAGATATATTTAAAAAATAATAATTCTCCTTAAAGCACACTTAAAATATCAACCTGTCATGGGACCAGGTTTGCCAAAAAACTTAAGCATAAGGCTTTTTGGTTTATTTATTTCCTCACGTACCTTCCCCTTGCTGTCGACCCCCAGCAAGTAATCCTTCAGGATCTCCAGCGGTGTGTCGCGCGTGGAGTGCACGAGCATGCCCCGGTACACCAGCTTCAGCGTCATGTCTCTGACTCCAGCGCGCCCACCTTCCACGCATTCCCAATAGCTTTGATTGTAGGTGCACCTCTGCCCGCTTATGTAATCCTGTGTGACGTCACACTGATAGGCGTCCAGATCCTACTTTTATGTCACAGAAAAATATACACTTAAAAATGATGGTCCTACAAGGGTTCTTTGGTAAAGGAAATGGTTCTATGTAGAACCACGAAAGAACCTTTGGCTTGATTAAGATGATGGAGAATGTGCTATAGAGGGTTCTGTATGGCACCAAAAACGGTTCTTGTGTTGTAACAAGCTTGACACTGTAATAGAGGATCCGTTTTTGGTGCCATACAGAGCCTTTTTCTAAAAGGTGCTATAAACAACATTCTCCATCAACCTGAAGAACCCTTTCATGATGCTAAAGAGGGGGTCATACCCTGCTACAATAGTTAAAAACAGTTTCTGCAGTGCTGAGCCCAGAGTAGCAACGGAAGAGGCTCACTATTACAGGTCAGTGAAGCATCACAATGATACTGAAGCTATAATGTTAAGGTAAAACTATTATATAGTGTTCCTATAAGTGCTGTTTGTCTTATGGTGACAGTTCTGGTGCAAAAACAGGTTTACATAGCTTAAAGGAGCAATGTGTAAAATATTTACTGTTTTTAATCATAAAATGTCCAGTGTGTGCTCACATAGGTTAAGGAAATAATCAAAGCTAAAACACTGCTGCCGCTTGTAGCATTGCTGAAACAGTATATTCTCTTTGAGAAGTACAGTCCGGAGCGGAGCTCCTGTGATCCTCTATGGAGAAATCAATCTTGGTAGTACACAGCAAATATAAGCATTTCCATCCATCCATCCATTCATTATCTGTAACCGCTTATCCAATTTAGGGTCGCGGTGGGTCCAGAGCCTACCTGGAATCATTGGGCGCAAGGCGGGAACACACCCTGGAGGGGGCGCCAGTCCTTCACAGGGCAACACAGACACACACACATTCACGTATAAGCATTTCCCTAGTAGGTAAATGTTTTACTGACTTGAAAGTTGTGTGTTTTAAATGGATGAAATTGGAAATAAGAAGTGTTTCAAAACAAGATTTGTTCATAAACCTATTGCTAGCTTCAATAAGAAGCTGGAGAATAACACTCTTAAATTGACCAATTTAAGGTGAAACTAAACACTTGAATATGAAAATTATGAATAAGAAGCAAGGATCTACCTCCTAAAATGACATTTATGGTTGAAGGGAAAATAACACCAGCCTTGTCTAATCAAAAAAATTTAAGGTGGTTTAGACAGTAAATACTTGTAAATGCAGCGAAAACTGCAGGGACTTTTTCAATTTTTGCCTTTCACTTAGGTAAATGTTTAGTGACAGCACATACTATTGGTTTGTGTGTTTTAAACTGATAAACTAGAATAACAGTGGCTTCAAAAAAATTCTACATCTATAAAGCTAGTTTCGGCTCTTAAGGTGGAACAGAGAATTTAAGAAGATGGTGAATAACACCAATAAAGACTCGTAAACGAACACATGTAAGCAAATGGTTGACTATGAAAATTGTGAATAAAAAGCAAAGTTCTGCCTCCTGAATGACATTTATGGTGGAAGGCAAAATCAATAAGTAACACCGACCTTGTAGTCGAAATATTAAGGTGGATTTGGACAGTAAAGGGTTATAAATGCAAGGAAATGGTGTCTGTTCATTCACTTTTTTTTCTCTTGCGTAGATAAACGATTTAGTGAAATTGTGAACAATTTTTTTGTGTAAATATGTTGGTTATGGCACATTCTTCTGAGCTATTACAGTTCAAAGATTTTAAACTTGTCTCTTGCTTGTTCGTTCACTTTTCTTCAAACTGGCAACCTGGTAGAGCTTTACATCTGGCCAGGAGATGGAGGAGGCTTAGGGCTCTCTCCAGTTGTGAAACTGTATTATAGTTTAAATGTTTGGTGTCAATATTACAGATTGCTCCTTTAAATTTTGGAAGGTTCTGTATTTTATAAATATATATATATATAATTTGGCCTTCCCCTTTCTTAATTCAAGTTTTGGCTCCTAATTAAAAAGCTTAATAGCTGCAGAAAGACATTAAGAAGCATACAATCTCATTATTCATTCATCTTCTGTATCATAGTGTACCCAGAGCCTGCCTGGATTCACTGGACACAAGGCAGGAACACACCAAACTTCTCACAGACAGTGACCCCTGGCCCAGAGACTGAAGCTGTGTGACAGCAACACAACTGATCCACACAGCAAGCACAGTGCTGTGAAAAAGATATGACCCTCACTGATTTTTTTTATTACTGTGTATGTCGCATTGCATAATTTATGATCTTTAAAATTTGTGGAGAAAATAGGAAAGGAGAATAAACACCACTTCAAATATTTAAAAAAGCAAATAAAGGCTATTATGTTGAAAGGAATACATTTTTAGACATGCTATGTGTGATGGGAAAATGCAATATAACATTGTAATGAGATAATAATGATAATCCACCAATATACTCTTTAAATATTGTTATACACAGATACATCATGATTGAAGTACAGAACAAATTGTGCTTAAGCTCATGACCTTAAAGTGTTTATTATATAATACTCATGAAATGACCTGGGAGTGGGGAGGGAAGTCAGAGAAGAAAGATCTCTAGTCTAAAAAACTTTTTGAAGAACAACCTGATTGGAAAAC
The DNA here is from genome assembly GCF_029633855.1 of Hoplias malabaricus. Taxonomy (NCBI): domain Eukaryota; kingdom Metazoa; phylum Chordata; class Actinopteri; order Characiformes; family Erythrinidae; genus Hoplias; species Hoplias malabaricus. Next base: position 4,767,707 of record NC_089820.1, on the reverse strand, counting down.
CTGACCTAGTCATCTGCAAACGTTATGCTGACAAGACAAAACAAGACAACAGAAATATGTATAGCATAAGATGCCAGTTTGGGAGTGTCTGTGTTTTGAGCAATGAGACATGATGTAATAATGACAGAACGGTACACACGACCATTGGCCTACGTGACAAAGGTCCTATATACACTGCAACATATGTTTGAATAAACTAGAGATTGGACTGAATACTTGACTCCGTGTCTTTGTTCCTCTGGTTTCTCCTCGGGCCTGAGAATCATTTTGGAACACGGTCTTCCATCCTGGTGGCACTTAGACAATTGCCATAACGCTGTTATTTTGTTTAGTTACTTTTCTTTCATAAAATGTATCTTCTCTGTAGATTTTAAAGTATGGGAGAAAATAAATAATCTATAAAGTGTGCCATAGCCACACTTTGTCATTACTTTTTGACTGTGGAAATATGGAAAATGACCTGGCTGGGAACAGATAATACACAATAACAATGTACTGATCATTAAACTGAAGGCAGAAGTGTATGGACTCTCCTGGGGCTTGTAGTTTTGGAGATGTGTGGTAAAAAAAAACAACTCATTAGCCAATGCCCTCATTAAGAGAAGTGGAAGAAGAATCATAACAAGGCATTACATCATCTGTATGATTACCATGCAATGCAACTTGGATCTATCATACAACACACCTCCTGTAGGTTGTAATGGTACTGACTGGAAGATAGGAAATCTGATTATAACATTAGTGACTGCTTTCCAAAAACATGGATTAAGCTTTTGATGGGATAAAAAATTGTTGACAGTTGCACCTGACTCTCCACTAGTATTCTCCCTCCTTTTTTGGTTTAAGAATAAAAACCATATACAGAACAAAATGAGGTGTAAAAAACAATATTTATTCAAAAAAAAACAACAATACAAAACAGTTTTAACTTAATTTACTTTGTGATCAGCCTTCCAGCATCCAAGTTAGCATCAGTCTGATTCTGTAACAGCTGCAGTCCTTAAGGTGGAATACAGCTTTGTGTAACCGTAAATTATGCAGTAGTTTTGTCAAGGCACCAGTAAGTGCTTCACTGTTTAAGGTGTAACAAAAATGTCAGATATGCCAGTGTTAGTGTGATTGTATGAATATTGTGGCAGCATTAAAGTTGGAACTGAAACTTAAAAGAACTCAACTTAGCACGTGGAAATGCCTATGTCATTTTTAATGTGGTAAATAGTAAAAAAACCTTTAGACTGTTCTGGTGTGTTTGGGGAAGTGTAAATGAGTACTAGACAGTATAAAAACATCAGTATATGTTTACTTTTCACTCTTCTGCTTCAAAATTTGGTTCATGGTACTGTGATGCTGCGAGGCTTTCATGGATGTGGAGAGTGGCTCACAGTGCACACCACCTCTAAATAAACTATATTTTATTAACCATCCAACCTTGAGAAGAACAGTCACAGGTTTACTTCACTGCTGTTCTTGCAGCTCAGTCTCGTGGAGTCTTTTTGTTTTGTTTCCTCTTTTCATATCCTGAAGTATAGTTTCTCTTCACCTTATGATGATACACAAACTCCCCCTAAATTGACACGAGGGCGCCTTCGTTAATTTGCGAGGACTTACGCAAAGTGGGTAGTGAATGTATAGGGCACTCCAGCTTTGGCTTTTAATTTTCTTTAGAAAGGAAATTGGTCCAGTGTCCAGTTATGTCTTAAACAATAATTATAATATATAGCTAAAGGTTTGGGAATATTGGCTTATTTAAAGCCTGTAATCTTCTAGAAATTATTTAGACTCCATGTTGCAACAGCTATTTTCACTTTATTTTTTCATTCATTCATTGTCTGTAACCACTTATCCAGTTCAGGGTCACGGTGGGTCCAGAGCCTACCCAGAATCACTGGGCACAAGGCAAGATCACACACTGGAGGGGGTGCCAGTCCTTCACAGGGCAACACACACATCAATCCACCCAATCCACCTTCCAACGTGTTTTTTTTTTTTTGGACCGTTGAAGGAAACCAGAGCACGCAGAGGAAACCCATGCAGACACAGGGAGAACACACCCAACTCCTCACAGACTGTCATCAGGAGCAGGATTTGAACTCACAACCTCCACATCCCTGGAGCTGTGTGACTGCGACACTCCCTGCTGCGCCACCTTGCTGGCCTCTTTTGACTTTAGAAAATCAGAAATACATTTAATTTCACCAAGGGTTTTAAACACTTGCACAAAATAAATTTAATGCTTCTCCTTGTGCTGTTTGTCTCATAAGTTATAAGCAGTTACTTTGTGCCTATTTCTGAGTTTGGTTGCTTTACCAGATCTTTTTATTACAGTTAAGGATCCCATCGTTCAATTTCTGTTGTTTATCACATATTTTACTTTTTATTTATTCCAAACATAAATATTAATTGTTCACTTAATTGCAGTTTATCTCTAGAATAGATGTCCAGATGAAAGTCATTGGACTAACGCTGGAGTCAAACAGAGACAATGACAGAAGTGTCTTACCTGGGCCAAGGAGAAAAAGGACAGGACTGTTGGTCAGTGGTCCAAAGTCTTGTTTTCAGAAGAAAGTAAATTTTCAATTTCATTTGGAAATCAAGGTCCACAGTATCACTGCTAGAGCGGCACGGTGGCGCAGCAGGTAGTGTCGCAGTCACACAGCTCCAGGGGCCTGGAGGTTGTGGGTTCGATTCCCGCTCCGGGTGACTGTCTGTGAGGAGTTGGTGTGTTCTCCCCGTGTCTGCGTGGGTTTCCTCCGGGTGCTCCGGTTTCCTCCCACAGTCCAAAAACACAGGTGCAGGTGGATTGGCGACTCGAAAGTGTCCGTAGGTGTGAATGTGTGTGTGTCTGTGTTGCCCTGTGAAGGACTGGCGCCCCCTCCAGGGTTTATTCCCGCCTTGCGCCCGATGATTCCAGGTAGGCTCTGGACCCCCCGCGACCCTAAAATTGGATAAACGCTTACAGATGATGGATGGAGTATCACTGCTTGATTGAGAATCTATGAGGTATTGTCAAGGGGAATATAAGAGACCCAAGATCCAACAATGCAGACGAGCTGAAGTTCACGATCAATACAACCTGAGCTTCCGTAACACATCAGCCACAGGCTGATCGCCTCCATGCCACTAAACAAGTACTGAGTGAATTTACTGTACATTTCACTAGGCCAACTTTTTCTGTATTAAAAATTATTTTTAAAGTGGTCTTATATAATATTCAAATTTTCTGAGATAACGACTTAATGGGTTTTCATTCGCTGTAAGCCATAATGATCATCATTAAAAGAAATAAATGCTTGAAATAGATCACTCTTTAATAAATCTATATAAAGCAAGTCTCACTTTTTGAATTGATTTACTGAAAGAAATTCACTTTTTGATGATATTCTAATTTATCAAGATGCACCTGTACCTCCAGGAGGCATTCTTATCTGGTTCCCATACAACCTTAACTGGTTCCTCTCAATGTAAAGAAGCAGTTCCTCCGAGATTGTAGAGCTCCTCACCCAATCCTGGACAGTATGCTCAGCAATCCGCCAGAGAAAACACATTTCAGCCACTGGTATACGCAATCTCATCCTTTCAGTCATTACCCAAAGCTCATGACCATAGGCGAGGCTAGAGATGCAAGTCAACTGGTAAATCAAGAACATCGCTTTATGGTTCTGCTCCCTCTGTTCCTACGACAGGCTTCCTGTATAGACACCGTAACTAAATTGTGGACAATCTCACAGTTCTTCTTCCAATCACTCGTTAACAAGACCCAAAGATATCTGGACTTCTAAACTTTGAATAAATCTCCACTGTTCTTCCTGAGAGATTAGACTATCAGACTCCTTTCCAGTCTCCTTGGCATAGATAGTTGGCTTCTTCTATTATGATTCAGATTGTCATCAGAATTTTGCCCCACACTGAGTTCAACTAGTAATTTTTTCATTGTCTGTAACCGCTTATCCAGTTCAGGATTGAGTCCAGAGCCTATCCAGAATCACTGGGCATAAGCTGGGAACACACCCTGGAGGGGGCACCAGTCCTTCACAGGGCGACACACACTCACACTCTGAGTCGCCAATCCACCTACCAACATGCTTTTGGAACATGGGAGGAAACCGGAGCAAAAGGTGGACACCCATGCGGACACAGGGAGAAAACACCAAATTCCTCAAAGACAGCCATCCGGAGCAGTGCTCAAACCCACAACACTAGGACCCTGGAGCTGTGCGACAGTGACACTACCTGCTGCGGGAAAAAAATATAATCCAGATAATGGTATTCTGCATAAACTAAATAGGCAATCAAGACGCCTATACAAGCAATGAATATTTTAGGGGAGTTTTAGGGGCTGGAATGCTGGTGCAAGGCTTATTCAATCAAAGATATCCTTAAATATTATGTACAATCTCTGCTATTTGTTTGGTACCGTTTTGACACTCCCACCCCCTCAAAAGAAAAGCCTGATCTGTACATTGGCCCCACATGATCCAAGCATTTATAGCTTATTATGCACTTCAGCTTATGAACCACCTTTGCTCTTTCCATATAAACACAGGAGATAGGGTCCCAAGAGGAAGAAATGACCCTTGAACAAATCTTTAAAAATTCTGATAAGGTTTTCCAGCGATAAGTGATGACATAATATTGTCTTTTGCCCTTTGCATTGTTATAAATACATTTCATGTGGCCTGATGAATGACTTACTCCATACATAATACAGAGTAACATTCTGCTGCCAAATACTTTACTTGGACTTTACATGTCCAATGGGTCAATTTTGGATTCAACTACAGTCTGCTGGTCTTCATATTTGATATTAAGTGTAATATTTGTTTGAATAAGCATTTTCAAGTAGTCCGCTCCAGGTGACTGTCTGTGAGGAGTTGGGGTGTTCTCCGTGTCCGCATGGGTTTCCTCCGGGTGCTCCGGTTTCCTCCCACGGTCCAAAAACACACGTTGGTAGGTAGATTGGTGACTCCAAAGTGTCCGTGAGTGTGTGTGTGTGTGTTGCCCTGAGAAGGACTGGCGCCCCCTCCAGGGTGTATTCCCTGCCTTGTGCCCAATGATTGCAGGTAGGCTCTGGACCCACCGCGACCCTAAATTGGATAAGCGGTTACAGATAATGAATGAACTAAGCACATGTTTATTGTTTATCCACATTGCACATCTGTAAATTTACCTTGCTGATGCAGCTGAATGAAATCAAAATCTTGATGCAATGCTCCAACGTTTAGTGTAACACCCTCCTAGACGACAAGACTCAGTTAATGCAGAAAAGGGTGTCTAACTACTTACAAATACCCTTCACTTCAGAAAAAAATCGACTCATTTAATGAATGTAATAGAATCTCCTCAGCGTAGTAGTGTTTAATAGCGACACCAGGCGGCGCGGTATAGAACAGCGCTGCCACCGACTACCGCAAGCTGAGGGATCCCTGCAGTGACGTCAGTGTTGGGTCATGTAACTAACCTCTGCTCTTATTGATATAGCTATTTGCTATGTCTGATTCAAACATAATTGGATCGCATTCAGTAAATATTAAAACCAGTAATAACAAGCAATGGTTATTTCTTTATTTTCTCATAGCATCTGCATCACATTCATTGCAGTCACTGTCCAGTTCACCAAAATCATCATCATTCTCAAAGTTATCATCATCGAAATCTTCATCATCCTCATCGGTCCGATGAGGGTTTCTGTTTTTCCGCCTGCTGCCTTTCCTATGCTGATCTGTCTCGTCCTTCATCTCCCCTTCATCCTCCTTCCTGTTAAACCTGTAACACCCAAACATTACAGCTTAAGGCAGGGATCTACAAGGTGGGTGCCTGGAGGTCGCTGACAATCAAAAACATGGACAGGCTAACTGAAATGAGAAATATCCTCCTTTTTTAAGAAATGGAACTCCATATGTGGTTATAAGCAATTGTGTCAGATGACATCACCTTAGAAACCACTAAAAACAAAATAGCAACCACCTGGAATATTATATCAATCAGTTATTAACACCCTAACAACCACTAAAATAATCAATACAGTAAGTCAACCCAGTAATAACAACACTTTCTCTGGACTGACCCTTAAAACCACAGTACAGCAAATCTGAAGTGTCATTCCCAAGTTCCTAAGTAACATCAGTGATACTGGCAATATCAGTAATGTTAGCACTGCAGGATGATTTATGAGGTATAGATAAATCAATTAGCAACAAACTAACAAAAGCAACCATTCTAAAAAGGATGTGGAACATTCATCTGCTGTTGTTCTCACTAGATGTCAGCGATAAATCTGAAAACTGTGTTCACCTTCTTTTCATATTAATGCTGTATTATAATGTTAATGAATAATGTTACAAATTAAACCAACAGTGATGAAGCATATTTTGTGCACTCCTAAATCCATAGCAATACTGTATATATAAAAAGCACACACTGATTTTTTTCCTTCTTTAAAGTCATGTTTTAGCAAATAAGAAAAATGATTAATCATGATTAACAACTAAAATGTTAACCATAATTGTTTTAATGGTTTAAGAGCCTCATTTGAGACTAATAATTAAAACCCTGTAAAACGTGCATCACTGGTGCTAAAATAGTCACAAATTTCATATATAATATTAATATATTTTCCTATAAAATATTTTGAGCTATACTATCACTTTATTATGCTAAATATTTCCTACCACATATGGAATGCCATATAGTTAACAAATAAACGCAGTGATATTCATGTATAAATTAGGCTAGGACCCTCATGTTGGTTAAAGTAATTCCTCTGTAGTGTCAAAAAAGCAGTGACAGCACTGTCAGGACTACAGAACTAGTAGTGTGACATTAACAGCTGATTTTAAAGAACAAGACAACTGTTCTGATACATTTCACAATGAGTCACTTAATATGAGTAACTTATAGAGAAAAAAAAAAGATTAGTAGTTAGTAGTAGGGTCTCGACTAAAGCTATCAGTACACAGAGTCACAATAATATAGCCAAGTAATGCAGGTAAACTCCAAATCCAGCAAAAAAAAATCCCTCTGACTCTGTTAGACTAAGTGGATATTTTTGGCTGGTGGACTATTCTCAGTCCAGAATGACACTAAGAGGTTTAAAAACTCCAGCAGCACTGTTGTGTCGGATCCACTTATACCCGCAAACACACTAACATATCACCTCTAGGTCAGTGTTACTGCAGCCAAACCATACCTGCTCTGTGATGATCCTGACCTCTAAAGAACAGAGTTAAAGGTGGCAAAACATTTGCTGAGTATGCAAGGTAACGGATGGACCACAGGCTGTAACTGTGCCCTACAAAGTGCTTCTGTATGGTCAGTGGAGCTGAAGGATGGAAAGTGGGTGCAGAAACAAGGGGGTCATAATGTTATGGTTGATCAGTATATATTCAAATGTAGTCTTCCCAGAAGAGTAGAGGAAGGTATTTCAGGAATGAAGGACTAACATTGATTTCATAGATGTTTGATGAACCGGTGTAACAGTGTATGACTCTTGTGTTTGTTTCTAATGGGCCTGCTATTGTTGTAGCACACTACATGCCATGCAAAAGTAATGGCCTGTGACATGTTGCATGTCAAACTATACTGTATGGCCACAGCGGTCTGATACTTACGGAATCACAATCTCTTCCTTCTTGCCACATTTGGCACAGAGTTCCAGTTTGATTGCACAGGCTTTGCACAAGATGTGATAGGCATCTTTCACTGTCTTCTGTAGACATTTGACACTAGAGGGAGACAGAGTCATAGCTGCATTTAGGATTTACAGTAAGATTATTATTATTTAAAATCATTTATCATGGACAGTACCAGTCAAATGTGTGGACACTCAGAGAGGGTTTCCTTTGTTTTGGGCCATTTCCCACATATTGTGAACGTACAGTACCAGTCAAAAATTGTAAATTAATATAGAAGACATTAAACCTACGAAGGAACACCTATGGAATTATGTAGTAAATAAAAAAAGTGTTAAACAGTGTTTTATACTTTAGATTCTTCCAAGTAGCCACCTCTTGCTTTGACGACAGCTTTACACACACACACTGTGTTTTCTCAGTCAACTTCATGAGGTCGTCACCTGGAATGGTTTTCAGTGAACTGCTGTGGCCTCGTCAAGAGTTAGTTTGTAGAACTGCTCGCCTTCTTCATGTGTTTGAGAACATAACTTGGGTTGTGCAGAGGTCGGACTGGTACACAGTTCTGTTCAGTGAATAGCCCTATTCCAACAATGTGTCCAAACTTTTGACTGGTAAGGTTTAGCTTTAATATCTTTTTTTATCTCGTAAGTACCTAAAATATTTGAAAAATACTCTATATGAAACATAAGTACAGTTTTGAGGGATGAACCATACTGACAGCTCTAAGAGATCAACATTTTGAAATCTTAAGAAATGCTCACCATTTGCTTGGCTGTGTGAGGGACTTGTATTTGTTGTATTTGACTTTCCACTCAAGGATGTCTTTGCAGCGCTGACACAGACCTTCGTGGACCTTCGCGTTCGCTTTCTGTACAAAAGACAAGATGGGCATTAGATTCTAAAGGACTTAAAAGCGAACTCCAGTGATAATTTTAAATAGGGGTGCAGTTGCTGTAGTGTAGTGGGTAACACAACCTCATTTGACTTCAGCAAAGCATACAAGGTTCCTATCTCCCCAACTGGGAAAGCAAACCTCTCACTAAAAAGTGACTTTGGGAAAGACTCCAAACACTTTCATTTTGAAAGTGTCCTGAAGTTAATTTGAGAGTAGGGCTAGACAATAATTCAATACAGATACATATTGCAATATATTGATAAAAATACTAAAAACAATACTGATTTTCAAACACATTTTCAATATTTCAAAATATATTATTTACAGCATCTGCCTCAGTTAATTGCACTCGATTTTAAAGTTAGTTTAACAAGAAAAAAGAAAACTTGGCAAGCCTAGTTTAGCCGGACCACCATTAGCCATATTAGCGTTTCTGGCATTTCAAAAACAGGAACACCCAAAATGCATACTCTTGTCATTGGAAGGTCTGGAGAAGCTTTAGTGCTTCATATCAATGTCGTTGTTTACATCTGATGTGTACAGAAAATATGGAGGGCAGGACTTAATAAATAAATAAATTAATAAAGAAGCACAAAGCATCAGTGTTTTTCTTGTTCTTGTTCTTAAAAAAAAAAAAAGATCTAGAACATTTTGTTTTAAGAATTACAATTACCAATTTATTCAAAGTAACTTGTTAGAGTAAAGCAGGTAAAGTTTAATGTGGTGTGTGCAGCTATATGGAGTTTTATAAACACACTAACGCCACAAAATGTCTCCCCACCACTTCCCTTTACAATATATCAAGCAAAAACACACACACGAGAAGTAAGAAACATTCAGGAGTCCTCCTCTCTCTGTGAGATATAATGCCTGTGTAAATGTTGCCGACTTCCGAGCCGTCCTGCTGAGCTTGTGAACAGTGGAGAAACTTAGCACGTAGCCAGACATTGCCCCAAGAAAGACACGCAAGTGGAGCGTGTTCCTGTTTTACTTCCTATTATTTATTTATATGAAACATTGTAAATGACCCCGTTCAGCTCCACTGGGGGATAACGCTGTGTGAGGCTCTGAGCTCTTTCTTGATTTACTGAACTTCAACACATCCGCAGACAAAGCCATGGTTTGCGCTGAAGAACCTACTCTTTTTTGGTTGCTACTTGGAACTAATTTTTCTTGTTCGCGAACCAGTTTATTTCAGTGGAAATACGCTGAATGGTTCCAAGTTTAGTTCACAAACTGGAACCGTTCAGGTTCCTCGTTGGTGGAAAAGTGCTATGTGAAACACGGCTGACCAGACCCTGAAATGAATTAAGCGGCAAAGATGATGATGATGAAGAAATATGGATGAAACAACAACAGACGTTGTAGTGTAGTAAAGCGACCTTACGTTCTCTCTGTGAAATATGGCTGAACTAACAGCAGAAGGTGAAATAACATTCGTACTCACACATGTGCATTTCAACATTAGGAGTGAATCAATCAGTAAGAGAAAATGTCGCTTCTAGACTGGCCCGGTAGGTGGTCTGGCAAATATATTAATATTGAAAAAGCCAAGTTTTATTGTTAATATTAATATTGGAATTGTATTGCATCGACAGAAACTAAGAAATGTATTGTGATAGAAATTTTGTGTCGCAGTCACACCTCCAGGGACCTGAAGGTTGTGGGTTCAAGTCCCGCTCCGGGTGACCATTTGTCTGAGGAGTTTGGTGTCTTCTCCCTGTGACCGAGTGGGTTTCCTCCCACGTTGCTAGGTGGACTGGTGACTCAAAAATGTGTGTGTGTGTGAGACAAATATTTAATGTTTGTCTCAACAATAAGAAAGTACCGAACCCTTGGAAGGGTGCTCTTATCCATAGGATTCTGAAAAAGGACAATGTGCCCGATGACCCGACTACATGGAGGGATGTCTCTCTGCTTCCTACTATTTATAAGATTTTTATGAAATGTATCCTCAATCGCATATTACCATGGTTGACGGAAACAGGATTATTATCCCCAAATCAAAAAGCCTATATAAAATCGACAGGGCATGAATGAGCATGTCTTCAGTTTGAAAACTGGAATTGACGATTTAAAGCACCAATCTGCCAAATTTTATAATGTGTTTCTGGATTTTAGAGATGCTTTCGGCACACTACCCCATAAAATAGTGGTAATAAGGTAGGAAGAAGTTAATGTACCAAGAGTATACGTGGACATAATTAGAGATGTATATAACTGCTCATTTCTGCAAGTGTTCTGTGGAACTCAAATCACTGCGCCAATTAAACTTAACATAGGGATAAAGACTGGGTGTCCTTGGAGCGCAGTTAATTTTATCATTGCCATAAATCATTGGATCAAGTGGCTTTGTCCGTGTGCGCCTTTGGATGTAAGATCTCCAATCCCAGTCCAAGGTTTTGCAGATGATGTGCTGATGGCATCGAGGGAGGAGCATCATTAACAACATGCTCCTATGAATAGACAAGTTTTTGCAGTGGTCTCACTTGGAGACGAAGAGTTCAAAGTACGCTGTGTTCTATGAAAGATGCAGTGGGGGGAATAGATGGTATAGAGCTAACAGTGGTAAGGCACCTGCATTTACTATTGATGGACAGAGGATTAAAGTGTATGGAAGGCATGGAACTTGTAGTTATTTAGGGCACTAGTTTAATGTCGCTGGAGAATGGGAGAAGCAAATAAAGGACATTGTAAAAAGTTTTACCTCCCGGTTGGACTTATGTTCCTCACCTTTACATGTAGTTATGAAAATGCAAGCTGTTTATGAAGTTGTACTGGCTAATGTGCAGCAATTGTTTGCTAACATTCACATACCAAAATTTACTATGGACGAGGTGAATAATAAAACAGTTAATGTGGTGAGAAAGTGGATAGAATTAAATTCTCACTCTATAAGAGGTGTCTTGTTTCATAACAGAAGGGAAGGTGGACTAGGGGTTCCCAAATATTGAGTGGATCTATGTAGCAACTAGGATTTGTCATTTGCTGCGGATGTTGAATGATGATTTAGCAGTTCAACAGCTGGCTCGACCTTCATTTATTTTAGATTTTACTAAACGCAAGATCCCAACTGCAGCAGAAGGAGAAGATCATTTTCTGGGATTTAGGATGAGGCTGAATTTCTGGGATTTAGGAAGCTGGATGTGAATGTGAGTGGATTTGGAGTATGATCAGTCTGTGGCCTGATTTAAATGATCTCTGTAACAGAGCTCATATACAGCTGAGTTGGAGGGATAGTAGAGGTCAGTTAGTAAAGGTTAGTGACGAACTGATACAAGATTCAAATGTCTGTGTGGAGGCAGTGATGGAAGACAATGGAATATTTAAGAAATTGAATATGGATCACTGTAGAACTGAAATCTTGATTCTTTTTCAGTCTCGGTTGCGACAGCGCTGGATGGAGCATGTTTACCTTTTGTGGATCATTCAGTGTCTCGTGTTGTGTTGGGAAGCTCTGAACTTGACAAACAGTTCCTGAGCTTCGTAGTTAAGGCTCACCTCCAAGTGTTACCAACAAAGTATAATCTGTCTCTTTGGTATCCGTTACAGCATAAACCCTATTGTTTATTGCACGATAATCAAGAGGCTGAATCCTATAAAGGACTTTATATTCTTAGACATGACCGAATTGTACATTTAATAAGTAAGGAGTTTGCATTTGTGTGTCATTCACAAACTGTAATTCATTTGAATGAAATGGTTAAGGTTGAGTGTTTTTTGTCCTTGAACCAGGAGAGGTCACAGGTCGTTTTTAGTAACTGTCTGAATTCTCCTGACATTGTCCTGATTAATGAAGGGAGGAGGAGTGTGGTGATTGTGGAAGTTGGATGCTCTTACGATGGATATATGGAGTTGTGTTACACCTCTAAAGTCCTAAAGTATTAGCCACTGATGGAGATCCTTAATGTGAGTGGCTGTTCATGTAAAGTAGTTGCCTTGGTGTTTGGAAGTTTAGGGCACGTGCACAGGCTGTGTGGGCGTGGCCTACGGATTGTAGGACTGGGAAAGGGGGCGGCTAAGCACATAGTGAAGTATTGCTCTGTTTCTGCAGTTATAGGGAGTCTGTTTATATGGAGAAGACGCTGTCATCTGTCTCCATGAGAAATGCACACTGTGAATTTAATTATGAACTGTGTAATGACTCCAAACCACTATTTGGGTTTTATATGATATTATATTTTATACATAAAATCCAAACAAAGTACTATACGTGTGTGTGTCGCCTCATGAACGAATGGCATGTGTTCCTGCCTTGCGCCCAGTGATGGGTTAAACACAAAGGTACACTGTTATCACACACTGTGCAATTACAATAAAAAAAAAAAGCTTTTTAAGTAAAATGAGGAATGTTTTCACATCCAAAACAGTGAAAGAGTTGTCTGTCTTTATAAAATTAATTAATACTATTTCCCTAGCGGTACAGTGGCGCAGCAGGTTGTGTCACACAGCTCCACGATCCTGAGGTTGTGGGTTTAAGCCCTGCTCTAGGAGACTGTGAGAAGTTAGGTTTGTTCTCCCTGTGTCCTCATGGGTTTCCTCCGGATGCTCCAGTTTCCTCCCACGGTCAAAAAAATAAAAAATACACTGGTACTGGCTACGCAAGTGTACCTAGGTGTGAGTGAATGGAGAAGAAGAAACAACACCTTTATTGATCCCCCAGAGAAATTCTTCTCAGCATTTTACCCATTCATGGTAGTAAACTCACACCAGTGAGCAATTCTTCACAAATACTAGGGGCAGTGAAAACACACGCAACCGGAGCAGGGGGCTGCCAACCAACTCTGTACCCAGGGAGCACTTTGGGGGTTAGGTGCCTAAGGGCAATTCAGCCATGAATTCACTTTTCCTTGCAAATCCCAAGAATTGAACCGGCAGCCCCCTGGCCTCAAGCTCACGTCTCTAACCTCAAGGGTACGGCTACCCTGAATGGGTGAGTTCCCACCATGTGCCCAGTTATCCCTGGGCTCCGGACCCACCGTGACCCTGAAGTGAACATGCATAAAATGAATAAATATTTCCCGATGACTACAAAAGTGCTTACTACAAATACCAACATGATTATAAATATCCATTAACACAAAATTATATAAATCAAGACTTTAAAATGCGCATTTACATATGTAGATTACTTAATTAAACCTCTGTGGATGCATGCTGTGAACATTTGGAGATAGCTCTGTTGATTCAATGTTCAGTTTCTGCAAACAGTACTCCTGACACTCCAGCTGTACCTCTGTAACGAGTAAAACTATGTCTGTTAAATGTCAGAAATGTACATGTGTAATAATGATTAAACGGTTAACGTATAAAATATTTCCAAAGTGTTTGGTGGGAAATGCCCTGCTCTGAAGAATGCGTCTAGTCAGAATCGTTCCTATCACCACCAGGAGCAGCCAGTGTTTAATACTGTGTTAGTCCTGCAATTATAGGCCTAGTCCTCTGCAGGGTTTAGCTCCAACTTTAAAAATATCTAATATTCATGAATTAGGATGGAGACCTTTTGGGGCCAAAAGTTTGTGGACATTTCTTCATCCCCAAAGTACTTTTCAATATATGGTATTAATAATAATAATAATAATAATATTACATTATATTTATATAGCGCTTTTCAAGAACTCAAAGACGCTTACAATAGTTAATACATAGAACACATAATTCATACTAGGCTCTGTACACACTTTACTGCAGTTACAGCTTCTACTTTTTAGAGAAGGCTTTACACTAGTTGTGAGAACATTGCTGTGAGGATTTGATAGCATTCACCCACAAGAATTATGTACAGGGTCAGGTGCTGATGTTGGGTTACTGATGGAGCGGTAGCTTTTTACGGCACATATAAAAGAAAGAAAAATAAAATGTGCTCTATGTAGATATTGGAACGTCTGGTTCCATTCAGCACCGCTGTAAAGACAGGATCATAGCTACTCTGTGGTGAAGCATTTCAACCAAACACATCCTAAAGACTCTGCTAACATATGAATAACTGAATAATACTATTTAAATAAAAAAGTTTTAGAAAGTCTATAGACACAGCGATAGCTACCTTCACTTGTGGATTTGCTCCGTGTTTGTCGTTTTTGAACGCCACGGTGTTCTGATATTTCTGAGCCCTCGACCGGGACCCGCCGCCTTTCTGAGAACTCATTTCAAGCTAGAGTTTTGTCTTAAGCCTTTCAGTTGCATAAGTAAGAGGTAAATTCATTAATACTGAAACATATCGGAAGCCGCGTGGAATCACATTGAAGACGCCATTGCTGGCGACGTCACTGAGACAAACCGGATGTAAACAAAGAAACGGTTTGGTCGCAGCATTTGTGCGTATATTTTTACATTTAAAAAACAGATTTAAAATAATTAGATCGTTTTAAAACATTGTGTAACCATTACATAAAATAAATTAAATAATTAATGATTGTACAAACAACATAAACTGTTTTATTGTAAACAGTAATTATTTGGACAGTTAGCCTATATAATTTAGTATATTATATATTAATATTATATAATATACATTATAATATAATATAATATAATATAATATAATATAATATTATATTATATACATACATTAATATAATATTATATTAATGTATGTTTAATTCTCCCAGTTTTCCTATAATTAATAATACGTTTCTGAATAAATACATATAATAGCAATACATTATATAAATTAGGCATTGTCTCATATGGCTCTCTACTCTCTAGTGCGCAGCAGGTAGTGTCGAAGTCTCACGGCTCCAGGGGCCTGGAGGTTGTGGGTTCGATTCCCACTCCGGGTGACTGTCTGTGAGGAGTGTGGTGTGTTCTCCCTGTGTCTGCGTGGGTTTCCTCCGGGTGACTGTCTGTGAGGAGTGTGGTGTGTTCTCCCCATGTCCGCGTGGGTTTCCTCCGGGTGCTCCGGTTTCCTCCCACAGTCCAAAAACACACGTTGGTAGGTGGATTGGCGACTCAAAAGTGTCCGTAGGTGTGTGTCTGTGTTGCCCTGTGAAGGACTGGTGCCAGTTGATGACTGTCCAGTGGGAATCTCCCTGAGCTCTGTTCCTATTGGAAAGGCTTGATTTTGGACTGTAGAAGTTATCTGGCCAAACTGAGAAATCCTGCATTGTGTAATACCCCCCAGCACTCAGATCCACTAATAAAAACAAACAAACAAACCCATCTGCTTACATTTGGAAGAAAGTATTGCTGTATCTAGTCAGAAAAAAATCTTTAGCATCTGAATATTTTGTCTGTTCTTTTATGAGTACGTCTGTGAAATACGTGGATATGAACCTGCCTCAGAATTTTAGTAATATATGTTCAATGATGTTAGATTTCAGAGACCAAAGCATAATTTCTCACTTTAGTTTAATAGGAAACGATCTGAGCAGCAATCGTATTGTAGAGTTATCAGCTCTGGGTTTCCGTTATAGCTAATTATAGGGTTAAACATCTCAAGGTACAGATCACAGATCAAATAGGATATCATTCAAATATATACATTCAGTTAAATTCAAATATACATAATTCAGAATTAAAAGCATATGGCAGCTATTTAGTCCCACAAAACACACTTTCATAGTTTATAATGAGCTGTGACACTGGAAAGAGGAAAATCAAGAGAAAAAATGTGGTGAAAATGTCTGTTTTTTATTTTTAATTCTGTTCCTCAGTAGAAGCTGGTAAAAAAAGAGAGACATTTAAAAAGAGCCTACCCGGAATCACTGGGCGCAAGGTGGGATCACACACTGGAGGTGGCAACAGTTCCTCACAGGGTGACACATTCATATCTACGGACACTGTTTTTGAGATGCCAATCCACCTACCAAGGTGTGGTTTTGGATCATGGGAGGAAACCCGAGCACCTGGAGGAAACCCACGCTGACACAGGGAGAACACACTAAACTCCTCACAGACAGTCACTTGAAACAGGACTTGAACCCCCAACCTCCAGGTCCTTGGAGCTGTGTGACTGCAACACTACCTGCTGCACCACCGTGCCACCCTGTTCGAAAATTTCTTATTATTTCTATATGTTTATTTAGTCCTTGAGACAAGGATGCCTGGGATAAACAACAGAGCATGAAACCCATGCCTGCTTGTCCTGCTCTCCCCTGCGTACAATGATACCCATAAAGTTACACTGCAGGATGCACGTTGGTGTTACAGGTAGTGTTGCTGCCACACAGCTTAGAGGTCCTGGTCCAGGGGTTGTGGATTGGAGCCCTGCTCCAGGTCAATGTCTGTGAGGAGTCTGGTGGATTGAACTGGATAAAGAGTTACAGACAACGAATGAGTGAATGAATGCCATGAAATATGTTTTTGGAGGGGGATTCAGTGTCTTTAAAGGTGTACATGATTGAAACATTTGAAAAATTTGTAAACATGATTTTTTTTTTTTTTGCTGTTTTACAGGTGCATTAACTTACATTACTTAAGGTGGAACTGACTGCACATTTAGGAGACCATAGCTGATTTTGCAAAAAAGTAAGCACATTCCAAGAGTGTTAAAATAAAAACAGCTCAGGTTACAATTGACCTCCTGTCTTAACCGAAACTATGAATCATAGCTTACAGGCAAGTTCTGCTTCACCCACTAACATGCTACAGTTGGTTTCTTATTCAAACATACTGTTACACCTTCTTGCAAATTCAGTAACTGAGATAATGCCATTTTACATTTAAAACATTTTAAAATGAAAATAAACATATGTCATTTTTGTGAGTGTAGAGCTTCTACCAATAAGGACTAAGCTCTGCTGTCATCAAGCCATCTCTCAGCTCACACAGTGCCTGAAAAATCAGCTGGTTCTGAAACATGCAGTTCCCTCGCACTTGAAAAATTCTAAGTCTACTGATGACATAGTGATGACAATAGTAATTTGTGTAACTAATTTGTGTAACTACGTTTACTAGTAGCGAATTGAAATAATCTAATCTAGATGTAATAAAAACTTGAACAAATGTTTCCGCATCTGGGAGGGATGAGGCATTTCTTAACTTAGAGATGTTACAAAGATGTAGGAAAGCTGTTTTTGTAATGTTATGTATATATGAAGATCGAATAATAGATCTGAGTCAGTTACAATGCCCAGATTTTTAGCTGATGAGCTAGGAATTACAGGGAAGTCAAAATTATATATTAAATCTGATACCTTATTTATAGCAGTTTTTTGACTTAAAAGAAGAACCTCAGTTTTGTCGCTATTTAGTAGAAGGAAGTTGTACGACATCCAATGCTTCACTTCTTTTACACAGTCCTCCATTTTCTTTAGTGTTGGGTTGTCGTCTGGTTTGGTTGATATGTATAACTGTGTATCATCAGCGTAATTGTGGAAGGTAATGCCATGCCTGCTAATAACTCTGCCCAGTTGCAGCATGTATAATATGAATAATAAAGATCCTAAAATGGAGCCTTGGGGAATTCCAAATCTCTCCAAATCACATTTTTGTGTGAATAGAGAAGACATTATATACTTTTACAAACTGACAGCGATCTGTAAGGTAAGACTTAAACCATGATAGGGCTGTTCCTGTGATTCCAACTATGTCCTTTAGTCTTTCTAGCAGAATATTATGGTCAGTTGTATCAAAAGCTGCACTGGGTTCAATTAGCACCAGCATGGATACCTTGACCAGAGGCGAGAAGAAGGTCATTTGTTATCTTAACTAAAGCCGTTTCGGTGCTAGGGTATGGTCATACATGTTATTCTTATGCAGGTAGGAGCGAAAACCCATGAACTTTTTCTAAGATCTTAGATATGAATGGCAGGTTAGAGATAGGTCTGTTATTGAATTGTACACTAGGATCAAGATTTGGTTTCTTGTTCAGGGGTTCAATAACTGCTAGTTTAAATGCTTTGGGTATGTGACCCAGTCTAAGGGATGAATTTATGATTTTTTAAATGGGATTTATTTTGACTGGTAAAACTTCTTTAAATGGTTTTGTTGGTATTGCATCGTGTGCAGGTCCTACAATTTGACAAATAGATTAAAAAAAAAAAAACACTAGGGGCTGTAAGTGCGCATACACAAAGATAAAAGTTATTAATATTATTAAACAGTGCATTTCGGGCTTTATTAATGATAAACTAACAATTGGGACTGTTTATTCTACTAACGCCCATCCAATCAAATCATAGTAGATACAACCATGTCTCACCAAATACTCCTTGCCTTACGTTCTTTAAAGTAAGTAAAATGAGATTAGATTTCGTTTAATAATGACTTTAAGCCTTTATGTTACAGCCTACGTAGTGCACTAGGTAGGGAGTGTGGATCCATTTGGAATGCAGACAATGCCAGCCGCGGTGTTTGTTTCTTTATTTATTTGTTTCGATTGGATACGCGACGTCACCATAGTGTGCGCTGATTGGCTGCTGAAACCGCCCCTCTCTGTCCTGTTTATGTTTTTCCTATGTACCCGATTGGCCGAGGAGCGACCAATAGAATTGACATTTACAATCGGTCGTTCCTCCCCCCCCCCGAACGTGAGAAATCCAGAGAAGCACAAACTGACACTTAACACCGGGCGCTTCGTGGTGGGTTTTGCTCCAATTGTTTGATATTTAAGAGTCTAAGACGTGTATGACCGTGGACCACATGGTGACGGGACCTCTCGAGCCACAGCGGTTGGAGGACGGAGTTGGAAGAGTCTCGAGACGGCGGAGCGTTCACGTTAACGGGAACCGCGGATCCCCGCAGCTCACGCGAGAGAACGCAGGGGATCAATCGGCGCGCGGCTGCTGCGGATACGGACACGGGTTGACTGACATTACTGCTCATATCGAAGCAAGACAATAAACCACAGTTTTTTTACGTTTTGGAACCAAAAAAATCGTCCAGAGCCGGCTTATTTAGGATAACTGGAGTTTTACAGGATAATTCTTTGTTAACGTTAACACATCGTCGTAACTCAAGGATTCTTACATCAACCCCGAGGACAGAACAGGACAGAATTGTTCCACAGGTCTCTGCTATGTTTTTTTGCTGTTATCATTTCACTTAAAGCTACAGCGGTCTTCCTTCCCACTGTTCCGTTCCACCTTAAATAGTGTGCAGCAATTACTCACTAAAGCTTTGGCTTTTTAAGGTGGTACCGCAAAAATTCTAAAGGCTGTTATTTCCTGGCGTACAGGTATTTTGTATAAGGCTAGAAAAAAAATACAATATTATATTCATTAAGCAAATTGACATCTAACTTCCCGCTAGCAATGCTTTTATATAGACCCTGGGAAATGCAGTGAATTAGCTGGATAACTTAAACGCAGAGAAGAGGACTAGGAAAGTCGCTCAACTCTTTTTCGTATTGGACACACTTGACTTGAGGCTTCAGTTATCTGGCCTAACTGAGGAAAACACATTTTGGGGGGGAACACGTACCAGAACTTTTCAGTTTATGGCCTGAGAAGCCCAGACTCAAGCCTGTTGAGCAGGAATGCCCTTCTGGTCTTTTCCTATGAGACACATATGACTTTGGGATTAAATGATCTGCCTAAAATGAGAAATCATGCTTTGTGATATCTAATGTGGAGATTTGATGAAGTGTACTTATAGAGACTGGATTAATTGCATCGGCATTAGTTTGTAATATAGTTCTTATTTCTCTAGGTTTACAGAAATGCAGAAAATAGAGAATTAAGAGAGAATCTTAAAACCTGGCCATGGTTTTTCATTTGTTGGAGGCCTCGGTTTAACAACGTGATCAAAGAATTTAGCATCATTTCATTTCACTCACACGAGGGAACCTTTTATTATTTTGCGGAAGTTAATTACTTAATTGAGGGGACATGAATTATCAGTTTATTTTACAACTGTAAAATACGTATATCATCAGTCATTGTTTTGAAATATGAGTCAGTTCTAAAATCGTGCAAATATCAACATATCAGTATGATTGTGAATCAAGATTAATACCTAGTAGACTAACAAAAACTGGGCAAGGCCCATGTATACAAGTCCAGTCAACTAGAGTGTACTATTTTTCACTTGTTGGTATCATAATATAGAGAAGTCTGTGGTAAAATAAGTGTGTTTGGGTGTGTGCGCGAATTCTTATAAATGGCAACATTTGTTCCAGAACGTGCCTTACCTTGTCGTACAGTTTTCTCTCGTGAATGGAGTCTAGTTTCTGCGTTGAAGTGTTTTATTAGTCACTGTAATGAATGTATTAGTAAGCCACTGTGACTCATTTGTTCAATAAGCTTGTGTTCTACAACAAAGTAGGCGTTTCATACACACCAGGATTTCTCAGCTGGATCTTTTGAGACAAAATGAAAGGAACTTCCTTATATCTCTTCTCCTAATTGATGGGCTCAACATTTGTGGCTATCTAGCTACGTACCACCCCCTATCCTAGGTATTTCTCAGTAACTTAAGCTTAAAGCAAATCTCAGGCCTTCATCTTTATCAGCAGATTTTCAGCTAGCCCGGAAATCCCTGAGGGTGTTTCACAAAGTGGTATATCTCAGTAAGATGGCAGATAAGTGAAGCCCAAAGCGAGGACTGTCCAGCAGCGGTGTCCTTTAGCTCTTCTCACACTGGATCTCCTTAGTGTTTGGCTTAATCTATTCCTTTTAAGAAGGAGGATATCCGTAGAAATCCTTTTGATATTTGGTTTGAGTTCTTCACCTGAGGTAGAAATTAGGGAGCGACTTTCAGAACGTAGAATTTCTCAGTTAGCTGGGAATGTTAATGGAGCACTAGGTCAGGTCAGTGAAGCATCGCAATGATTTTGAAGCTGTAATTTTAGGGTACAAATATTGTGTAGTGTCACTTTTAAACCAAATATTTTCAACTCAAAGTTTGCAAAGGACTTAATTATTAACTTATGAGTTGGAACATCTTGAAACTGTTCAGGGCAGGGTTTCCTGAAAGCATCTTAGTGCATCAGTGATTCTTTAACAGTTGCTTGAGCATAACCTCTACACTTTATGGTAATCTTAACACTCCATTTTTGGGCGAACAGGTCCCAAAACATTTTCAACAACTAAAGTTGAAAAGCCATGACCATGTCTCTCAGCAGTAGGTGTAATGTAGTGAGTAAAACGTCTGCTCTCCACATAGCAGATTATGGTTCAGTGCTCCTCTTAAGCAAGAACATCATGCTACACCAAGGGTCTTTCTTACTTTGTCTAACAGTTGATTTAACATTGTCACCTCAAGCATGAGTTGACTGCCAGTGGCATAAATGTAAATATCTACTATTTCTTCTCCTGTGGATGAAAGAGAACTAGACCCTTTTGTCCTATTCTACGGTTTTCATTTTAGTTTAGATTATCTGGAACTTGGAAATGGGGCTCTTTCACACAGTAACATTATTTAAGCATGCAGGAGAACTTAAGCCAAAAGTGAGGACCATCCTGGAGGAAAGCAGCTGTTGGGAAGGGCTAAACCTCAGGATCTAGGGGTTCAGTGAAAAATCCTACCTTTTGAAATAACCTACTTCTCAGTGAAATAAAGCCCAGATTTTCAGCATGTTGCCTTGATGTTCAGGGCTGAGTGCTGACACAGGAAGGAAATGGGATGCAACAGAAATGTGGAATCCCCAAGGTCTAAATTGAAATTTTTGGAATGCTGTTGCTCAGAGAAAGATGTGCCTGGTTTTTGCCTCAGGTAATGCTGGCTGTGTGTGAGTCAGGCTGATTTCGGTGCTCCAGCCCTTAATCTGGTCACAGAAAGTGATAAGGCACGAGTGAAGAAACAGACCTCTGCGTCAGTGTTGCCTTGTGGTGCAGTTATGCGATGTGGAGTGCTAGGGTAATCGTGTCTGGTGATGGTGAGGCTTTGTAAATATCTCATGACCTGCGAATGCGTTCTAGACAGCAAGCATTCAGATAATGGCATGACTTGAATGTACAGTGGAAATGACAGCATTATTAGAATTAACTTTGTAATACATTCAGAAATTTACCCTGTCTGATTTTGATAACAAGAACCAAGCTGTTTGTAATGTGGAATCTCAACTGACGTCAAAGGTCAGTCTGAGACTAAGGTTATCTCTGTTTTGGAAGAAATTAAGCAATGGTTTACAACCTGAACTAAGTTTTCAAGCCTGTACCCAAAAAATAAAAAAATATATATATAATTTTATTTATTTATTCTGTTCCTCTTGAGGAAGCAAAAGTCATAATGAAAAAACCCAATTGGATATTTTCCCCAATTCATTCAACCATCCATTAGAGAGTCAGGATTGTTTACAGCGGCAGTGACAGAAACCAGATGTTTAAAGCCTCTTAAAGCTCCTCACACAGACTTAACATGAAATGGTAATGAACGTGCGGCCTGGTGGGAAAATTAATGATTTATGATTGTTTTGTTGTAAGGCAGAGGAGTAGCCAAGGAATTTTTTTTTCAGATTTTAACACTATTTCACTGTCATTACGTACTGAAAGGAGACACATGTACGTTCACATGTGACTGGGTTAATTAATAAAATAGCCATGCCCCAAAAACTGGCTCCAGTTACTACCATTGTCAAGACACTTCATATGTTTTTATCATCATCATTTCTGCTCATCCGTTTCAGGGTTGCTGTGATGATTTATTTATATAGTAACACATTTTTGGAATTGCTTTTTACTGTAAATCCTAAATCTTAAAAATTGATATGTCTTGGTGTGTCCATATTTTTCTTCATCAGATCTTTATTTTTCTAAGTATTTCTCCTTAGAAAAATACTGGCAATGAAATGCAGCTCCTAGAACAGTCATACTTGAGCCTAAGGTCACCATTTCCTATGCTGTGTGTGGGCAAGAGAATTATAAAGTCCCCAATATTGGCTTGTGAAACAGTGTTTGAAGTCATAGAGCTCCATCCAGTCCCATAGGGATTAGTTAGACTGCCAGTATTAATCATCCAACGTTAGAAGCTGACCTCACTAAGGCAATGAGATCTTCATGCTGTGTTCTGATGTCTTCCAAGAATTCCAATAAATGTAGATGCTGTTGATGCAGCAAAGTGATATGCTTAATTTCAGTAAAGATCTACAATGTCCGTAAAATGTACTAACAGTACTAACATTTCATTTCTTGCCTCAGTGATTTTTAGGATGAATCACCTGTCCCTGAGTGAGCTGTGCTGTCTGTTCTGCTGCCCGCCATGCCCGAGCAAGATTGCGTCCAAGCTGGCCTTCCTGCCCCCTGAGCCCACCTACACACTTATGTGCGATGAGAGCGGCAGCCGTTGGACGCTGCACTTATCGGAGCGGGCGGACTGGCAGTATTCTGCGCGAGAGAAGGACGCAATCGAGTGCTTCATGACGCGGACATCTCGGGGCAACCGGATTGCCTGCATGTTTGTCCGCTGCTCGCCCAACGCTCGCTACACACTGCTGTTCTCCCATGGGAATGCTGTGGACCTGGGTCAGATGAGCAGCTTCTACATCGGCCTCGGTTCCCGCATCAACTGCAACGTCTTCTCCTATGACTACTCAGGCTACGGTGCCAGCTCGGGAAAACCCTCTGAGAAGAACCTTTATGCAGATGTGGACGCTGCCTGGCATGCCCTCCGGACGAGGTGAGTCCTTGAAGTAGAGCTTGAAATAATTGTCTGATAGGTTCTAAAGGGTCTAATCAACCGCATTATTCTTACTATATCACAGTTCTTGGGCAAGACCCCTAACACTGTGTTGAATCTGTTTCATGATTGGAAATTGTCGGAAAATGGTAAGAGCATCTGTGAAATGGCATAAATGTAGGTTACACTCCATAATACCCTAAAAACTAAAGTTGTTTTCACATATCAACTCTTTAAAATCTTTAGATCTGGACATTTACTGGAGTTGTCCTTTCACACGTATAGTGTACAGCCAGGGAGTTTCCAGAGATGTCAGATGTGTTCTCACAGCTCTGTGGGTAATGTGGTTTAGGCATGTGAAGCATGTTCAGGAGGAATGGCATGAGTTCACTGAGGCTTTCTGGAACATTATGGTCACTATTCACACATGCGGTCCCTTGGACGTCACTCTGATTTTGAACTAGGGGGCTGTCAGGATTAAGGCTTGATACAAATGTTACCAATGTTTGCCTTTATACATACAGCTCCTCTAGGTGAGGTCTGGAAATTGCTGGTTTACAGTGTATGTGTGAAAAGGGCCTAATGAAAGTGCAGTATAAAATTACTGTCAGTGGTGACATTTAGGAAAGAGAGATAGATTAGAGCTATACAAGACATTTGAAAATTTGAAGGTGCTAGGATATTATTGCTTTTTTTTTTCTTTTCTTTTCTCTTCCCTCTCCTGCAATGTTCACTGAGGCCAGTGGCCACCAGTAGGTCACAATCAGTCTTTGTAAGGTTATCCAGATGGTCTGATTGATAAAGTGGAGTTTAAACTTGCAGGTGTGTCCTGGTTTGCTCACTGGCTCTGGTATATTGAATTAGCACGTAGTGAATACAAATTCAGCCATCGGTCTCAGAAGTATTGGGACACTGATGACTCAAAAATACACACTGTTACATTGTACCAGAACAAGAGGTTGGCATGTAGTATCACAATATTTAAGGGTGTACCGTACTGGACTACCTACTGGACTCTGGCCTGTGCTCGTACTATGCTTACATCATGAGTTTGTGGCTTTCACGTTGAATAAAGGTGAAAAAATGAGTTTTGTCGGCAGTGACATATTTTATAGATTTATTGATTATGCTGAGCTGAGAATTTTCTTTAATGTTATGGTGTTTTTCCACTGCATGGAATCGGCTCGTCTTGCTTTTAGATGGCCGCTCCAGATTTTCCACTAGCACAGCTCCCCCGTGATTTGCCGGTGACGTGGCAAAATCTCTCTCTAACTGGAACTGCATGCTTTGAAAACCACAACAATGCTGGTGGTAACATTAGGCGTCGTTTACTCGTTGTGTATTGGTATTGTTTTTTTTTTTTGGATGGAACGCTGCTCCTTGCTGTCGTGCTAACAGATCAGTTTTCCTTGTTGCATGTTCTACTTTCGATGGATATTTTTGTCGGCCACTGACCCAAGGAGCGTTGGAATCTCTTCAAAACACAGTGGGGTAATGTAACGAGCTGCCGTTTTGAGTTGAATAAAAACAAACGCTAGTTTGTGCTGTAGCTCTGCATTTTGTGGAGATTGACAGGTTTCTCTGGCCAATCAGTGCTCTGCAGGGCTTACACATCACAGTTTAGTACCTACTCTAGTAGGGACTGAAAAAGTACTTGGTTCCAGGGACAGGTACCAGATTCGGTTAGTGGAAAAGCAAAAGAGCCAAGATGAGTCCGGTCGTGTAAGTTCCATGCAGTGGAAAATTGCCTAAGATGATGTTTATAGAGGGATATAGTCATGTATTTGTCCAAATATCTTGGCAAACACTTCTTTGAGGAGCTGTAGACCGAGTGATCCATTTGGCTCCATATGTGTTTACTGTGAACATTGCAGCACTGACAACACACTTGTGTTCCATGCAGACCAGGACATGGTCAAACTAACTGGATTTTGGGAGTCAAATGTGGCAAGGCATGGTAGAAATTACGTAGCTTCAGGACACCCTAAGTGAAACCGATTACATGAATCTATATCCTAGTCAGCGGATGGTGGACAGTTAGTGTTGATTGGTTTTTACTGGTGCATTGGAGGAATTCAAGTTTCAAGTAGCAAAATTTCCAGTTCCCTTTAGAAAGCAAATAATTCTCAGGGCAGTAGCCTTATTACTGAATTAGGGAGCTATTTGAGACTCACCCTTAGTTTAGTTTATTAATTTCTCAGCATTTTATTTACTTTTCAGTACTGAGCAAATAACTTTAATTACTTTAAGTAACTTGTCAGTCTTTGTATCAGTAAATCACTAAGCGTTAACCTCAGGAATTTATATTGGTGTCCATTTACTTACCCACTCTTAATGACAAAAGTGTAAGGTTCTCTTTAGTCCAGTACTGCATTATGCAGAAAAGCTGGCTTTTGTGTCTTCCTCTTTTGTAAGTTGTTGCTCAACCCCATGTGGAAGTTTGTGGCAGTTTGTATCATTTTAGTCCTCCATTTACATGTTTTAAATCATTAGAACCACATGCAGACCCGCCCACAGTTATTCACAAGACATTCATAATTTTTGCCCTTTTCCAATGTATTGGAAAAGATACAGGTCGGATTCAAACTAGCTTCTTCGATTGTCTGCCTACTGAACAGCCATTTTATCTTTCATATCCCTCCTCGACACCACTTCTGTAACAGTGATTATGTCCATTCTTGTTTGTACGTGGCTCTGCTTGTGTCAGCCTTACCCTTTTCTGTAAATGTGTGGCTGTCAGCGGAAGGATAGTTCTGAGTTACTCCAGAGGGTTTGTTCATTATTCCATGCACACAACCGGACAAAAGCCCAGGGAGCCTGTAATTATTATTGACCCCCAGCCCCCTGCAATGCTTATTGCCCTTCCCCCACATCCTCAGTTGTATACTTTATTAGCTGACCGGTGTTAACTGTGCTGCATAGGCCCGAGACTGGATTTGGGAAGTAGGGACGAGTCTGAATTTTAAAAGTTTACAAAAACAAAACTTATGTTTGGTTATAATTTCACATTTCTAAGCTTCACTGATTGTTTTGAGAGCACAGTTGGCCTTGCCCTCTCTGGGTGATAAGGACGGCTCTCCCTCTCACTGCATCACTCCATGTGATGCTGGCCACTCTGCTTTCAGACATCTAGTCGATGTAAGGGGCAGTTATCCAAGTTAATGTGGTTAAATATTTTATCAGGAGACACCTTTAATTTTATTTCAGATACACAGATCAACCATAACATTATGACCGCCTCCTTGTTTCTACACTCACTGTCCATTCTCTGAGTTCCGTTGACCATACAGGTGCAATTTGTAATTTTGTAGCAGCACTGCTGTGTCTGATCCACTCATACCAGCACAATACACACTAACACACCACCTCAGTGTCAATGCTGGGAATAGTCTACCACCCATATCATACCTACTCTGTGGCAGTCCTGTCCATTGAAGAACAGAGTGACAAGGGGCAATCCATGTATACAGAGCAACAGATGAACTCTAGTCTGTAATTGTAGAACTGCAATGTGGAACTGAGGGAACGGACAGTGAGTGTAGAAACAAGGAGGTGACTGACCGATGTACATGTATGATATCGGCACTGGCCCAGAATCCCTATATCAGTGCATCCTCCTAACCCAAATCTGGTAGTTGGTGTTGTCCTACACAGCATACTGAGCTCCAAGGATGTTATTGGCAGGTACCCTGGAGAAACTGGAAAAACCAAACTAAACATCATTTGTGTTTACCACCAGTTTCATTTCACCACAAAACTTTATTTCACCACAAATTTGCAATTTCCCTTCCTGCTACAACACTGTAGATGATCTCCTCAATGACTTATGCTACCGTATACGATCACATGCCCTGGCTGTGGTGGGTCTGCTTATGGGTCACGAGAACCTAATACTACTGAATGCGACTCTGTGATGTAGCTAAACACTGCATTGGAGTTGTTCAGGCCAGAGAAATGCAAAATACAAAGAGGCTGTTTGTCTGTGTCTGTGTCTGTGTCTGTGTCTGTGTGTGTGTGTGTGTGTGTGTGTGTGTGTACATGAATGCCTCAGTAAGTCTATGCGACAGCAACTTGTGTGTATATGCATTAGTCTAGGGGTCTGTGGGTTTGTTAAAATTCACCCTTGCTTGTGTGTGAGTGTCAGCAAGCACAGCTGATGCTCTTGAACACAGTCTGTCCCTATTTGACAAGCAGAGTCCCTGAGGGCCACCCAGCCCTGTAACCACACAGCTCCCAACAACAGCTGTTTCACCAACTTCGCACACACGAAACACATAGAGAATAAGAACTTGAGCCAGAGTGGATTAGTGAGAAGTCAGTATCAGACCTTCCTCTCACAATTTCAGTGGGCCAAGAAACCGTGTCAAGCTGAGAAATGATGAACGACCTAAATTGAAATTAATTAAATACATTTACTTTCTGGCACCTAGGCTTCTTATAACTTTCCATTCCACTTTAAATGGCACAGCGGTCCAATTCTGGCCTTCAAATTAAATCTTTCTGTACCTCGTGGCACCTTATATTCGTGTTTGGATGTTCCATTCCACCTTATGTGATGCAGATACATTAAAGTATCTAGTATTAAGTAGAACTGCTGTTCTGGTATAATTTCCCTGCAGACTTGTATGACTGTCAAGCATGGACTGATCCCTGATCAACACCGCTACTCTGAGCAGCGTGATTAATATGTACAATTCTGAGACGTGGATCAAAGCATCACTAAACTTGTCTGAGTGTGGCTCGTGGGGTGGGATTTAGACTCAAATCTGACAATCTCTTTTCCCTGAGGTATTGGCTACAGTCTGCCTTAATTGTTCACACACTTTTCCTCAGTTCCCTCACTGAGTCTCAGTCTTGGTTTCCATATCTCTAAAGCTCAGTCTTAGAAGTTAATTGCACTTCCTGCTTCTCTTGATCAATGTTTTGTCAAACACATTCAGTGATGCTGATGTGTGTGGTGTGGCCAGTTCATTGTCCTGAGAAACACCAGCAGTGTCTTTTGCGTGATCTGCAAATAATCCTGTTCTATGTCTGTTTTTGTAGTCTCTGTTGGGGCTTATCGGCTGCTCCACATCCTTTCAGACCCACCACTGTGAGCTTTTGAGCAGTTTTTTTCCCTTCCTTCTTTCTTCAATGAAATTAAGGGTGGTCTCTGACTGTAGAACACACGTGTGTGTGTGTGTGTGTGTTTCATTTCACTGCTTCATTATGTGCAGTCATTGCCCTTATCCATCTTGTGTTTGTGTCTCTCTCTCTCGCTCTCTCTCTGTCTCTCTGTCTGTGTATTCTCACACACACCCCTTCTTTTTGGCATGTAGGCTAAGCTGGGCTGGCTTGTCCTCCTTTCTGGCAGAGCAGCTCATTCTCATGCAGCTGCACTGTCCACTCCTCCGGAGCGGAGGAAGGGGAGGAGGAAGACAAGAAAAGAAAAAGGAAAAAAAAAAACTGCCATTCTAATCTCATTCAGTCAAAGCCGGCCCATGTCGTTGAGACTGATCAAATTATGCCGAGCTTGAAATTGCCTGCTCCTTGAGGACTCAGAGATGGGAGTATAAGGGAGGAAGAAAAGGAGGAGAGTGAGTGTGGGGATGCTAGAAGAATAGCATTAACACTGAATGGGATGTGACAGCCCAAAATTCCTTTTATTTTACTGAGACAGAGAGCATGTGAGAGAAAGAGCTTCCTTTAGTTGTGCTGTCCTAGATGTGGGCAAAGGCCACACAGTGCTGTTGATAGAATTTCTGGACATTTGTCTCTGAAGCTAGTTGCCTGGTACTGCACTGGTTAAGGGTTGAGTTTGATCCTCTGTTTTGAAGTATTTCTCTGACATGGTTCTGCTTCTGATGGGATTAATTCCTCACTCTGAGACTGCGAGCTATAATCCTCATGAGAAAAGCCTTAAAAGAGAACACAGAGAGCGTCAGGTAGCAACAGGGTTGTGGGTTCTACAAATTCACCATCTGATAAAACTGGCAGTGCACACTGCTGCAGATCAGGCTCTGATGATCAAGGCATTGAAGCCACGCCTCCCAAGTCCTTGGTTGGTTACAGCTTCTGGATCTCCCAATAAAGTCAGTGCCAAACACATTCAGGGATGTTGAGGTCTGGGTGCTGGGGTTGTCTATTGTTCTGAGAATATCACCAGCCAGATCTGAAGCGAGAGCTCTATTTTCTCCTTTTTCAAATATGAAAGCTTTAAATTGTGTGTGTGTGATGGGGAGAGTTTTGATCAGACACCTGGTCTTTAAATGTTGTTGTTTTTTTTCCTACATTTTCTTTTTGTTATCCATATTTTTCTCTTTTTTAAAATACATTTATTAATACTGTGTTAATGTTTGAAAGTAAGACTGGGCAATTATAGCTGAGAAATATGTCTAAATATTTAATTTCATTATAGATATTATTTGATGAATGTTAATGACCTGTTTTTAATAAAGAACAAGAGAGTTTGCTGAATGAACACTATCAAGGCAAACAAGTATTTTTCGCTAGTGCCGTAACCGTTAACACGTGAATATTTTGGAAAATTTAACGTGTTCATTTTTAAAAAAAACTTCCACCCATAATTTACTTGTTTAACAGATCCTAGTGACATAATAGTGGTTTCATTAGGGAATGTAAACACAGCATTGTTTCTACTAAATTCAATAGGTAGATTGCATTATTTTTATGCTGAAATATAGATTAAATCTCATAAATAGCTCTCTTAAAAAATAATAAAGTCAAAATGACAGTTTGTCGTGCATACCACTCTACACATTTGTTGTATCTCCTTACTAAGATTAATCACACAACGTCGCTGAGATCAACTCAGCTGACACCACTAATAGTAACACAACAATGAAAACTACACACATATTTAGAAAATAAAAAATAAGGAATGATCACACCTTGATGTACACATTAAATATAGAAAGTAGTTACAATAAACTTAGTAAACTGACCTCTTTCAATATGAGGCACTAAATTAAAAAACAGTAAAGAACATACTGGACTCAGTAAATAAAATGTAACAGTATGTGTAGTGTGAGTAATAACCATCAAAGTGAACTGTGAGGTAGATCAACCACGCATAGGTAAAATACAGCAAACATTGTAAAAACCTCTTAAACTCAGTAATCAAGTAAAATACAAAGTTAACGTTAATGTCTTCTTTCAGCTGGAGTTACCTAACGTGTGTGTGTGTGTGTGTGTGTAACAACAACAATATACCAACAATAACAAAATCTGAAAACAAGTTAGTTCATGTGACAACACTAACCCAATACTGAAAACTTCCTCACTGGTGGCACTTGAGGTATTGCCGAGGTCAACCAGGACAAGAAGCTTTCTGAAACCAGACTTCTTTGGACTGCACCAAGTGGTAGCATATCCTTAACAATGTAGTATGCCACTCCATGGGTTATGTCCTTGAACCTTTTGGATGTTGTGTCACACAGTATTGGTGCCGAGTCCCTAGTCATCCTGGACTGTCTGTGGGTTATTCTATTTAGATACATGGGTTGTGTAGGTCGTGACTTGTTGTAAACTCTAAAATGTGACTTAGGTGATAAAAATCTTTGTGTTCCTGCTTATAGGTAGGATGTTTATCGTGCACAGATTACACACAATGATGTAAACCATACTGGCGAACTGCACCTGTCCTTTCTATATTCTCAATTTCCTCAGCGTCTGCTCTTGTTTTCTCACTCGCACTATTTCTGTTGTCATGTTTGAGACGCAACAATGTGATAAACCTTAATTGATTGGCTGCTAGTATGTTCTACGATCAAGCAATATAATTGGCTGTTTATGAGCAAGGTTGTGAGCATGTTTGGGGTTTGTTTACAAAGCCAAATGTTTGTGCTTTTAAGTGTCTATTAATGCCATGCCTATCACAGTACATGCAATTGTCAATTAAAAAGGCTTTCGCCAGGAAACGCAGAGATGTTATTTTAGCTAGGCTAGCAGTGCAGTGACAAATCATAAGGCTTTATTTTTCATCAGCGCTACACTCTTAAAAATAAAGGTGCTACAAAAGGTTCTTTGAGCGATGCCACGGAAGAACCATTTTTACTAATATGTCTAAATGGGTAAAGAACCTTAAGACAGAGTGATGGATCTTTAAACCCTTACAATGTTCTTCACACTCATGTTTCTTTAACAAAAATGAAACCAAATGTGGTTCTTCTATGGCATCACTCAAAGAACCTTTTATTTTTAAGAGTGTAGAGAACACTGTCTGTACCTTGACTGTAGCTGTAGAAAGTGATTTGAGTCAGGAGGCAGTAAAGTCAAAGCTGTTGCAGAAGAGAAATATTATGATTCCTCTCTTGCAGAGCGTGAAAATGTGGGCTGACTATTGGTAGCACATTGGGGTCCCCCCCCCCATCCCACACACACACATCAAGCCATTTGTTGAACTATGGTTAAGATGCTATTTGCTTTTGCTGTGACATAGTTGACTGTGTGCAGAAAAACAAGTCTAAAACCACCCACGCCCTCATCTGTATCGTGGTTGCCTCCTAGGTGTATTGCTTTACTGATTGGAATAAAACTAGCTGTGGTTTTTCATAAAATTTCAGATTAATTCAGGTGGAAAGGCTTTGAACCGCATCTTTTAAACTGCAAGGGACTGAAACACACATCTTGGCTTTGCACAAATGCAAACTAAAGCAACGATGGGACCTTCTGTGACAAGAAATTAAACAAAGCTGAGCTGCCACCATACTTGTTATTGTAGAAAACGGCTTCGTATTTAATTTATTTTGATAACCCATAACATTAAGACCATCCACAGGTGACGCCAGTAACATTGGTTATGTCATTATGTCAAGATCTGAGATATGTTTAATGGGTGTGAAGACCTGGTTGACCTTGACAAGGACTAGATTATGTCCAGTAAAAAAAACAAAAAAAACCAAGGCTTGTGAAGGTTCCATACCATGGACACAGTGCTGGGGGCATGAGGCTCATTGTGGTTGGAGAGCTGTGAAGGGTACAGAATGACCATTGTGGCACAAGTCACAGAAAAGTGTTTACAGGAGGAGTGTACAGTGGGTTTTCCATTCACCATTTTTGCGAATTATAAGTTTTATGAGGTGTAAAAGTTTGACACTTGCTAAAGAGTGTTGGAAAGGGGACTATTGAATAAACAATGATGTTTCAGCTGGTTTAATCCTACTTTTACATGTGACACTGGAGCCCCAGATTTCGCCCATGTCCATGTGCTTTAACAGATTCAGAACTGGACTCTCCCTCCTCTCCATGCTTTGTGACCACTCTGTTTTCACACCGGCACCACTCTACCTCTTTTTATTTTGTTTATTGCTGAACACACATAAAACACTGTGCAAAAGTCAGAGACCACAAAGCATTTTACTTTTCTCTCAAAACATTTGGAACAAGATCTATACCACAGCAAACAAACAGATGCCCCGACAAAAAAACATTAAATTAAGCTTTTTGATACAAAGTGTGTTTGATTTAAACAGCTGTAAAAACCTTTCTGATCAAAACAAAACCCAACACACATCCCTCCGTCTTCCTCCTTTCAGTGAGGCCCTGGTCACGCAAAGTGTACGTCGTCTGAGGTTTTTTCGCAAAAGTGTAATGGATGGAAAAACAACAAATATTGCATGTTTTTTCAGTCAATATTTTTTTTTATTACGTGTAACATTTGTTAACATTTTGGATGGAAACTTAGATTGTGACATACAGTGCACCACTGTTCAGCTTACTGTTCATTAAGGAGCATATGAGCAGCAGAACTATAATAAAAGGTGTTGCAATGTTTGAGTTAGACCAGCTCTGATGCCCTGCACGGTGGTTGGCAGGGAAACTCTCAATGTGAACAGTATATTAGACAAATGGACTTAATGTTTTGGATCACTGGTTTATCTCTCAGCCATGTGAACACATTTGGTGGTAGAAAACTACAGCTCAGCCCAAGAACCACTGCATTAGTAGCTTTTCTGTTGCAGTGGTTTATTTCGCAAGCTTAGTATAATTGTTTATAATATTTCTGCATGTAAGAACCCATAAATGTTTATCTGTTTCATGGGACGGTTGTTGGCAGGAAAGCTAAAATAATATTTTTAGAGCTTGCCTGGTGTTGCCCTCTGTTTCCATGGCTAAGGGTGTGGCCTTAAAGATCGACACATCCTGTGTACACTGCTACCACGTGACATGAATACGCCCTTCTACCTACCTGGCTAGGTGAGTCAGTGAAGAGTAAGCAGGTGTGGTTGTTTGTAGTGAATATATATATATATATATATATATATATATATATATATATCTCCAGACAGTTTCAGGTTTGTCTTGAGAGCAGGTGGCCTCAGAGAACCCATGTAAACATGTCCTGAATTGGTTTCACACACGCCTTATTTTGTCCAAACCTTCGGACATTTCAGTTTGGCTCAAAACCAAAACAGAATGCATGAAAGGTGCCTCAGAACATGGTCCGGACCAAAGAACCAAAATATGGTCTGACCCAAAGAAGTGCCCTTGGTCTGGATTAAACTGAACCAAGATCTGGTTCATGTGCAGTGTGAAAACACTTTTTGGATAAATTACAGGAAGCTGAGGCAGTGTAAATGGCAGATGTGGGCATGACCAGATGATTCACTCATTTCCATCACTCTAGAAAAATAGTAGAACACGTGTAAAAACCTGTAACTTAACTGTAAATCCATTACCATAACCAGCCTTAAGTGGAACCTGCATCATCAGTGAACAGTAGGGCTAGCCCCGAATAGTCGTTTGTTGGGTAGGTATTCGGATTATAATTTAGAGATTCGGATATTTGTTTTATTTTTGGAAAAATGTGGCGATAAAGGCAACCCTCCACTCCAAGTGTATTCAGCCTTGTCAAAATAAAAGTCTTGAACGAAGCCTAAAATAGCCTAACACGCTACAGCAACCTACTAACAATGAAGCATGGCAACGCTACAGTTCATTTTATCAGCTTTACACCTCGAAGAAGCTCTGATTTATTTGTGTACACTCTGTGCCCTTAGGTGCACCATGTAGTGCACAGGTTAGTGAACGACTCAGTGAGCGGAGCCATGCTGGGAGCCAAAGTAGGGCTTTAATTTTACAGTGGGCATTGAGAGCTGATTTTCTGAAAAATAGGGCTGGCCCCAAATATTCAGTATTCAGATATTTGTTCATTGGGTTTGTAATTGGTTTCTAATTTAGAGATTCTGATATTTTTGGATAAATGTGATTATCAATAAAGGCAATGCTCCACCACCACTCCATCCGTATTCAGGCTCATCAACATTAGAGTCTTTGTGCAAATGAAGCCTAACACTCATATAAAACAGCCTAACATGCTAAAACAACACACTTACAATGAAGCGAGGCGATGCCACAGTTCATTTTGTCAGCTTTGTGCCCTTAGTTAGCGAGCTAGCAGGTTAGAGAGCATAGCGAGTGAAGCCGCACTTTGAGCCACGGTGCAGCCTGGAGAGAGTGATATTAAAGCAGGTGTTGGGAGCAGATTATATTAATGACAACAATATACACTACCCCACTGCCCGTGTATTCAAATATTTGCCAAATATCCCTGCCAAAGGTCAGAAGCCCAAAAAATGGTATTCGGGACA
This sequence comes from Hoplias malabaricus, assembly GCF_029633855.1. NCBI lineage: Eukaryota > Metazoa > Chordata > Actinopteri > Characiformes > Erythrinidae > Hoplias > Hoplias malabaricus. The sequence continues at coordinate 4,732,092 of NC_089820.1, read as the reverse complement.
GCCCTAGTTAACAGTGAGCATCATTTAATATAAACTTTTATCAGTTGTTATGAGTGATTTAATACTGAGCTGTAAACGAAGGAGAATATAACACTTCTCCCAGACAAGTGTTGGTTTTGTATGTCATCTTACTGTAGTAAACATAAATCCATTTTATTTAACTAATTGTTTCCCACTATTATTTCTTCTTTATCCCAACACATTCTATAAACTCAACACAGGATATAAAATACTGCATCATTATTAGAAGGACACTCAATAACATAGAAGGTAAGATGCAGTTGGTGTGGTTTGAGGGCTCAGCATTAATCAGCAAGTGCAACGAGTTCAGCCATATAAGGTGGAACTGAGAAATGTGAATATGGAGCTGATAAATAAGTAGCCTAAGCATCGTATATACAAGCAATGCATGTGTTTGTGTTTTACATTAGGTATAAGCTTGATCGGAACCAAAAATAAGTACCACTCTCTGAACCAGGACTTATTGGATAAAATGAATACAGCGTAACAAAACATGAACCTTGGTTTGGACCTTGGACCGGATTTTCAGGTGGGAAAATGACTTAAGCCATGAGAAAAAGGAGGACTAGAAAAGCAAAGAAAAATGAAGAGAAAGGAAATGGCAGCAGAGATGGAGGAAGACACCAGCATACAGGAAGATGTAGCTGGAGAGAAGAATCATAGGAAAGCGAAGGTAGTGGAAGGATGGGGGGTCTGGAGTGCGGGAGGAAAAAGAAAAGGAAACAGAACATGAACATGTAGGCCATTCAAGAAGAGACAATGAAGAAGACGAAGGCAGTGATGTCACAAGGAAGTAACTAAGAATAGCAACTCAGTGTAGAGAAAACGTCTAATTCGGATCATTAGTCTCAAAACCCATATAATCACTGTTCTCTAAATTGGAATGTTATATAGAATTGTTATTGCTATTTAGTACATCAGCTCAACGATTACAGTGTAAACTAATCAGTGTTTCCATTTTAAGATGAGGAAAGCTATATAAAATCAGTAGCACTACATAAAACACGTGTATAAGAAACAGAAACGACCTACTTATCACTAGTTCTTACATTATATTAAAGATGTTAAATGAAGATTGCTATAGTGTTCAGTAATGGTTCTCTACAATAAATAGAGAACTGTTCTAGGGAAATAAATTGGTCCTTCAGTCACCACTCCCTATGCTGAAGCACAGTTTAGACCACTGTTACAGTATTCCCTTTTGCTGTTCCCTGTATTGGAACAACCAGGGCTGTAATTAGAAACACTAGGGAGCGCTAATCACAATTGCCTACATTTTGGGATTCAGAAGCTCAATATAGAATGTAATAATAGGGAATTAAAATGTTCCCCTAAACACTGGTCCCTCTGTCGGGGCACTGTTTAGAACAATCTTATAGAGAACAGAAATGGTACACTGATCACTCTTCCCTACGTTACAAAATCTGAAACCCCTGTATGTAACTCTATATACAAAAGAACACATCACTGTTCTCTATGCTAATTTCATAAGAAACAAAAATAGCCCATAATTGTGTTTACCTACATTGGGACATCAGAAGTATTGTGTAGTCACTACTCCCTAGAGCACGGCTTTGAGCATTGTCATAGAAATTGTCCTTTTGCTGTTCCCTGTACTGGAAAATTTGGAGCTCTAAATTGGAATTATATTGTAGGAGCACTAATCACTGTTCCTCATCATAAAATCAGAGGCACCAAGTACAACACTGTGATGGGAAACTAAAACAAGTCCCTCCCTGATCACTATTCCCAATATTGGAGGCCTATGTAGGACACTCATATGGAACATAAATGGCCTTCTATAACGGTTTCCTACATTAGAGCACTATATAGAGCACTATAATAAGGGGAAAAACGTTCAGAATTGTTATTCCCTGTGTTAATTCACTATATATTTCTATTACATGCTCCATAAATATACATCTATCACTATTCCCTACACAGGAACATTATGAGCTTGAAATTGGAATGCAATTAAAGGGAACATTGACTATATTAGGAAACTATGTGTAATATAAAACACTTTTAAGGAATAGAATTGACCCAATATTCACGCACTATATAGAAAACAGACTGAAAATTAAGTCTCCAATGACTATGTCCTAAGATAAGGTGCTTTAAATTGGAAAATTGTTCTATGGAAATACTAATTACTGCATTAAAAAATGAGCAATTTATATAAATGTTGTGAAGACTTTTATCACGTTTTAGAAAACGAAGAACGCTTCATGCTTCATTGTGAATAATTTTTCCTCCCTAAAATCAAATGTATAGAGAATATTGACTACATATACTTTTATTTAGCCCCTACTCCCTATATGTTTATATATATATATATATATATATATATATATATATATATATATATATATATTTTTTTTTTTTTTTTTTTTTTTTCTGAAGTCTCAGGATTTTCTTTACCTTGACGTTTTCAGTAAGTTCTGACACTTTCACTGTGAGACGAAAAAGGTCACTGTTACCACTGATGATCAACAGATTTTTAAACCATTTGTAAACCTTTACTACTCTAGTCTCAAAAATATGTGGAAGAGTGTTTTTATGTATGTAAGTGCACTGGAGGACTTCACACAGTGCTGCAGAATGGCAGGCATCCAGAGCAGTGCACTACATAGAGAGCACATGCTTTCTGACATAGTTGGTAGTGTGTATAGCATGATATAAAACCTCAAAATTCACAGTGGATCCTGCAGGTCAGGCGACAGGATCACATCAAGATTAGTTTAGGACCCTGAGATGGAGATCGTTCGTATATATATTTTTGTAATGGTTAAGGGATTTCCTGTCTTATCGAATGCTTCTTTCTTGCTGAGCTGGGGGAGGGGTAGAGGGAGGGAGGAGGAGAGAGGGGGGGGGTTTGGGGCGTAACTGTGGTCCATCTTGCAATTCAAATATTGACCCGTTGCTTGGCAACAAATTCCAGATGAGTCCTGCAAGGGCAGGCCCAGTAGAGACGCCATGGCAACGCCTATTGGCCGGGAAGTGAACAACTTCCTGACAGTATATGTCAAGAAGGACTGTCTTTGATCTTTTTATTTGTAGTTTTATATTCGGATAATGCCATTATAATTCGAATAAATCAAATTTGACCGAAATGCCCATCCTTATTACTAATGTAGCTGACTGCAATTAGGCGCTCAAAGCAATGTTCCTACCACTAATCTAATGCCTTCTAAGGAGAGTAGAAATCAGAGGGCTGGGTATCACTGACATATCAGTGTGAACAATCATTCGTCTTTTAAGTGAAAAATAATGCTATGATATATAGGGTGTGTTCATTTTTACTTCTACGCACAGTACAGACCTCCACTGATGCCAGGGAGAGAATGTGAAAGAAAACAAGCAAGAAAGAGGAAGAGACAAGGCAATGGAGAGAGCTGAATGGTGGGCGAGAGAGTAATGCACTGTTGAGTGAATGTGTCCCTGGGGACACAGTGGATGATGGAGATGGCTCCCATGACCTTGTGTAACTAGAGGGCGTCATCGGGAAGGTCGTGTGAGTTTATAATGGAGGGGTCAACCTGGCATCCCAGAGGGATTAGCCCTGTCACAGTCATGAAATGTTAGCTGGTGATAAAAAGATCCCATATATATATATATATATATATATATATATATATATATACACACAATCTAGCCATAACATTATAATGCCTTGTCTCCACACTTATTGTCCATCTTCCACATCTCCACCTACCATATTTGTAGTTACTGTAGTCTGTCTGTTACTCTGCATACTTTGTTAGCCCCCTTTAACTCTGTTCTTCAGTGGTCAGGAACCCCCCCCCCACAGAGCAGGTATGATTTGGCTGGTGTATTATTCTCAAGACTGCATTGACATTGATGTGGTGGTGATGTGCCTTGGCACTTTTCCACTGTGTGGTATGTACCTGGCTTGGATCTTTTGCTTTCAAATTATGCAAATTTGGTGCCTTTTTTTTTTTTTATAGTTCCTGCTCATGTGTGGTTCCGTACGAGACGTGTAAGGAATAAACGTGACCTGTAAACCTTGTAGTTGATTGGCCGGAGAGACTTGTACAATGAAATTACAATGAAATACAGACTTCCCTCCCAAACTAACCATCTGTAAAATCTGTTTACAGCAGTGATTTCATTTGTTTTTATCCGGCGCACAATGACAACTCGTAAAAATTATGACTTGGTCTTTTGAAGAGGTTCAAACGCTCCTTGGAATTAGTGGCTGGTGAAAAACTCCAAATACTCAAAATAATTGAAAAAAATACATTTTAATGAATATTGTTTAACAGTTTTGGTGCTTCTCCTGTAATCTGTGTCATGAATTCCAGGACTGATGTACAGTTGTTGATTTTATGGCCATGAAACCATTAGTTTGACAGTGAGAGTGGAAGTGTGTAATATGCCTCGCAAATAGGTTCATCAGGTTGTTGGGGCCTGATTATCTCACCACATATTTAATCAAACGTTTACACCATCACATTCTTGGCTTTGTGGTCATACAATTCAACCTGCGTAGAGCTTCACCCAGAACAAGTTTTACCACCTTTAGATTATGCCATGGAAGGTACACACATCTTTTGAAAAGGTTTGTTTCACAGAGATTAAATATACGCTAGTCTTTTTGTGTTGTAAGTGTTTATCTGCTAACAACTAACAAATAAACAACAAATAACACCCAACATTAGAATAAACCCAATTAACATTATTCCAGTAAGTGTTATATTCTGTGTGAGAATGTGTTGGTTTAACTTTTTCCAAATCTCTCCTCGTGGCAGTCCATGTTATTATTAAAGGTTATCATCCAATACCTAGTTTTAGCGATTAATAAATAATGATTTTAAATAATGTGTGCTGTTGATTTAACAAATTCTTGCGATTAAAGAGAATCTGAACAAAACACTGCTCTTCAAACTCACTCACACCTACTACTTTATGGGAAAATAAATCTTATATTTCTTATTTGTTTTATATTAATATTTGTTTGTATTTACTGTGATTATATATAACTTTATACAAGCACCACACTTACTGAAAATGCATTAGTTTAAATAAATGTAATTATCTTAGATGCTTAAGACTTCTGCACATTAGTGTGTGTGTGTGTGTGTGTGTGTGTGTGTGTGTGTGTGTTCAAAAGACACCTGCTACTCTTTATGTCTTTTAACATTCATTAACGTTAAAAAGCTTTCTGTTTCTATTGTAGAATTACTGTTTTATGAATAACTGATATTCAAGCACTCAAACATGTGAACAGTTTTCATTGGAATATTAGAAATATTTATATTAGGCTGGGTATTTAATTTTATTGGCTAGAGTGCAAAAAAAAATGTTCATGTAAACTATATAATATTGCTCATATTATTCCTTTAGTTGTACACCTCACTGTTCCCAGTCTCCAAGAGCTACAGTTCTCTCTGTGACTGGAGTCAGCTGACTGGTCACATTCTCACTAATCAGGAGAGGAATGTACACCCCACCACCACCACCACTGCACACACACACGTGCGTGCCAAGCCACAGACACCATTGCTCCTTCTCCTCTGCAGTGTCCAGTTCACCTTCACCCACCAGTTTCTCTTATTCAAGTCCTGACCTTAAAGAAAAGATCAGATCAGAACTAAAAACGGCAACTTTTCGTTGACCTCAGTTTCTTTTCTTACCGTGCCAGACAGACTTTTAGACACTGTTAGATTTGAACAATGTTCAGCTTATCTTTGAAAAAACAAATGGCAATTTTTTTGTAATGGCTTTGTACCTTAATTAAAATTGCTAGATAATTTTCTTTTCTAAATTGCCTCGGTTAAGGTTGTGGTCATAATGCAGTTCACTCAGAGGTTAAAGTAATAAATGGATTTAAAGACAGTCTGTGAGTAGTCTTTTAAGAGTGTGAATTAGGACACTTGGGCTCACTCACTGATGCAGAGATTCACTGCAATCCTGACGCTCAGTTGCTCATTGTCTAATAAACAAGGCCTCTGTGTGCTATGTTCTATATAAGGGGAGTAGACTCCACTAATGCAGTTGGGAATCACTACTTTAGAATATTTTATATATATATATATATATATATATATATATATATATATATATATATATATATATATATATATATATATATATATATATATGAATAAACTCGTCCCAGTATTTTGAAGGAGCAAGCAATCATTTTCTCCAGTGGTGGTTCTTGTTATGAAGCAGTCGTTATTCCAACAATTTACATCCTAGATTCTACAGAGATTGGGTACCGAATCTAATTTAAATTTGGCTGCCCTAATGTGGAGGGACCTGTTGTATAAAATGGCTAATTCAGGGACTACAAAGCACTTTATGGGACTTGGGCTTTATTAAGGGGGAAAAAAAAAGTAAAGTTATTATTAATAACTTTCATGAATTGTTTAACACTCCTTGGAGGTAAAAAAAAAAAAAGACTGATTGCTTCTTTAATTTGTCATGAATTCCAGGACTGATGAACAGTAGTCTTGTGATTTTTATGGCCATGAAGTGAGAAATATGTCTGGCACACAATTTCATGAGGTTGTTGGGACCTGATTATGTCACTACACAGAAAAAAATATACACCAATGTTATTGGCTTGTATTAAACTGCTTTGTGATCATATGAATCCCTGTGCAGAATTTCACCACCTTTAGATTGTGTGCCTGAAAATACACACATCCACTGAAAAGCTTAGTAGTTTTATAGCCATATAGTCGTTGTCACAGAGGTGTTTCTGGCATTTTAAAAACAGGAACGCCTAAAATACATACCCTTGTCATTGGAAGGTCTGAAGAAGCTTTAGTGCTTCATATCAATGTCTTTGTTTTAATGTGATTGTGTTGTACAGAAAATAAGGAGGGCAGGTAATAAATGCAGAAATGAAAATAGGAGCACAAAGCTTTGCTCATAATATATAAGTTCTTGTTCATCCATCCATCCATCCATTATCTGTAACCGCTTCATTTTATTTAAAAATAAATACTAGACTATCTACCATCAAAAAACAAAAAGACCAAGAACATTTTTTTATTATTTTAAGAATTACATTTTATTCATTTAATCTAAAACACAATCTCACGTGAAATAAGACAAATTCAGCAGTCCTCCTCTCTCTGTGAGATATAGTAAGTGTGTAAATATGGCCGAATTCTCAACCGTCCTGCTGAGTTTTTGAACAGCAGAGAAAGGTAGTGCTAGTTAAAACAGTGACGAGCACTGGCAAACGCGTATGTATTAGTGCCAAACACAGCCCCAGAAACACACACACACGGAGCGTGTTCCTGTCTTTCCTATTATTCCTAAAATGTACTATTAATCAGCCACGGTTCACACTGAAGGACCTACTCTACTATGGTCCCGCTGGGAACAAATTTTTCTGGATCACAAACCAGAGTATGTCGGTGGAGATGTCGAACTGTTCCGAATTTAGTTCACGAATATAGCTTTTCCACCAACGAGGAACCAGAATAGTTCCAGGTCGTGAATTAAATTTTCAATCGTTCGGCCTGTTTCCACCAACATGAACTGGTTTGTGAACCAAAAAATGTTAGTTCCCAGTAGGTTTTTTTTTTTTCAGCGTGAACCGTGACGTTATCTGTTGGAGTGTAACAAAGAATAAACAATGACCCTGTCATGACTCTAAAAGTTTATCCGTGACACTGGTGTTGTATTCAGCTACTGCGTCATCCCCCTGCAGATGAAGTATTCCTCTCTGGTTCTCCTCTAAACGTGTAGAATCGCAGGCCAGTTCAGAAACAAAGTTCCAAGAATCAGGAACAGAACCAGTTCAAGAACCAGAATTAATTTGGTGGAAAAGCACTAGAACTGATTGGCTGTGCATAAGTCTTTAAAGGTGAGTGTGTGTTGCCCTGTGATAAACTAGTGTCTAGACTTGGAGAATGATACTAATTCCTGCCAGGTCTTGAGGATTGAACCGGCAACTTTCTGGTCCCAAGACCTCTTTTTAAACTTAAGGCCATAGTTGTCCCCAATATTTGGACAAGCCTAAGACACTTGAAAATGAGGGCAGTATGGTTGCGCTGCAGGTATCGTTGCTGTCACACAGCTCCAGGGTTCCCTGGGGTTCCTCCGGGTGCTTAAGTTTCCTCCAACAGTCCAAAAACACATGTTGGTAGGTGGATTAGCAACTCAAATGTGGTTTGCACCACGAAGGACTGGTGCCCCCTCCAGGGAGTGTTCCTGCCTTGCACCCAGTGATTCCAGGCAAGTTCAAGATCCACCATGACACTGGACTGTATAAAAGGTTACAGACGATGAACGAATAAGACACTTCTAGTTTGTGTCACTGACTCAGTAGTACATTTACAAAGTAACATATTGGTGAGGAATCATCAGACAGTTTCTTTTGTGTGTTCACCATGTATGTAAGCTTTGCAGGGGATTCTCATTTGAACAATGAGTAATGAGTAGTGTGGTTTAAGGCCATCATACAACAGCTTGGCTGAGCCATGTTTGAGGCCATTGTAAAATACTCATGCTCATATTATTAAAAACAAAATGGTTACTGTTATTCAAGAAATACACATATGCACAGAAAACCAGTCTGAAACTACTTAAAATGTTGAAACAACCCACATGTGAACCCAACCCTAGAGTACTCCTCTGACGAAGAGTTTCTTATTCATTTCTAACCAGGACTAGAATTAAATGCTCTTTGTATTTTTGCAAATGGAACCTATCATATGGCCAGTATAAAACCACAGAGACTATATATTGATAGTGTGACCCAGGAGACATAGTGTAGCTTGTTTGAGGCACTGCATTTACTACTGATGTTAACCACAGGCCTCACTTTCTTGTGGCCTTCTCCATTTCTCGTGATATTTGGTTACTGTTTGCATATCAAGGACAGGGATATCAGCTGGCCGGGATGTTTGTGCACCAGATATAACCTGCTTACAGTGCAGGGAGTCCAGTCTCATCACTCTGTACAGTGCTACACACAGGTTTTCCTGATTTTTTGCTTTTTGCCTTGTTTGCATTTCTTCATGATGTGCATCACCCACATGAACAGCCAACTATGACCTGTTAGGATATTGCAACCCATAACTAATGGTATTGGATAGTGGTTTAAAGAGTGGTGTTTATGGTATCAATTGTGTTTTCTATCTTGTTGCAGGTACGGTATAAGGCCGGAGAATGTGATTGTTTACGGTCAGAGTATTGGTACGGTACCATCGGTGGACCTGGCTGCTCGGTATGAGAGTGCTGCGGTCATCCTTCACTCTCCGCTCACCTCCGGCATGCGAGTGGCCTTCCCTGACACCAAGAAAACCTACTGCTTTGACGCCTTCCCAAAGTCAGTACCACTCTTCTATTAGCTCTCTTTCCTTTGTTTAGTTCAGTGTCATTACATCTTCACATCTTGATATTACATCTTTTAAACATTTTAGATATCTTCTGTATTAAACTGACAGTTAAATGGACAGTTATTTTAAGGTGCTTTTTATTTTGGACACATTCAGGTAAAAAAAAGCTCTAGAGGAAAGTGAAAATCTCTGGGGCATCTGCATCTTAACTTATCATGCCCAATGTCAAGAGTTTGTTCAAAAGAAATAAAGCATCCCCCCACTGGGCTGTGAAACTGATGGTACACCATCCGACACCTCTGGGATTAATTTTAGTACCGAACTACTACAGTGTCTGAACTCACTCCATCGAATCTTAATTGTGGAAAACAGGTGCCCGCAACCAACAGTCACGAAGCACCGCCTTAAACGGACAGGCTTCTGAAACACTTCACGTGCCAGTAATTAATCTGCTTTTCTGACTTCCACAGCATCGACAAGATTTCCAAGGTGACATCGCCTGTGCTGGTGATCCATGGGACGGAGGACGAGGTGATCGATTTCTCACACGGCCTGGCCCTGTACGAGCGCTGCCAGAGGCCTGTGGAGCCGCTGTGGGTGGAGGGCGCTGGACACAACGATGTGGAGCTGTATGGACAGTACCTGGAGCGCTTGAAACAGTTTGTGGCCCATGAGCTTGTCAACTTATAAATAAAGCCTGCCAAGACTGAGGACTGGGGCCTGATGATCGCACCTCTGAGAAAACCTCTAACGATAACTGTGAACATCACAAACATTAGCTTTTTTTTTTATGACCTTTGTTTTTGTTTGGTTGGGAGCAGGCCTAGATGCCTTCAGGTGGTGTGTGTTTGTGATTATAAGGGTCCCTGTTGACGTCAGACTCCAACTACTTCCAATGAGGTCAAATTTTTTTTTTTATTCTTTCTAATGATTGTCAAGTTTAATTTGTACTTGACGTGTGTGTGTGTGTTTGGGCTGCATGATATAGATCAAAAACTTTTGCTAGAATACTCTGCAAAATTCAATTTCTCCTTTGTCATTTCCAATCAAAGCTGCTGTTAAGTACAATTTGTTCATTTTACTGAGGAGATTAGACCATCTGATTGCAGGCTCCTAACAAACATGCAAGTCTTAGCTGACATAAGGTTTCATACTTTAGAGAAAGAAGAAAATGAAAGCGCCACACTTGCTTCAGAGCTGAATAATTCCACAGCTCTCTATGTCCGTCCTGCCACTGTGAACAGAACAGTTCAACACTCTGGGTCTGCAAGGATGTGGGGCTGTAGAGACGTAGTTATTGAGAAATGGACAAAAAGAAGAAAGCTGTTGGTCTCAGAACAGTGCCCGGCCCGTTTCGGATCCTTGACTTCAACTATTTTGGAATGTGGATCTTGAAACCCAAAAATGCCCAAAACTTTAACAAAGGCAAAGAGTGGGCACTAAATTGAAAAACCTTCTATAAATTAGGTTTACAATGTTGTATTTGTGTGACATATAATTGTAATTAAAAATGCAAAGATTCTCCTGTTCATTTGTCATTTTATGGTAATTGCTGCATCGTATTAAAAATGACAATTATCGTTTTATTCAAAATTAAAAGTAAGTATTAATAGGCCACGCTGACGATTGCTAACATCAAAATCACGATCTTTAAATCATCTAAACCAAAACATATTTTTGCTGAATAAAGACAGTTGCCATTTGTAGCATTACACAGCCATTATTACCATAAAATGACAAATGGCTGGCGAAAGTTTGAAGTTTGAATTACAATTATTTGTTACACCAAATAATGCTTTAAAATATATTTGTACAACTAATAATTTTCAATTACATTTCCACTGGAAACAACTGGTCCAGATTCTCACAGTATACTGTAGTGGACTGTAAAACAGTGGCTAGCCCTCTTTGATAACTGTATTGTGATAACAAACTATACTGTAGTGTGTGTGTGTGTGTGTGTGTGTTACACCTGGAGGAGTACTGTAGAGAAACTGAAATCCGACTCAAGACACGCGCCTTCAGTGTAAATTGATGCCAAACTTATCCTCATCCAGAGGTTTAATTCAGTACTGTGTTCCCGCCACACTTTTTGAGAACATCTCTAGTCAAACATACATTTTCACTGTAGATACTACTCCCGGAACATGTTCTGGAGAAATGCTGGACAATAAGATCTGAAGAACTGTCTCAAACTTTTCAAAGAGTTGACACCTCACTCTTTTATATGTCTGTCTAGTCAGAAAATGATCAAAACCCTGGTCAGAAAAAGTAATCTAATCTACACAACATGACCCTTCAAGGCCAGTGTTCGACAAACCTAAAGTGGTAGTTCAGGAGAAAATCTAATTTATTTGTCTGCTTCGACCCCACTGTAGGCAGCTAAGCACTGATTGCTTCTTTAGTTTTGCATGGGGGCTATGGAAGAAGTAATATAAGTGTATTCCAAGCACTTTGCATGTCTAAGTAAACACACTTGTCTCACATTTTTGAGCTGTCAAGCTCTGAGTAGACTTGCTTATGTGGATTCTAACACTGTACTAATAAAAATGGACAGAGAACATAAGCAAGTCTGACATTACATAGTCTCAGCCACAGATGCACCCAGAAACGGGTCTGTGGATGATATTTGTGCATGTCAAACAGCCCCTTCCTGTCAAAGTAGGGGGCCCTTGCCCATGTTAATGGATGAGACAACCCCCCCCCCACCCCCACCCCAAGCTTAGGCTTGAATTTTTACGCTGACTCCAGTTTGAGGGCTTAGTCAGTTCTAATTTAGTCACAGTATTTGCACCTAATTTATTTTGTTTTGTTTCAAATGATGCTTTTTTTCCACATGCATGTGGGATGCTGGGTTACTGTACTGCATCATCACTTCGTTATCTCATTTCCGATTTTTAAGGGTACAAGCCTCTGCCGTATCATCAGGCTGCATTCTGATTGGCTCACGTTTCGGTGTCGCCACGGAGCTATAGTGCTGTCTTCTCTCTTTTTTATTCCCCCCCCCCCAAACCACTACCACCAAGGATGGCCAAAAGGGGCCATCTTAAACAGTCCTAGACAGGACCTTACCTGTCTGGATGGACATGCTTGAAGATATCTATAGATGAAGTATCAAAAATATAAATAAAAATTACTCTGTATATCTCAGCTTCTAACAGATGACTGTTGTTCTATTCCACTTTGTAAATATGATTCGTTTGTATGGTTCTTTATTTTTTTTAACTGCTGTCTTCTTAAAATAGTAACAAATGCAGTTTATTACTAATATAACTTGATGATGATTATTATTAGCATTATTATTATAATTACACTGATGTCAGGATGAAAAATTTATTGCCCTGATTATTTTTTCTTTTGTTTTTCTAAGACGTCTTTACTTTTTGAAGGAAACTTGTCATGATGTACGTTCCGATGCTTTTAACGATAAATGATACATTACGAATAGAGGAAATAAAGATGAGATAAAAAAGTGTATGAATATTATTTTAAAGATGGTAATATGGAGGTAAATCTGAAAAATGATTTGTACCTTTTCTTTATCTTTTACCTTAACACAGCACGCACGTATCCCTCAACCATGATTCATATTAGTGTCTCCAAATTATCATTAAACAATATAGAGTTTTTTCACAACCATTTTACATTGGACTTTCTATGAGGGAGCTTTTAGAGGCAATCAGCCTTTCAGATGTCTGGTTCCATTTACCAACACTGAACACTTCACGCTTGGTATATTTTGTTAGTTGGTGGAATTCCCTTTAACCGAAGCTGTTTTGCGTGCTGGAAGTGTGTTTACAAAGCCCTACTCTCTGTAAATGAGTGAAAAGACAAACTGGCTCGTCTTTCCATGGCAGAGGAACCTGGAGTACTTTTTAGACAAAGAAGAGAACTCCAAACATTGAAAGCATGAACCGAATTGAGGATATTGCTCGTGACTGCTCCATAGGTGAGTAATGTAGGCTTATTTTTGTTGTTTTGTATCACTTGAGGTGGAAATGTCTCCAAATTCGGGAGATTTTGAAAAAGCTACAATATCGTAAACAACACGGTGTTACAAATGAGATTCTGTGGTAATTCAAACAATAAATAAATACTTACAGTCATTTTTTTCCCCTCAAACACACCGTTCAAAGATGCTTCCCAGACAGCAAAAATGATCTGGCCCAGATCCGTTACAGACCTGTATCGGAATGGATCCGGGCCAACACTGGCGCAGTGCAGGGGCCAGTTCTCAGTAGAGTCATCACTCCTACGGCTCAAATGCGGGCCACATCTGGTAGACACATTTTACATCTGGATCACCTCAGGCCCAGATTCACACACCGGTATTTCAGATTTGTTTGTCCTCCAGCCCAGATCTGCATGTTCTCCAGCACTTTTACTCTTTTTTACGTCACTGAAACTATTTGTGTGTACTGCTTTGTGTGCTAAAGGTGTTGTTTTTTTCAAGATCACACACTGTGCTTCTTAGGCACAGTCTGGGACCTTCATTTTTTTACCACCACTTCCCCAATGTTAATCTAGCTGTTTCTTCTAACTGTACGATGGCACGGGTAACCTGCTGCGGTCGCGTCTGTTGCACTCACCTAACCCCTGTTTATGTGAGTGTACAGACGGAAGCTAATTTCGCTGCAATGTTGTACTTGTATAACTTTGTATGTGACAATAAAGATCTATCTATCTATCTATCTATCTATCTTTTAAAAACTAATTTAACTGAAGATAACTTCATTATAACATGGAAATTTGAGCTCTGCAGTATTTGTTTCTCCAACAAATTAAGGAAAACACCTTTTTATCAGACTTTAAAAGATAAATACAGAAAAACAGTTAATAGTAATAGTTGTACACCACAGATTCCCAGTCCTAGCCCTGCAGTCCCCTTGTTCTGCATATTTTAGTATTTTCATTTTTACTTTTAATTTTTATTTTTAGAATGTTTGCACTAGGCATCAAGTGTGTAATGTCCATACATTATCTTACGTGACATAAGGCGACGACTTATTTCTCTGCATAGCCCTTCCAGAATCCCCCAATAGAACCGCGTTGGCCGGTACCTCTTCTCTTAAAGTGACAGTATTCAATTCTACTGTAAGCCATACATTAAAAAGTGTGTCAGAGAAAACATCAGAATATGCACAGATTGCTGGAAACCACAAATACTGAAATACTTCACAAAGACATATTACTGTGGAGAATTATTACAAAATTTTGTAAAACATGAAACTTAAAATAATGAAAGAATTATAATTAACTTCAGTGAAAATGCCATTCAGCACAGTACATGTTGATCTAATCAAACACTATTACATTACAGCATTAAATGTTTAAGATATAAACCTAGATCGTTGTTGGCTGGTCTTGACATCTTGTCACGTATTCAGGCACAATGTGGCTTCACCAGAAAAATACCTAAAAAAAAACCAAAACGATTAGTCACTTACTAATGTTTATTTAAATGCAAATGTAACAAAATCTAAAACATATACAAAATAAATATACGTATATGATAAAATTAACCCAAATCATCATTATTCCCATGAAAATTAAGATTCTTAAATCTTTCATAGCACAAAATAAATAAATAAATAAATAAGCAACACTGCAACACCCTAAGAAATAATTTAATCAATTAGCATACAGCTAACTGTAATGTTGTATGCTAAAGTGGAAAGACCACCCAACAAATGACTGAAGAGGCAGAAGCAAGGGCTGAGGAGTGAGTGTGATCTTGGTGGGGGAACATATGTGCTGAGTCAAATTATTAGATAGCTATAAGCTGATTCCTACACAGATAAGGCAGTAAAATACTGCATTTATAATGATGTAGAACAGCATTTGATTAAGATTGAGGCTGTGTTCCAAACAAAACACTATGGACCTTTACATACTACACTACAGAATCACTGCAAAGGGTGGTATATATATTAATATTGTTCAGTGCAGCACTGTGCAGTTTGGGCCAGAGACTAACGTTAACTTGCTGCATGTTTAGAGCGCTTTCTAACAGCTAATATTAACGTTAACCAAACTCTCAGATCCTCCTGTATTGCCCTAACAGTTACTGAGATTTTAAATACTGAACGCTTAAAATGTCGATACTTGGGCCTCCCTTATACTCAGAAAGCCAATTCAGAAATATTTGGTTTAAATTATTTGCACATCATTGCATTTTGTTTTTATATACAGTTTGCACAATGGTTCAACTGATATTAAAATGGAGTTCCATCTCTTTAGTATCATTGCACACCAAGATTCATGTAAACCGGCGGCACAGTGGCAGGCAGTGTCGCAGTCACACAGCTCCAGGGACCTGGAGGTTGTGGGTTTGAGTTGGTGTGTTCTCCCTGTGTCCGCGTGGGTTTTCTCCGGGTGCTCCGGTTTCCTCCCACAGTCCAAAAACACACATTGGTAGGTCGATTGGTGACTCAAAAGTGTCCGTAGGTGTGAGTGAATGTGTGTGTATTGCCCTGTGAAGGACTGGCAGCCCCTTCCAGGGGGAATTCCCACCTTGCACCCAATTATTCTAGGTAGGCTCTGGACCCACCGTGACCCTGAAATGGATAAGGGGTTACAGATAATGAATGAATGAATTAATCAACTTATGTAGTCAATTACAACTGTCCATCTTAATAATCAAGTAATCTATGGATTATTTTGATTTTTGATTTTTGAGTTAAAGGTTTAAAAAAAGAAAAATCTAAACGAAATGAGTCTTTGTTTTACTGAGTTTATACTGGGAGTACGAATGAGATTTAAAGCATTTTTGTGTAACGTAAATTGCAAAATCCACATTTTCTCATGGTCTTTTGTCATTTTTATGGTGACTGTTGTGTAATGTTAAAAATGGCCATTGTCATTTCATAGGAGAAAAAAAAGACACATCCTAAAAATGATCTATTAGTGATTGTGAAACTAGCTTACTAACATCGAAATCACCATTAGCTGTTGTGCTTTCCAATAGTTTACTGCGCTACCTTGCCCACCCCGCCCTCTCCCGGAAGGAATCAAGAGCACGTGGACTCTCCCCCCCCCCCTCCTATAGGCCATTACACAGTGGCTCCTATAACCAGGACAGGGTCTAAATGTCTGTCCTTCAACATAAAAAAGCAGCATATGTTAGACACACAGACAGTGTTCCCATCCATAGTGTGCTGCCCTCCTCCCTAGTGAGGCAGCCGTGTATTGCGTACAGCGTTTGATGTGAGCGAAAGCTTAACCATAGATTACTGGGGAAGCATTCATTTGCGGCGCCATGCTGCTACACATCACCCCGGTTTTAGTTCTGAACCAGCAGCTGTCGAACATGCAGATTTTGAGTCTTGCGCCAGCTCTGTGTGATGCGTTTCGACTCCGCTACTCGCTCGCCCTAATACTAACCCAACTACTAACCCCAACGCTAACGGTAGACGACAACTCATCGTCCCGAAACTGTTGCTTCAGAGCTGTTGGACTGTCCTTAACTTGAGGTGACGTGCGGGGGTGTGGTGCTGCGATTGGATGATATTTTATTACTGAACCAATGAAGTCACTCGTCGGGCCCCAGCTGGCAGTTGTACAGTTGGAATTTGTCCCGGTAAACGAGAGCGTCGCCTCGACGTGGCTTTGGCATTCAGGGAGGAAAACTGCGTTCGCACCAAACGACGGTTCAGAGTATTTGCCCTTCTTGGAGAATGCAGGTGGAATGATGTCCAATGCGTGTTTTGTCCATAACGAACACAAAGTTCCGATCAACATCTTGTGGGGAGTTGAATCGGATGACAGGGAAAACTGCCAGAAAGACCTGGTAGGCCTACATGTGTAGTGCGGATCTGCAGGGATAGGCTGGCAGGACTGTCCAGAATGATTTCAGCTCTCGCCTCCGAGAGAACATTCTCTCCCCCCTCCCCAACCCTCCACGTCCCCTTGAGGTGGACTCGGCGTCCGAGAAGGATGTTTGAGTACGACCTCTGCTTTGTGTTGTAGCCGAGTGCAGCTGATTGGGAGAAGGTGGACTTGAGACACGCTAGGGGGATTATATCTTCCGAGACAGTGTGTCTTGAGTCTACCCGGGACCTCTTCTCAGTTGGCGGTGCTTGGTACAGTTCCAGTGGGAGGCGTCCCAGGGCAAACTTTTCAGATGCCCGATACACGATCATGGAGATTATGTACAGCAACAAGTAGGAGAAAACTCGCTTTGGCCTGTCAAGTCCGCAGTCACGTTCTCCCTGTCATTATCTGAAACTCATGACCGTAGGAGAGGGACATAGATTGACCAGTAAATGGAGAGCGTTGCTTCATAGCTCAGCTCCTACATAACCATCGTGGTATGGTAAGTGTTCAAGTCCCCAAGCAAACTGGAGTCTGTGCATTAGAAATCCTTTCCAAGAATTTGTTACGTTTATTTTCTGCAGGGTTTATTTAAAAAACAAACAAACAAAAACAAAAATAAAACCCACCTAAATAAAGAAATGATTATCCAAACATCAACACATAGATTACTTGATTATTAAAATGGACAGTTGTAATTGACTAAATGAGTTGATTGATTAATTGCCATTTTTAACTTATTTACATTTAGTGATTTAGGTTGAATGTGTCACGCCCTCGTCCTGTCATGTCTGTTTTCCGCGCCATGTGCTCTCTCAGCACATGGCTCTGTTTGTTGTTGCCCTAGTCCTGCCTTTGTTCCGCCTCCTCGTCTGTGTCTCATTTGTTACCCTGCCCCCTCGTTATCTGTCTCAGGTGCGTCTCATCTGTGTTTTGTATTCAAGTCCCCTTCTCTCACTTCCTCTTGTCGGACATTCCACCTTTGTTTTGTGCTCTCCGGTCTGTCTGTCTTGTCTATTTCTCATGCCCTCCAAGTCAGTCTTTGTATCTCTTTTGTCTCTATGTCGGTTTGTGGGTTTACTCTGTTTATGTATATGTTCAAGTTTAGTTTGTTTAGCTTTCTTTGTCTGTTTAGTTCTCTGTTCAGGTGTCTATTTAGCTCTATGTCTAAGATTAGTCTGTTTCTCTCTCTGTATGTTTAGCTCCCTCTACCTAGGTTTCTCTGTCCAAATCATTGTTTCCAAGTTTCTGTCTCAGTCTTTCTTTGTTCAAGTATTCTCTCTAGTTATCTTAGTCTGTCTTTGTATTGTAAATAAAAGTTACTGTGTTTTAGCAAGTGTGTTTTCCGCCCTCCGCGCTTCCTGACAGAATGAAATGACAAGTCATTTTTAATGCTACGCGTCAGTTGCAATAACATGACAAAAGCATGTTTTATTTTTGTATTTGTAGACACATCCATGCCTTCTACTGCCCACACAACATCCAGCTGCACAGGTAAGGGTTTTTATTTATTATTATTATTTTATTTTTTTATCTCGTCACTTTTAAAAAGATTTAGGAACTACACCATATAGTATGATATGGGCTAATGAGTTAAATTAGCTAACTGGGTTTGCTATGGTACACAACTTACTTTTATTTAACAGTGAATCTCAAATAGCTCACTCCCAAATATATAAGGATTCCTAGCATGGGGTTGCATGTAAACATGTAGCTAACATAGCTACAGTCAACATTATGTGATATTTCAGTCATTACAATTAGTTAATTTTGCTATAGCTAACTAAGCTCTCAGATGCAAGCTTCATTTCTTGGTTCTCCACAAAATCAAGTAAAGTTATTTGTCTGTGAAATGTTACCAAAGGAACATTCAACCTGCTGGCTGACATCAGTAAAACTACTGTTAACTATGAGGTAAATCAGCTAACTTGCACAGTTGAAGTTTGCTAAATAATATAAACTCAAATAACCACATAAAACACATTAGTTACAAATAAATTCTTACCTTTTGTGAAAGTGTGCTTTGATTTTCTCAGTTGCACAACCACAATCTTGCACTGCGAGAGAGTCTTATTTTATTTCATTTTATTTATTTTGTTTTTTTGTTTTTCAAATTTTGGTTCTGCCTATTTTGCCCCACTCCCACTATTGGTTATCTCTCTGAACCAAAAATTGTTCTTTCTGCCCTCAGAATAAGTTTGCATAACGGTTATTCTGAGTTTGAATAAGGCGCCAAAATAAGTTTCAGTGGATGATTTTTCAATGGTTTGTGGAAGCAGGCATTACTAAAACAGCAGAGGAGGCTCGTATATTCAGAAGTACGTGATATTTAATCTTAATAAAACTTTAGTTTCGCTCATTCTGGTAAAGTATAAGTATTTAAAGAGCTCTAGCAAAGCAACAGCTATGCTAGGTTAGCATCTCAGTGAAGGAGTAGAGGAGGATATAAAACCCATTCTGGATAAACAAAAAATCAAAGTAATATTACATTATTAACAGTAATGTTTTTGACATTTATTTACTTTTATCTGAAGTTGTGCATAAAATATCTATGTATTATACTCTGTTATTACTTTCACTTAAAAAGTGAAAATCAAAACGTAATTTTATCAGGTGCACCAAAATATTTACTTATGATACAATATATATAATGTGCACACCTTGCATATGTCACTCAAGAAAAAGATAAAAAATGTGCCACTTTTCAATGTTGCAGAGATCTGAAGGTTTCAGTAATTTTATCAGGCGAGGGAGTCAACAGATGTCTGATGAGGTTGATGGAATCAATGCTCTAACAGTGAACAAAATTCACCAGTTCAGAGATGGATCTACAGCTGTACTCCCTAAAATACACATCGCCACATTGACGTTGAGATGAGAGAGGACTTCTAAGAAGCTTGCAGGTTGTTATTTGACCTAAATTATAATTGAACAATTATTGCATCAGTGTGGCTTCTGTGCTTTCATTCATTCATGTCTTCATTCATTGTCTTTAACTGCTTTTCCAGTTCAAGGCTGTGGTGGGTACAAAATATTTACATACTACCTGGAGTCACTCTGCGCAAGGTGGGAACACACCCTAGACAGGGCACTAGTCCTTCACAGGGCACCACACACCCACAATTTCACTCGCGCATTCACACTATGGACACTTTTGAGTAGCCAATCCACCTGCCAATGTGTGTTTGGATCATGGGAGGAAACCAGGAGCACACAGAGGAAACCCCTGCAGACACAGTAAGAACACACCAAACTCCCGAGGGGGGCACCAATGTAAATTGATAGTTAATAGGTGTGGGATCATTATTAAAGCATTTTCCTTCATGATGTATAGGCATTGACTTCAAGAATAAACTTGTTTTGCTTGACTTACAACTCTGACCCCCTCATTAAGTATGATCAAGTAAACTGTTACCACACCAACTGAAATAGTCACAGTCAACGGAAAGGCAATATTATGTCTTAGTGTGTCATGCCAAGTCTATTTCTGTTTTTCTGTAGGGTGAACCTACAACATTATATCTGATAATTCAGCTGAAAGATCAGGACTGGGAAACTGGTGTTTCCAGAGGAAGCCAGAGTGTGGTGAAAGCTGAGTTGAGGTTTGCTGTCATAGTGCAGTAGATGAGGCCTTCTTCACAAACTCCTGTATGTATCACGCCTTCAAAACTGAATACCCTGCACACCTGAAAACACCATGACATTTCTCCAGAGACGCATTTCAAACATGGAGTTGCAGAGTGTGACTCGAGTGATCAACCTCCTGTACTAAACCTTTCATGCCTCCACTGAACCAATGCACACAATTCCTGCATAGAAAGTTTACCTTTGCCAAACTCATACAACACATTGGCCTGTGCGTGGACATGTACAGTATAACCTGTGGTATGACTGCCAGTTTTCAAGTTTCATTCTTACAGAAGATGTGTACGGAAAACAAGCAATAATTTTCCTTCCACTGTCATTTTTATTAATGAAATGTATTGGGTTAAACAGATTTATAAAAAATATATAATAACAATAATGTATATATTAAAATGTCAGTTTTGCGCATTTCCTCTTCAGGTGGATTTTTATTAATTTAAAAATTGCTATATTTTTGAAAATTTAAATGTAATATGCAAAATGGCAATAAAATCTTGGTTCAAATACAGATTTGAAATGGTTCAAATCTGTATTTCATTTTCTTAGTATGTAATTTTTTCTTTCATTTAAATGTGTAATCGAATACAGAATATTAAATTTTTTATATATTCATTAAATATATATTAATACATTTATACATGTAATTGTGTGTCATATTTGAGTCATATATTTTGGATAATTTGCAAATATGTTTATAAATATTTTGCTTTTACCTATGGGTGTAATGTTTTTTTTTTCCAATAGGGATTGTGAACTGACAGGTACAATTAAATACTAATAGTGTTACATAATGGAAACTATTAAAGAAATAATGGTTAAACTATTGGGAACCATTAAGTGCTAATGGATTACATGATGGAAACTATTAGATGTAGACACCATTAAAAACCAGTCTGAACCATTAAATTCTTAATGGAACCTACTGTACTTTGAAAGTACATTTGTAATGTGACTCTGTTACTCATCTTTTCAAAGTTTGTTTGGATGTCTTTTCAACTTTAATTCAGTGTTTATTGAATGACATTTAGGTACGTGATTTCAACGTTGAAATAACGGCTTTTAAAGGACGTCTTTAATGTGACTTTGTTAGTCGTCTTTTCAATGTCAGTGTTTGGACGTCTTTTCAACTTTCATTTTCAACCTTAAGAAAACGTTGATTAGACGACAGTCAGGTACGTTATTTCATCGTTGAATCAACGGCTAAATGTTTACTGGGTAGCTACCTCTTTCTTGCTGGACGTTGCGTCATTGGTAAGTTGTTATATCACTGTTTATATTAAAGTAACTTTAGACAATTCTAGCGTTTTAATTTATGGTGATAATACAAAATGATAAAGTGATTAGCAAATAACTTTATCATTTACTTTGGCTAGCATACAGTTAGCGTTATCTATACAGAATGCAGTAGCCAGAAACGCGTTAAAATATTTAATTTGCCTAATGTTTAAACGTTATTATAAATAAATGTTATTGGGGGGGATCAAGTGTTGGGCCACAATTCAAACGCTGGGCCGGATGCAGGCCGCTGTTACATAGTGAGTGCCTCCTGTAGTTGGCACCGATGTGAGCCGAGTATTCAGGCGGGAATCGGGCCTAGATTCAAACCGATGCCTAGCCGAAGAGACTCAGGCTCGGCGTGGTGTGGTGTAACTGAACAATTTCTACAGCCTGAGTGGTTTTAGCTTGCTAGGAATAACCTGCGTTAACATATTTCATTTGATTAATATTCATTCCGTTGTTAAATTATACAAACATTACTTTCAAATATTTCTAGATTACCGTCATCCAGTGTCTCTTCAGAAATCAAGGTAATAATTGGGAATTTGCCTCTCTTCTCTACAGAAACATCCTCTACTTTTCTGGGAAGGATTTACACTATGGTGGAACATTGCTGTGAGAAGGTAAATGCGTAAGTGCTTCAGAGGAAAGCGTTGGGACGCCCCCTTTAACGGTATGAGAAATTATCTACTAATATTTCTGCTCATAAATGGATGAATTTGAAAGATAATTTCTTATACCGTTAAAGGGGGCGTCCCAAAGCTTCCACCTGAAGCACTTATGCACTTTGGCAACCTTCTGTGATGTCACAAAAGTGCACTTTAAAGAGGATCTAAGACAGGGATTGGGACGAGGCCCGATTTGACGGTCGTTCAAAACATAAAAAAAAAATCAATATATGATATGTCGTCCACTGGCACCATCTTGTGGTCGAAATCAACCAATACAAGTAAAACCCGTTTCTACGATTCCTGAGATTGCCTGGGGTCTTCAAAAATCTCTTCCCATTAAAGTCAGTGCTTTTAGCTTACTGGGTCCCAAGTCGCTTAACACCACAGGAATTTAAGACCTAAAGGTCACAAGGGTCATTCAGACGCCTAGAACCATTGACCTTTAATTTTGACATTTTGTCTCCAAAACCGTTGTTTAACACAAAAATGTGTTATTAACAAAATGGTGGAAGTGTTTCTATTACATTAAAAAATATGTCTAAAAGAACCTACCCAATAATTGTAAACATTTGTAGACTACCCTTGGCAAACTGACCAATTCAGTAAACACAGAGTTCAGGTTGAACAGTTGTATAATAGAGTAGAACAAAACAACTCTGGAGCAGCTGTATATGAACCTAAGTTAATGTACAGCATGTATTACTCAGGCAGAGCAATGGCCAGTGCCAGTAGTCCTCTAAAAGTGCATCAAGGCTCCCAGTACTAGGTTGTAGAGCAGTGGATGGAGCTCCGCCCAATACCTTTGGGAGTTGGCAGAACCTGACCATACTGATGCTTTCAAGGCGGCTGAATGCCTATAAATATTCAGAACAGTTTTCCGGTATTCACTTTAAAGCCTTCCCAGAAGAGTAAAATATGTTTCTGCGTTAGAGAAGGACAAGCTTCCTATTAATAACCTTAAACATTTTTATAGGACATGTTTACAAGTTTACAAAATGGCCGAATCAATTATTTTTCTACGTAATTAGAACACTTAAAATACAAGGAGAAATGCTACATCATTTTTTGCTTTATTTCTGGCAGCCACTATATATGAAGGAATAAAGAGGCACTCTGGTCAGAAAACTGTAACCATGGCAACTGTTGTAAACAAACCCACTCACCATTTTGTATTTCATATTAGTCAAATGCTGTATCCTCAGGGGGCGGCACAGTGGCGCAGCAGGTAGTGTCGCAGTCACACAGCTCCAGGGACCTGGAGGTTGTGGGTTCGATTCCAGCTCCGGGTGACTGTCTGTGAGGAGTTGGTGTGTTCTCCCCGTGTCCGCGTGGGTTTCCTCCAGGTGCTCCGGTTTCCTCCCACAGTCCAAAAACACACGTTGCAGGCGTCCGTAGGTGTGAGTGAATGTGTGTGTGTGTTGCCCTGTGAAGGACTGGCGCCCCCTCCAGGGTGTATTCCTGCCTTGCGCCCAATGATTCCAGGTAGGCTCTGGACCCACCGCGACCCTGAACTGGATAAGGGTTACAGATAATGAATGAATGAATGTATCCTCAGGAAGAAAACACACAAAAAAAACAGACCCATATGTCCATCCACTAACACTGTGGTAATGTGCAGTAAAAAATACCGCTGAACGCATCTGTTGGTTTATTTAATAGTTTAAGGTGCTGTACAGGGTTAATGTAATTTAATTTGCTTAATTGGCAGTTATCCTTAGATACGATTGAAGAGAAAATTGGCAGTTTAAATGGAAGTTTTCCTGAAAGCCCTTGAACATTAATACAAACCCAGTAGTCTGTAAACACGCACAAAGGACCTATCCCAAACTTGCTAGCTAAAATAAACACCATTGGATTGTCACAGTGCAAATAACTGTTTCACTTTTCAGCCAAATAAAATGAAACATTCAACTAAAGATTACGTTTCAAGCTCCACAATGGGGTCCTATGGTAACAGCAATGGCCCTGGGATCACTACACTTCAAAATCCTGCCTTCTTATTAGGGCCTCTGATGACTAAGGGACCCTTTGGCAGCTTCTTATGTTGCATATAGCTGTAAATAATCCTGTTTGTATGATATCCAAACCTTACTTCTAGAATTGCTGGGGCATTTTATAATATAGCATAATTCTGTGATTAGTCCAGCTTTATTGTGTTAAACATTGTTTATTTATTATTTCTATAGGACAGTTCCAAACACTGAATGTGCGGTACTACAGAATATTCCACAACGTGTGTGAAGGGAGATTTTAAATGTGTGTGTTTCTGTTACAAACGTGTGTTCATTGAATCACTAGTAATTAGTGGTAATCACTGATGATTAGTAAAAGTCTTTGTTTTATATAAAGATGAGCAGTTTTATGAAATGTATGTTGCATTGTTGTCTTTAGACTGTTTCACCAACTGAGTCTTTAGTAGGAAAGGTGGGATTTGATGGGAGTACATAGGAGTGCAGCTTGAAAGAGTTACACTCCTGCATCCAAGGTGTCAAGGATGTTTTTTCTGTTTTAACGAGCACGAGTAGCTGGTTCCTAGAACTTTGTTTCTGTATGAAACTGTTATCTTTTTCTCCCTGATAGGTGGCTCAACTAAGAAAGAAGGTTTTTAAGAAAGGAGTAGAGCAGAGGGTTAGTGCAATGCTTTTATCTGCTCTCAAAGGTTACTCAAAGACCACTTTCAGTCTCATTTCTTATTAGTTCATCATTTCCATGACACATACGGAGTAACAGTTTTAAACTGCAATGTCCCTTTAAGGCTTATGTGACCCTTGGTGGAGTCCAGGAAAAGGGAGGAAAGTGGAATGCGGAGGACATTTGATGAGAAACATCCTCAATTTTTGAAAGATATTTAAAGAAGATATCCATTTGGAGAAGGCCACAGAGGAGCTTTACAAGACGTAAACAATCAATATTATTTTGATGCAATGCCGATGTAACTTCAATTTTATCATTAAAATGCCAATGATACACATGGTGGACATTTACATGAAGTTATTTTTTCTGTTTATTCTAATGTTTATTTACACAGGTCAACCATAACATTATGACTACCTCCTTGTTTCTAGCCTGTTCTTTCATTCAAGTTCCACTGACCATACAGGAGCACTTTGCAGTTTTATAATTACAAGCTGTAGCCCATTTGTTCCTCCATATATTCTACTTCCCCCTTTAACCCTGTTCTTCAATGGTTTTGATTAGGTGGTGGATCACTCTCAGCATTGCCGTAACACTGATGTGGTGGTCTTGTGTTAGTGTGTGTTGTGCTGGTATGAGTGGATAAGTCACAGCAGTGCTGCTGGAGATTTTAACACGGTCCTACCTCATTGGTCCACCTTGTAGATATAAAGCCAGAGACTGTGTTGGTCGACCTCTAGTGGACACAGGATGCTGTCGGCTGGATATTTTTGGTTGATGAACTATTCCTTTTAAAAACTCCAGCAGTACTGCTGTTTCAGATCCATCTTCATCTCCAGCAAAATTTGAATCAAACACGTCTCATGCCTCCTCCCTCAAAATACAGCCTCAGCAAACCGTATTTGGACCCTCCCACAGAGCAAATTCATTGTCTCAAACACCTAAAAACTCCTAGTCTGAGACTGCGGTTAAGCCAGCCGCCGTTTGAGAAACCACGGAAAAACTAACCGCACGTCAGATTTTAGTGCGCGTATACTAGTGACAGAGCGGTAATACTCGATGCGCCTTAAGACCTGAGCTTATGCCTTTCATTTTAAAGAAAGTAACAGCATTTAAGCGGTTTATATATTGGTAATTATTCTAATAAGTATTTCATACAAATAACAGATACCTATGAAATATTAAGTGACTTTACTGTATAGTTTTTGAGTAAATGACATTCAAAATCCTCATAAGTTTCCATTGTTTTTAATGTTGACTCAAGTTTACTGCTTTATAAAATGGTTATTTTGAAAAGGTAGTCCACGCAACCAACATATATCAGTTCAGAGTGTACCACACTATGTACCTATGACATATGAAGTGATTTTACTGTATAGTTTTTGAGTAAATGACATTCAAATTCCCCACAATTGTCCATTGTTTTTGAACATGAGTCAATTTTACTGCTTTATGAAATGGTTATTTTGAATAAGCAGTGCATACAACCAACAGATATGGGTTCAGTGTTTGCCATACTAAGTACTCATGAAATATGAAGTGATTTTACTGTATAGTGGTTGAGTAAATAACAGTCAAACATCCCATAATATTTCCAATGTTTTTAATAATGACTCAAGTTTACTGGTGTATAAAATGTTAATTTGGAACAAGCAGTCCATACAACCAAGAGATATCAGTCCAGTGTTTACCAGACTATACACTTATGCAATATGAAGTGTTTTTTCTGTATAGTGTTTGAGTAAAGAGCATCCAAATTCTCCATATTTTAAAATGGTTTGCTTCTTCCACACATTCATACTGTGGATCAGGTTGGAAGTGATCTATCTATCTATCTATCTATCTATCTATCTATCTATCTATCTATCTATCTGTCTGTCTGTCTGTCTGTCTATAAATAACCATATAAATCAGTACTTGATTCATAATTAAGAGCAATGGACAATTCTATGGATTTTGGATGCCATTTACTCAAAACCTGTACAGTAAATGACTTCATATTTCATTGGTACATGTTAGGGTAAAGACTGAAATGATATCTGTTGCTTGTATGGACTACTTATTATTAGAAATAGCAATTTTATTGAGCAGGGAACTTGAGTCATCATTAAAAACAATGGACAATTATGGGGATTTGAATATCATTTACTCAAAAACTATACAGTAAAATCACTTCATATTTCATAGATACATAGTATAGTAAACCCTGAACTGATATCTGTTGATTGTATGGACTACTTATTAGAAATGACCATGTTATAAAGCAGTGAATTTGACTCATGTTCAAAAAACATTGGACAATTATTGGGATTTTGAATATCATTTACTCAAAACCTATACAGTAAAATCACTTCATATTTTATAGGTGCATAGTGTGGCAAACATTGAACTGACATCTGTTGGTTGTATGGACTACTTACTAGAAATGACCAATATATAAACCGCTTAAATGCGGTTACTTTTCCTTTAAAATGGAGGGCTTACCTTCAGGTCTTCACGCGCAGTGAGTACCGCTCTGTCACTAGTATACGCACACTAAAATCTGACGTGCGGCTAGTTCAACCGTATTTTCTCAAACGGCGGCTGGCTTAACCGCAGTTGGCTGAGGTAGGTTTCACTTGGATTTCTCAATAAAAGAGCATTCTTGCCTGTACATGCTCTGTTTGTTCACCTAACGTCTTCACAGATAGATGGATAACAACAACAAGTCTGCAACAGTAATAATAGCAAGTCTAAAATGTTATCATTATTATATTTTAATATGCATTATAGCAATTAATAAATAAATTGTATTAAATGATGTTTAAAACGTATAAAAAAAGTATAAATTAAACGACAACACTTTTATACGTCTTGTGTGATGACGTAGAGACCAGTGGCCCCGCCCACTCCAATCTCTCTGCCGAATGCTGCACGCGCCTCTTATTTCACTTCCTCTCGGGCTCGGTCCGAGCGAGGCGGAGCGGAGCGGGTTGAGCTCGAGTACGAGTGAATAAAAGAGCAAAGAAACCCCCAGAAAACCCGCAGTCTAACATTCTCTGCTGAGCTCGGGTCATTTCCAACAGAGCCATTAACCGAGAGAACAGCGGCGGATGGAGAGAGAGAGAGAAACGGAGGAAAAAGAGGAGTAAACAGAGAGAGAGGTGAGAGAAACAACGGAGAGTGTAGTGTACTTCAGAATGGGGGACGGGGCAGAGGGGCTCTTGCCTTTACGAGAGAGCTAAGATTGGCGTGGTTTTACGAGAGGTAAACAACAGAACGGCGAGGTCTGAAAAGTTTTGCCCGAGTTGGTTGAGCGAGAGGATATCTTTGTTTTGCGAGAGAACAATGCTGCGAGAAGAAATTCGCCGAGTAAGAAAAAGATGTTTTGTCAGAGGGAATTACAAGAGAACGGTCATTTTCTTTTTACAGAACTAACCAACTAACAGAGAACATCGGGAGAACAGAGAGTGAGAGAACCCGGCTTTGCGAGAGCTCACTGAGAGATGATTGAGAGACAACTATAAGATTGTATAATATTTACATATCAACCATAACAGAATGACCACATCCATGTTCCAACATCCACTGATTCTCTCAACCCCCACTGACTTTTTTGTTCTACAATTCGTATGCCACCTCTCACCCTGTTTTTCAGTGGTCAAGTGGATCAGACACAGCAATGCTGCTGGATATTGTTGGTTGCAACACCAAAGGCTTTAAAACTCTAGCAGCACTGCTGTATCTGATCCACTGCACCAGCGCAACACCGCCACGACCAAGTCAGTGTCCCTGCAGATCTGAGAACGATCCACCACCCAACACCTACATGCTCTTTGGTAATCCTGTGGAAGCCCTGGCCAATGAAGACCCAGATAATTGGCTAATCTACTCCAATGTATGTGTTTATTTAAAACACTGCTATGTAAAAATGTAGACCCCTTTTAAGTAATGCTTTTGCATTATTACTTTCAGGATATTCACCCTGCACCCATCCTCAGTTTTCGAAGAAAATGGAAAAACGCCTAATCCTTTATAAATTAATAAGTAATAAATAGGAGTCACCAAGTCCTCTACCCCAGAACAGAAATTGTATTAAGTTAAAGAGCGCCACTGTAGTCTATCACAAACCATTTATTAAAGATCAGCAACATCTGTTTATGCTTAGCACTCTGAGTGCCATCTGAGCGACATTCATTCACATACAGCACACTAACGTAATCCTCAAAGTAACATTAATTGACAGCACACAAACTAACAATTGAGTAATATTTATTTGTATACAGAATTATTTACTTAAGAACACATAACTTCATTAATTAATTCTCTGTAACTCACGTGGGTCCGGAGCCCACCTGGCGTCACTGGCTGCAAGAAAGGAACGTCCCATGGACAGGGCACAAGTCCATGCACTCACCCAGTGACACACACGGACAGTTTTGAACAGCCAATCCACTTAACGTGTTTTTGGACTGTTGGTGGAAACCCATGCAGACACTGGGAGAACACATTAAACTCCTCACAGGCAGTGACCAGAAGCAGGGTTTGAACTCACACCCCTAGGAATCTGGAGCTGTATGACAGTGACACTAACAATTTAGAGTGCAATTGGCAGCAGCGCATAAGACTAGTTCATGTCTGTGTCACTGGGCAGAGTGTGGAGTGCTTTAGAGGTATAGTGATCATATGCAGTCTTTTCCAACAAGTTTTTGTGCTCTTCAGGGAAGCGGACACACAAAGCCAGTCCATGTACGCCAGCTGTTCCACTGTGTTTTTTAATATAATTTGATAAAGAACCTGTTTATGCGATAGACAGCATTATTTCAGTGAATAGACAGTGTTATACTCTGTAGGCTAAATATAAAGCTAAAATAGCATTTGTTGGACTTGTGTAATTTGGCTTTAAGGCATTCATTTACAACATCACCTTCACAGAATACACTAACAATCAATATATAACTAAAATTATAACAGAAACATCTGCGTAACATTTGGTCACATTCAGCGCAGTGATAGCAAAGTCTAAGTAATATTTATTCACAAAAATGTAAATTTCAGATACATTTATTCATTTACAACACGCAATCAGCATCTAAGCAACATTTACAAACATTCTGCATGCTTATGCTATTTGTCTTTGTGTACAGCTGTGTACTACAGAAACATCTGTATCTGTGTAGCAACATCTAAGCCACATTAATATACACAGTCATATCCGCCCGCGCAAGTGGCATTGGTCATGTGTCTTTGGCAGAAATAGTCCAAAAAGGGAGCTTTCCGCAAGTTTTTTTTTTGGCTTTTTTTTAACATGAGTACAGCAAGTTGTTCTACATTATGTCTTACAAACTTTGCAGAAAATGTCACCTTTCTTTTGAAATGTCAGTTGGTTGATCTGCTCTTACCATTTATTTTAGACAATTATCTGTGTTTCAGGCAGTTAATGTTATGCGATTCTGTTTGAGGGTCTTTTGAAACATTCTTCTCAGTAAATTAAGGATGGCCACTCTGTTGGTTGTGTATCCTGGATGTGGACGACCCCTCTGAACGTTGGTAATGCTTTGAAACTAAAATGGAATACCCTCAAAAGCAGACCTTGCTGGTTTGTCCTCAGTCTCTACGTCTGAGCTGCTTTAACTCCAGAGATCAACAAGTTTCTATTTGACCCAATGTGTAAAGCGGAATCTGATGGGATAATTGTGAGAGGTTAGAGTCCTCAGGCTCTGTGTGTTGTTGTTTAATCCCTCAGACGGCCTGTTTGCCTTGAGGAGGCTGTTACTCTGCTGCTCAGTTGTCGGCCCGGCTCTCGTTAAGAGACTTGTTGATTTGTGGAGAGGAACTGCAGTGGGTTTTGATGGGATCGGCTGGCATTCGTTTACCCCCAGCTGCTGTCTCTACTCTCTGAAGCTGCCAGACCAGAGCACGACTCTGGATTATGAACACGTGTGTTATTTTTTTGACGGTGGGTTGCAGTCAGCAAGGGTGTGCATCCAAAGCATTTTCTCAAGTACACTAGCCAGGCCTAACGTGGCAAAACCAAAAACATGAAGCCTTTAATGTTAATAGCAACAAAAATACTGGAGAGAATATTCTAGAAAGGCTCATTTCTACAGGTTTTTCTACAGAGATATGTCCAAAGACCATCGAGAGGTAACTTGTTCATCAGCCTCATGATGTGGGGCCAGGGTGTAGATTTAAATATTGTAGAGAGCGTTTGGTTTTACGTTAAACAGAATAGGTTGTCCACAAAATTCAGGGGCATTGCTACTTGAGTGGGTCCTCAAACATCACGGTGGCCGTAGTCTAGTACAGAGTCCACATCCAGCTCACTAAGTTCCATTAAAAATACAAAGAAAAATGTGTCCTGTATTAACTTACTTCAAATATTTGTTTAATTCTTGCTAACTCCTAGCTACTTAACATTTTATTATTTTGTCATTCTGGGTTTTTAGGCACAGGAGTCTGTCTTGTAAATGATGGCTATTCAGTGATTCCAAAAGAAGATTTCAAACCCTTTTGGCAAACAAACCTTGACAATCAGTCTAATGTGTAATGAGCCCTGTGTTTGGCTGCGTTGTGCCATTGTTACATTGTTGCACTGACAATGGTCTCAGAGCTCAGGGTCTTTGTGGAAGAGTATGTTCTTTTTTGGCTTGATGGGGGGTGGGTGCTCATACTCCCTCTCTCCCTTTGTCTCTCTCAGTTAAACCTAATTGGTGCCATGTGTTTGTGTAAATATCTCGAAAATGTGAATATCCACATAAGAGCCCCTGGCACCAAACACATGCTGGAACCGAGGCGACCAGAGAGCCATAACGGTTCTGAAGTAATGCTTGCGTAACTTGACCATCGAGGCGTGTGGACACATTTTTTACAGTGGTGTGGCCTGCATACATTGACCAAAATTGGAACAAGTTGGAGAAACATGATCAAGTAAAGAAAACAAAAAAAAACCCCGGAGCAAGTCATTGTATGGACAGAATCTTATAACTTTCCATTACTTTAAAACAATAACTCTTTATATTGTGTTTATTCGTGATTAATGGAACAGTATAAAGGTTAATAGTGGTGTCCTCATATTTTCTGCAGTCCAAAATTCTTTTTAATTTGTTCAGTAAATAAGCTACATAATCAAATATGGAAATAAAAATATAAGGGAAGTCTTTAATGCACTTACATTTTTAAAGACCCATTCCAGTGAAATTTTTAGCATTGCTGCTTTGAACCAGTCTTCAAAGACCTGGGTGTCTTACATCACAAACCTTAGTAACCAATCCCATCAACATGCACATTAATAGTAGCTGAATTCACTCATTAGATGCATTGTCCACAAACATTTGGGCTTAGATAAAACACTAACCCATATTCCTCATGTTCGTTTCTCTATTATTTTCTCTTACACTAGAAACTGGCAGACGCTTGGACCATGCAGGTGAACAATGGCCCAGGCCGCCTTCCTGTTTTCGTGCCTTCGTCCAATGGATCTACAGGCTATACCCCGGGCAGGGTTGCGCCGGTCCGGTCTCCGCCCCCCACCAAAGCTCCGCCCCCTCCACCCCTGAAGACCCTGGCCCCACCCCCTTCTCATCCTGTGGCTTTTCACCTGTCTGAGGCCCAGAGCCAGAGGGAGCACGCTCAGAACCGTCAAAGGAAAAACACTTACATCTGCACAGGGGTCTCCCTTGGGGCACTCCTCCTGACTCTCATCCTCGTCCTGAGTCTTACATCTGGAGAGGTTATAGATGGTAAGAGGTTACAAGATCCCATAAGTTACAGGCATTTCACCACAGTAAATGGGTGTTTTTAGGCACTGGCAAATGCTTGTAACAAAATATGATACAATTAGATATGCCAAGTGATGTCGTATGTTAATGGAAGGATTCGGTTGCTAAACAACACTTAACATGATACATTAATACAGAAAATAATTTGATTCAAGTGAAGTGAAGTGTATACAATGAGCATTTTAGTAGAGGCGGAATTAATAATGGTGTTTTTGGTGCTAATCACCCCTGTGATGCAGTTCCTAAATGTCTTTGTTACCAGTCCTGCAAGATGATTTGCTTTTTCTCAAAGCACACCAAGTGGCTCAGACTGATATACAACAATGTTTCAGCCTTTCAGCAACAGGGAGCATTCATGCTTGTGAGCAGGGCAGGGGTGGAGAGGATTTCCCAATGGAATTACTTTGGCACCACGTGTGCCTGAATTTGGGGCTGAAATTCTGAAGGAGAACTGGAGGGAGGGATGTGTTTGTACTTGGGGCTCCAAATTGGTCCAGGGGTGTAAGCTGGTGCTGACTCACTGACCTGAGCAGTTGGCTCTTTCCTCCGTTGCATAGGGCGGTTCGGTGACAGAGCACTAATGGCACTGTGTTTGATATCATGTGCCTCAGGGAATCAAATGCTTGTCTTCACCCTCTTAGAAGTGACATTGAAGTCATACATTGTAGACTGAAATTGCTCCAGACATTAACCAGACCAGTGGTACTATCTGTTAAAGTTTAGACTGTACTAGACGAGAGAACAAGGACCTAAAAAGTTATGATATGAGAATTTAGTCAGTAAGGAAATAAATAGGTGAAATGGGTCAGGAGTTAATTTCATATGTGAAGTCATATGTCGGTATTGCGAGTCTTTTTTTATTTATTAGAGTTGGAATTATGCACAAAATTCAGAATGAAGGTCAATTACTTGGAAGGCAACCTGTTATTTAATATCTCTGGAAAATCCAGATGAAGCTCTTTGACTTGTTTAGTGTTTACGTATTTTTGCCTATAGCTCTGCATGTGTTTGTCTCAGTAAACTCTCCACAATCCTCTTCTGAAACCCAGCCATGCCCAGTGAACACAGGGCAACCCCTGTTCCTCTGCCACACAAGGTCAAGCATATAATGAATATCTCTTGTCCTCCTGCCTTACACAATACGAGCTGCAAGTCTGGTAACATCATGTTTCTGTTTGTTTGTTTGTTTGTTTGTAGAGAACTGTCCAGATCACAATCCCAGGCTGAGCAACTGGAGGCCGGGGCAGGACCTGAAGAAGGCTGTGGTGGTGGGCAGAGGAGAGCACTTCCGACTGGTTGCCTCAGCCACCCTCAAATCCCTCACAATCCAGTCGGGAGGTGAGGTCTGAATTCCTAACTCTGGGCTCAGTAAAGGAGAAACAAAGGAATCTTTAAAAAAAAAAACAGCAGTGGTGCAATTTTGTCCTAACAGAGTAACAAGATGTACAGACTGCTTCACTGATCTTGATGGATATGTGTTCGTCTTGAACAATCTGTAATTGGACATAGTTGCTGATTAGATTGGTGTAACTTTAATAATTTTGAGATATGATGCTTACTGATTGTTAGCTAGTATTTACCTTTACTTTCACATTCATGGCTTTGGTAGATACTTTTATCTTAATCATTTTGCCAAGGTAGTCTGTGCTGCCCTGTGAAGGACTGGCGCCCCCTCCAGGGTGTATTCCCGCCTTGCGCCCAATGATTCCAGGTAGGCTCTGGACCCACCACGACCCTGAACTGGATATGGGTTACAGATAATGAATGAATGAATGAATTTTGCCAAGGTAGGCGAATGTAATATTAAGTGTCCTACTGTGCGTTCACATTGGCAGTGATTTTTTCGCCTCTTGTCGCCCAAATTTCTAAATGCTCATCTCCTGGTGGTGTTTGTGGATTCGCTGAACTTTGGTTGCCACTGTTTCAATGGTGCAGTGTCGGAGATGCTGCAATGCTGAATTCCTATCGGTTATTGACACATCACTTTGCCCCTAACTTATATGAATTAAACTTTGTTGCGTTGCTGACTTTGCCAACTTCACGTCACCAGCCTTCAGTTTGCCTTGTGTTGCCGGAACTCGCCAGCTGTCATTGAAAATGAGCGAACTCTAGCTCCTATGTCACATTGTGTCACAGCCGGTGTGAACGCAGGGTTACCCATAAACTCTTTTTGAAGTGGTGTGGTGTGCTTTATCATCAATGAATTGAACCTTGGTCTGCCATGTGGTTGATGTTACCAGTGTTGACCACTGCCCTGAACTATGTGTATTTGAACAACTAAGTGAGGTTAATTTATATTTTTAGTGCAATCCTCAACATGAAAAATCTATGGTGATTTTTCCACTGCATTGTACCTGCAAACTCTGCAAGGTTCATATGTCTTAGTTTAGTCCCTACTCATTGAGCAATCAGGTAGTAAATATATATCATATATACACACCTGATATATATTTGCTACCTGATTGCTCAATGATTAGGGACAAAACTAAGACGTATGAACTTGGACGTATCCAGGGTGTATTCCTGCCTTGTGCCCAATGATTCCGGGTAGGCTCCAGACCCATCACGACCCTGAACTATGTATATATTTATATGTATGTGTGTTTGTGTATATATACATACAGACCCATTCCAAAGAATTAGAATATCATGGAAAAGTTGAATACTTTCATAGGTATTCTCAAGAGAAAAATGAGGGCCACCAGACCCAACAACAAAGAAGAGCTGACAGCAAGCATCAAGGAAATCTGGGCGTCCATAACTCCCAGGCAATGCCACAGGCTGATTACCTCAATGCCACATCAATTTGATGTGATCCTAATTTCTTTTTTTTCTGCAAAACTGCGAGGTATCTGTCTCTGTGTCTGTGTCTGTGCATGGTACCTATACTGCCACAGACGGTGGTAAAGCATTTAGTTCATCTTAGCTGGTAAACTGCATTTGCAAAGGGTAATTCTGACCAAACTCTTAACCTTCATTGTCAATGTTTTTAGGAATGGTGGTCTTTGCAGACAATAAGGATGGCTCAAGGAACATAACCCTACGCACACACTACATTCTAATTGAGGATGGGGGTGCCCTTTACATCGGTGGCCCCAAGTGCCGCTATCGCTCCCAGGCAACTATCTCACTAGTGGGCCGCTCAGATGACACCTCAATACCAGAAGATCCTATTTTTGGCCGCAAGTTTGTGGGCGTTCGAGCTGGGGGCATCCTGGAGCTCCATGGATTAGAGCGAACGTCCTGGACCTTCCTGAGTCGAACGGTGCCAGCCACAGGCCTTAACAACGCCAGCTATGGCTTTGAGAAGAACTTCAGTAGAGGGATAAACCTGAGAGTCCTCGACCAGGACAGCGGAGCCCGGCTGTACACAGAGCGTTTTGACACTCATGAATTATTCAATGACAGCAAGAGGCTCGACCAGCTGCTGAAATCATTGCCAGCTGGGCGCATCGTCACACTGGCTGTGGGGGACTCGGCTGTCAAGAGCCTGTTGGAAGACACCAAGAACACCATTCAGGAACTTCTGGGCAGCACCTATGTCAAGGACCTCAAGTACAGGTGAATATAGATCTGATGATCTCTGATATAGTTATGTTGCCATATTATAGGTGGAAATGACTTTACATTTTAGTTGAAGTTACAGCTCACAAGATCATTCTACTGTTATGCCGAGCTTACTGCACATTCATGGGTTTGAATGAATTAGTATGAAACTATAAGAAATTGGCACGTTGAGATGAATAAAATTGTTGATGATTCTATAGTGTCGGAGAAATCTGTGATGCTTCAAGAGCATCTCATTTCAAAAGTGGAGATCTTACTTGGCAAGTAGTTATAATAATATATGATTTGGATAGTTTTGTTCATTGTCCGGCGCAGCAGGTAGTGTCGCAGTCACAGCTCCAGAGAGGTTGTGGGTTAAGTTTGTGAGGAGTTTGGTGCGTTCTCCCCGTGTCCGCGTGGGTTTCCTCAGGGTGCCCTTGTTTCTTCCCACAGTCCAAAAACGCATGTTGGTAGGTCGATTGGCGGCTCAAGTGTCAGTAGGTGTGAGTGAATGTGTGTGTTGCTCTGCGAAGGACTGGCGCTCCCTCCTGCGTGTGTTCCTACCTTGTGCCCAGTGATTCTGAGTAGGCTCCGGACCCACCGTGACCCTGATCTGGATAAGTGGTTTCAGACAATGAATAAATGAGTAATAATAATCCATTGTCATGTGTAATACGTCTTTGTGAGTCAACGACCAGGCAGAAGGACAGAAGATTCCTAGACAGAATTGGCAGTCCTTGTTCTGAACAGTGTTTATGTAGCAGTTCTATTAGACTTCTGGGAGAAGTAGCAAGTGGAAACCAAACTTACTCCCATCTTTCTCCAATGTGTTTTCCTTGATAGTGGGTAGCATTTAAAATTATTTTGATTGGACACAGGAGGTGCCCCGTTGTTCCATCTCACTGACGTCCAAGTTTACTGGACTTAGTTATCTCGGACAAAATGTGCAGGACACATTGAGCTGCTCTGCCAGGCCCGTCAATGTGGAACCCATTGAGGCGTTTGCTTGAAGTGGCCCCAGGACTACCGAGCCAGGTCGCGCACTGTAATAAGCGTCTAATAGGTTCATTGCTCTGTACTACACAGTCGTAACGTATTTGGGTCTTTCCTTTCTTGCTTGTTTCATGGAAAATGTTCCTGAGAAAGCCTCTCTGTGTTTCCGCTTTGTGCATTCTTACAGGAAAATCTCCTTTGGAAGGTCAGGCAGATGCATTTCCAGGATTTGTGTAGGAAAAATGCTGACTGGATTGTTTTCATGGCAATCAAATTGGTTTTCCAACAGCACATTCACCAAGAGTCAGTAGAATTCCAATGAGACACTCACGGTCTACTACAGTGTGTTTGGATAGTGCTCGGGATAAATTTAAAAATGATTACTTTCATCTTACAGCTTGGACCAATTTGGACCCAACATTGTTGATCAAGGTACTAAAATAAGGCTGAAAAGACACCTTAAAGTAAAAAATTTAGTTTGGGCGTTATTGTTTATTTTATTTTTTTTTCACAAATTCCCATTTATTTCTTCCCATTTTTTGCTTTTATGGGGTTTCAATCTTCATTTAACTTTTTTTTTTTTTAAATAAAATAACAAAATTGAAATTGCTGCTATGATTTAGCAATAGACAAGTATCGTCAACAAAAAGCACACTTCACGAGACCTTAGTAAATGCTATAAAGTTTTAACATTCAAATCGATCATTTGCTGATTCCACTCTGGCCGTTGTTCATTCCAGAGGCCTGCAGCTAACTGCAGACTCCGTCATCATGCTACGGGGGCTAACAGTACATCATGCCAACCACGTCACTCAGATCTAAGTGTGGTGAATTGTGTGTTTGTTTAAAATGGAAAAAAAAAAAAGTATATAAAGACTATCAATTTCAAAAACTGTGCATTTCAGTTTTTATATCTGAATTCCGTTTTTGTGATTCAGTCCATTTCCTCTGCATCTCTGAAATCACAGGGCTCTATATAAGTCTGTATTATGTATATCTCGTGTGCACAGAAATCGGTACAGGAGGTAAAAATATATCCTTTTTAAGGGGAAAAATAAGGACTCTTATCTAGTAATAGTGTGTTGCTAGCTAACCTGTATTACTGATTAAACTTGAGATGAAAGAGCCAGGCTAGAGGAATGTGTGTGTTTTAGAAGGGGGTTTCTAGTTTTCAGTGTATTGTACCAAAGCCAAGCAGTACATATTCTCTTTGTGATACGTCACCATGAGACTAAATTGAATAATACAATTTTTTGGAATGTCAGACACATTACTAAACACTTTGAAGCAAATATTGCTTATATAGCCTTTCAGTTTGTTGGTTAATTTATTAAATTTATTAAAATGAGCAACTTTAGCTTTCAGAGCAAAACTAAAGTCAGAAGGTCAGGCCGATGACTGTGAATTAGATGGGTGAAAAAAGCCATATATTTGTCGTTTTCTTTCCTTGTAATAAATTATTTTTTTTATTTTTTTATTTTTTTTAATGATGCATGTATTTCCTGACACAATGAATGAGGTCTGAACTTTAACAACCCAGATACAGCATCCCCCTCTGCCCCAGAGATGTGGAAAATCCAGATGTTTATTTAAACCTCCTGCAGCCACGGTTTAGTGGAAAAGATGGAAATGAATCAAGTTCAGATTGTGGAAGTTTCATTTCAGAGACATTGTGTGTGAAGCAGTGTAGAAGCTTGAACACATTTCAGTACCATTGTGTTGTTTGTAATTGCATGAAAGGAGAGGAAGAAAGAGGCAGGATGTACACACACACACACACACACACACACACACAGAGGAGTGAAATACAGGAAATCAGACACATTCACACCACTCAAATTTTTACAACCACTGTGCAAACACACATGTTTAAGCCGTTGAATGTGCTTCTTGTTAAGTAGTTATCTTTATCTGGCTTTTCTCTTTACACTCTCTCTCTCTCTCTCTCTCTCTCTCTCTCTCTCTCACTCACTCACACTTCTCCTTCCTCGTTTAGGCTGCCTCAACTTTCTTGTACTGCTACAAACAATTGAAGACCTGCTTGGTGTTGGGCTTTGCCAGCTTGCCCTCCAAAAACAGAAACATCTGGCACTGTGTGTCTTCAGAGTTACGCAACACACACCGGCCAGAACTCCATGCACACATTCACACCCTCCCACCTACAACCCCAAACAGGGTGTGGTTCCTGTCCTCTCCATTTTATACTACACATTAAAATCCGATACCACCTCACACTCACAAATATTTTGGAATATAAGACTAAAATTAATGTTCTTTGTCAGATAATAACCTGTTCATGTTAGTTCAGGTATGTTTTGTGGGGCAAGGCTTAGTCAGTGCATGGAAGCCCTTGTGTTTCAGAGGTTACACTGATATTTTATGTCCAAATGTACAGCAAATGTTTTAATTTTTTATTTTCCCCACAGATATAATTTGCTCAGACACTCAAGTGAATGTCTTGATGACTACAAAATCTCTGCAAAGTGCTTCATTATGATTATCCAAAACTGAACAATGTGCTACTCCTTGCATATTTGCATTGTGAAAGAGTAAAAAGAATAAGTCATTGTTTGCGCGGCTGTTTGGAGGACAGGAATGCAGGCTCATTTTGACCTCTGACCCTGCAGATTTGAACTTGACCCTGCACACAGTCAGTGTTACCACTGACCATCCATTAAACTCACACAAAGACCCTCTAGTCCCTCAGTATAACTCAGCCCCCATTTAAAATCTGTTTCCCTGGACACTCTTTGTGCATCTGCAGTCGTGGAACTTGTAGTCATTTGCTTTCCTGTCAGTTAATGAAGCATCCAAGTCAAGGCTTTCCGCTTCTTCATGTGAACATTCAGTCAAATACCCGGGTGGCTCTTCGTATTCTACTTCAGGAAATGGCCGTTACTGCTCTGCTTTGATGTGACCAAAGCTTCTCTGGAAAAAGACCAGGCCATTAGAGCTTTGGCCAGAGAAGCAATCGTTTGTATATCATGTTGTTTTAGATAATAAAAAAAAAAGCAGTGTGATTGGCAGCGTTTGAAAGGTGTTTTTGATGTTTTATGGTTATGATCCAGGGGTCATTCATCTTCGGTAGTGGGTTGTTTGAAGATTTTCCTGCTGTTTCAGAGCAGAGCAAACTCCACCAGTTTGCATATGTCCAGTAATCAAAAATTGTATGGAATTTAGGAGCACGTTGGAAAGATTTATGTATCCCCTGTCTATCCTTCTGTCCATTCATTCGTTCATCCAGTAAAAATGACTTCATTCCATTCAGTTTGGTTGTTGAAAGTGAAAATACTGCTTTTTACCTTTCAGGAAAAACTATGGTTAGTAAGGTTTAACTTGATTAAAGGTTTTAACTTGGGTAAATCTGGCTAATTTTTTTATCTAGTTCAAATGGAAGAAAAATGGTTTGGGGGGGGGGGGCTATTTTTTGCTGCATAAAGGTACATTGATGAATTTAGACTTGGTAATGCTAGCATCAGCATTGAATGACACCTCAAGGACGCCTAATGCTAATACTACACAATAGCCGTATTGGATATCACAGTGAGGGAAACTAAAGACACTAGGTACACTAGCTACACAAAATTGTTCTGCATGTGCATTAAAAAATGTAAAATTAAAAAGCCAGGCAGTTGCTTTCTGGATTATATTTTTAGTGATGCTTCCTGAAGAGTTGGCAGAGGGGTCTGACAGAGCCTTGACCTCCGCGCATATACAGCTTTATTAGTTCTGCCTTAAGGCTTAATTAGAACTGAGACGTAATTAGAAGTGGAGCTCAGTTTATTGGCTTCGTCAGGAGTTGGGTAATTACTGGAAACAGTTTCTGTTCGGTTGATTTGAGCTTTATATAACCTTCAGAGAAATGTATTCTTGTTTTCTCTTTTGGAAACAGCAGTTAATGAGGAAAACCTACTTACTGAGCAATGTGTTGTTACTGTACAACTCTACTGGACAAATAGCCTAAATTAGACTGTGCAGCTGTGACCAAGAATAAAATTAACACCATTCAAATCACTTTTAGTGTGAAGCCACAGCGGTAGCATTAATTCCAGAAGCTTGAGACATTTAACTAGCTTGTAAAAACTTGCATCAGGGTTTAATTTCCTCTTAAAGCTCAAGCTTCTCATGAAAGCGATTTGTCACCATTGGTTTTAGTCACAGCTTTAGCTTCCTGCTTTTCCCAAAACTGCATGTCACTCTTTGGTATGTGGCCTAGAGAGAGTGTGAGATCGCTTGTTGTTAGTGGCCAGCGAAGAAGCAGATATGAATCACTTATGAGAACTGGGGCATATGTGTTAGCCATAATATAAATGTAAAGATTGCTAAAGATTATATTGTCCAGTTTAGAATCCACACAGTGTTCATTCATGTGCCTTTTAATCTCTTATCTGTTATTTAAGTCTTTGAGATGAAACTAATTAGTAATCGTGCTTGTGATGTGTGGTATCTGTGGTTTGGTAACAGGGGAAGTCCAACTTTCAGCCTTTAATAG
Source organism: Hoplias malabaricus (assembly GCF_029633855.1). Taxonomy (NCBI): domain Eukaryota; kingdom Metazoa; phylum Chordata; class Actinopteri; order Characiformes; family Erythrinidae; genus Hoplias; species Hoplias malabaricus. The sequence goes on along the minus strand of NC_089820.1, from coordinate 4,689,914 downwards.
GTACTCATTTATCATTAACACCAGCATGTTCATCAGTGGGAGTTATTAGAGATTTTTTTAAAAATTTATTTTAGTTGGGCGGCACGGTGGCGCAGCAGGTTAGTGTCGCAGTCATACAGCTACAGGGGCCTGGAGATTGTGGGTTCCATTCCCGCTCCGGGTGACTGTCTGTGAGGAGTTGGTGTGTTCTCCCCGTGTACGCGTGGGTTTCCTCCGGGTGCTCCGGTTTCCTCCCACAGTCCAAAAACACACGTTGCAGGTGGATTGGCGACTCGACAGTGTCCGTAGGTGTGAGTGAATGTGTGTGTGTCTGTGTTGCCCTGTGAAGGACTGGCGCCCCCTCCAGGGTGTATTCCGCCCAATGATTCCAGGTAGGCTCTGGACCCCCCGCGACCCTAAATTGGATAAGCGGTTACAGATAATGGATGGATGGATTTATTTTAGTTGTTGTGAAATCAGTCTCAATGCTCAAACACCTCTAAAGACATAACTTGATGATTTGTAAGCAAAACCAGACATTGAAGATAATATCTAAATCTGTACTGTAGACACGTAGGCTGTCCCAATTCTTAGACGCCTCATTATGATGTCAACTAAGATATCTTAATTTGGCCAAATTCTAAGGCAGCATCGAACCCTTCCTTAGCCGCGAAGGCAATCCCAGGATGCAATGCAAGAACAACTCCAGTCAATTTCGCTCTTCTCCCAGAGCAAGAATTATTAAAAACCCTTTAAAAACAAAAAGAATAGAATCACAGACACTGAGGCAACAATAGCCGCTGAGGTAAAAAAAAATACAGCAGTTGTGTGCGGTGGGTGGGAACAAGCCATGACGCAGTCGCTTTCTAACAAGTGCCTCAGTAATCTACCTCATGAGGACATATGACCGTTAGAACACTGTCTACGTTAACAGTGCCTACCTAGACAGCTCACTAGGTTTTGGGACACACCTTGCATGACTTTGTGCCCAAGTTCAGCTCCGGTGTTCTGATGACCTGTGCTGCCATAGTGTACTTCTAAACATACAGTTGTTAGAGTCCATGTTAGTGGGCTCTACTTTACATGATTTTCTCAATGACAATTGAATAAACCAAAATCTGTAGTGTCTGAAGGGCACAGACCCAGATTTTTTGCATTCCTATTGAAGTATACACCAGTCAGAAGATATTCTTTTTGAGGTGAGTCTGAACAGTTTCTCTCAACAGCCAATGAGAACATGGAAACCCAAACAAACACAGCCAAAAATAAAAAAATAAATAAAAAAATGAAGAAAATTGATGAGGTGTTCATGTGTGTAGTGGGGTCCGTGTCTGTACAGTGTAAATTCCAAAACTCATACTCACTACAGTGTGCATTCTCTACTCACAGAAAAGTGTTTTACCGATTAGCATCTTACTTTACGCCTGTGCAAATGCTAATAAGTACTACAGCTTGTCAGTATGCCAGCTTTGTTGTTTTTATTTGCATTTCCATGTAACAGAAATGTATGCAAGTTTGTGTGATTTCATGAGACCTTGTTCAACATTGCCTCAGTAGCACCTCAGTAGCAGTTTCACCTTGTGAAAGGTAGTCATTCCATGTTCAGTATATGATGCTCATTTATTTCACTCCCAATTTATCAAAAAGATAAATAAAATCAGGTAAGAAGTGTGAGATGCCCAGGCTTTTAAAAATCTGTTCAAATTGTTTAGAGTACCTGATGAAAGCAAGACATCATACCTCCATATTGAGTTAAAGAGTTTGTGACAGAGTAATGCAATAGCTAAAAAAATCCCTTATATTAGCATATACTAATAATATATGTTGATATAATATTTCTGTCCTTATGTTTTTCCATTTCCTTGTTTGATCTCATTTCCTGAAACAGGGCTCATAGATTTGAAACAGCTTTTGCTATGTTCCTTCGCCTTCTAATAAACTTCCCATGATTTAATTTTAGTTTGGTTCCATTAGGTGACATTTGTGAATTTATATCTGGTCTTCTGTCTGTTTTTATATGTAACTGTTTGTCATAATCTTTCAGAAGCCTACAGGCACGTAGGATCTTATTTAACCACTCTGACGTTTCTTGTAAATGGAGATTATGATTACTGCAATAGTGTATTTTAAATTGTAACACCTCTCTCTCTCTCTCTCTCTCTTTCTCTCTTTCTCTCTTTTTTTCTCTCTCTATTTCTCTCTTTCTCTCTCTCTCTCTCTCTCTCTCTCTCTCTCTCTCTTTTTTTCTCTCTCTCTCTCTTTTTCTCTTTCTCTCTTTTTCTCTCTCTTTCTCTCTCTCTCTCTCTCTCTCTCTCTCTCTCAGGCAAGCGTGGGCTCTGGTGTCAATACTTGGTGGAGGAAATGGCTCGTGCACTGAAGACACCAGAGAACATGAGAACCATGACACCGGAGGCAGGGCCCTGGCACGACGAGACTTTGTAACTGTCGACGGTGTGCGTTTCTCTGTGTCAGCCTACAGCGAGTGGAGGAATGGTATGGCTCTTAAACCATGGTGATATGTTTGGCAGAATTTTGTCACTTTTAGTAGTTGCCTACATGACAAAATCACATTCAAATTCATTTACGTTTCATCACATCTTTTCAAACTGCTGTTCTCGGGTTGTATTTATTTATTTATTTATTTATTTATTTATTTGTTTGTTTGTTTTTTGGTTTCGTAACTTGCTTTAGCTGGTATAATGAGCGTAGAAGGCACTATTCTACCCACCATAAAGAGAGAGAGAGAGAGAGCAGTTTTCTTGAACTCTCGACCAACAATATTAGGACAAATATTGAAACGCCAACATTTTTCAGGCTGGAGATATGCGGCTTATTTGGCATCAATTCACCTGTCACCATTCACTTCAATGATTTTCATGAAATGATTCAAGAAATAATTGAACACATGCATTGATGCAGAATCTATAATTCTTCTTCATGGTTAAGTTTGCCATTGTTTAAAAGAACATTTAACTCAAAGATTTATGACACATCTGTAATTTTTTAAGTATGTAAAAGAGCTTTAACTGACCTTATTCAGGATCAGAACGTTTTTAAATAACTATTCTTTAAATACTCCTTCAGAGAATAAGACTTATACTGTTTAATTAGTGCATAGTGAAGCTTTTTCCTTTGTCCGGTCAGAGAGCTGTCTCCAGGGTAGTTGTAGTGACCTCTCTAGCTCTAGGAAGCTTTTCCTGCATTGCTGAGAAACAAAGGCATCTCTATGCATCCGATTCTCGCTATTTGGACTTGTAGATGACCAAGTGAGCAGCTATTATCAGCGAGTGATTAGCGTGACTGGAGTTGGGCTGACTATGTGACGGCTTGCAGTGACAGGACCAGTGTTCACAGTGCCCTCACTGACCACATTGGTCTGTTTCAGCTTTAAATTATAGCTGTGCTGGTCTAGGAATGTTCCTTTTGTGGCATATTCTATCACATTACAACTACTGTCGCTGTTTTTGTGGATTTGAAATGCTCCCAGGTGTTTTTGCAGTTTTTATCGTTTATTGGTTGCTGCACAGTTTATTAGCCCTGCTCCCTCTGTCTGTAATGGTCAGTTTTAAACCAAAGACTGCTCTTTTGTGGTGGATCATCCTCTGTACTGATGTGTCCGTGTCCTGTATGTTGCTGGGTTTATCAGACACTGTTGTGGCTGGAGTTTTCCCACGTTTTCACTGCTGCCACTAGGTTGAGAGTTGTCCACCATCCAAAAGAACCATCCAAGAATGCCTCAGTGGTCAGAAATGAGGCGTGTTTATGGCACGGCATTGTTGTATTATAACAGTACTGTGGATGTTTATTAGATGACTGCATTCAGCTGCAGGATATTATTTTGTGCATGCCTTCTCAAAGAACTTTAATCTATTTATTGCACACCCACCTGGGGGACAGCACACTCAGATGGGCGTGTGAAGGTGTAGCAGCAAACATTCCGAAGCCCCTCCTCAAACTCTCAGTACACACGCAACTCTTAGACTCTTAAATAACCCTTCAGCCTGCAGTGAAATGCTATGAATTTGAGGACACGTTCCTTTCTGTTTAAAATCTACTGTTGGCTGTTTCAATGCCATGCATATTTTATGGTATTCACACGTCAGTTTTGTTTCTCTGTTTCTCTATTTGATCTGTCTATGATCTATCTGGAATATTAATAGCTGAAGCACCAGCTCAGACTAGGCCTGGGGAGATAAAAAAAATAAAAGGCGCCAGTCATTTTTACCCAGCTTTTTTTCCCACTGCAATTTGTTTGTTTGAGGTAATTTCACAAAAATTGTTAACATTCCAATTTTCTGTACCATGCACACAGTAAGCTGTTTATATTTCAGTACAGTAGGTGGCGGTAGGGGTGGGCGATATGGCCCTAAAATAATACCACAGTATTTCAGGGTGTTTTGTTGATAACGATATTCTAGGCAATATAAATAAAGCCCTGAAAAACACCTTCATTCATTTCAAGAACACACAATTGGAACAAAGTAATATGTTATTAATTATATTAAATTAATAATATTTATAACTTCTTATTAAAATTATGTTTAATAACATTTTATTTTCGTACAAATCTAACAATTTCAAACATCCATCCATCCAATTTTAGGGTTGCGGTGGGTCCAGAGCCTACCTGGAATCATTGGGCACAAGGCGGGAATACGTCCTGGAGGGGGCGCCAGTCCTTCACAGGGCAACACACACACACACATTCACTCATACACTCACACCTACGGACACTGTCGAGTCGCCAATCCACCTGCAACGTGTGTTTTTGGACTGTGGGAGGAAACCGGAGCACCCGGAGGAAACCCACGCGGACACAGGGAGAACCCACCACACTCCTCACAGACAGTCACCCGGAGCGGGAATCGAACCCACAACCTCCAGGCCCCTGGAGCTGTGTGACTGCGACACTACCTGCTGCGCCACCGTGCCGCCTCAATTTCAAACATTCAGAATAAAAAAGAAATGTTTAAAATAAATGTTGTAAAATGTAACTTACCTAAGATTCTGATAATGTATAAAATATATACAGAATATTGATGTTTTATATTCAAACCACCTCCACACGACCGAAGTCACTCCTCCTTAGGAGCAAATTTCCACCGTACCTTTCTCTGTGCCTAAGTGACGTGTAATGAACGTACCCATGTGACTGCATGACATCATTACAAAGACAATCAGAATATCATAATCATCATGACATTGATTTTTCTATCGTTTAAAAAAAACTATCCATTCACTTGTAACAGGAAAAAAAAACACCATGAAAGCACCATAAACCTAAAAAAAAAAATCTGAAATTATTATCTCGGTTATACATATTTATGACACATTTTATGACTGTGACACCATTTTTTTTTAACCCCCATTCTGTCCCGTTGTCCCTACATATCAAAAAATTCATGGTGTTTAATCGAGCCTCTAAACCCTTCCTTTATCTCTCTGGAAGGTTTCCCCATATCCGGGTTCCAGGTGGATGCAGTGGACCAGGTGGTTCTGACCCTGCAGGATGACGTCAGCAGCTGGAGACCTGGGGAGCGGATCGTCGTGGCCAGCACAGACTACTCCATGCACCAGGCTGAGGAGTTCACCTTGCTGCCCTGTCCACACTGCACGAAGAGACAGGTCCTAATACAAGGTGAGATTGAGGCTGTCTGATTGAAAAAATAATTCAACAAATAATAATAATCTAGATTATCCTGATGGAAAAACGGATGACAAAGCATAACATATGTGTATTTTGTGCCTCTTCCTCATGCAGTCAGATGTTTGTAATTTAACACACTACCATGAATAGCAGCTTGTACAACTGTACTGTACTCTCCAACAGCAAAAAACAATCTGTTTGCTGTAACAAATAGGGTCTAGGGTGGGGCAATTTGATAATATACAATGAAATGTGAGCACCCCAACAGAAACAGACCCATCTTTTTATTGACTCCCAGATAGACATAAATGTCAACAGTACTAACGTTACTGGCTACTGATATGAAGAATAGAAAAATAGAAAAATAAAATAGCAAGCGAAGATTTGTTAGCTAACCCCACATCCCATTCTGCCTGGTCCACAATCTACTTCAGGACGAATAAACTTTGCCCAAACCAGAACTACCACACGGCAACACACAAACTTGTAAACACACCCTTGTCAGTTTTACTATGTACAACACACATGCTTTGAAACAGTAAAGCACTATGGTAGAATGTGATACTGCTCAGTCCTAGTGTGTATGTAGCCTCCTGCGCTGCAATTTTTACATTTTATTACTCTTTCAAATATAACTTGTGTTATATTTGTGTTACTTGTGTTATACACCTCCGGGTGCTCCTGTTTCCTCCCACGGTTCGAAAACACGTGTTGGTAGGTGGATTGGCGACTCAAAAGTGTCCATAGGTGTGAATGTGAGTGTGTGTCGCCCTGTGAAGGACTGGCGCCCCCTCCAGGATTTGTTCCCGCCTCGTGCACAGTGATTCGGGTGGGCTCCGGACCCACCGCGACCCTGAATTGGATAAGCGGACAATGAATAAATGAATGAAATATAACTTGGAATACTATCGAAAGTGATTGACTGTATATATGGAGTTTATGCATTATTTATTATAAATAAATAGATCTCACATAAAGATTGTTGGAAATGTGTTGATAGTAACAGTGCGTAGGTGTGTTTGACTATAGCCAGAGAATTTTCAGATAGAAACTATAATTCAGACACCCATGATATGCTTCATTACCTACACCAGGTGTGGTCAGTAAGGATTGGAGGGTGGTAGATCTTCAGAACTAGGATTGGGGACCCCTGATCTATCTGAATTATCTCTATATCCATCAATGTTCTCCTTCCAAGATCACGAGTGTATGCCTTATCCATGCATTAGGAGAGGACAAAATCATCTTTTTTTTTTTTTTTCCTTTTTTCTTCTGCTAATTTTTACTGCTTATTACCTTCTGCCCAAACCCCACTGTGTTTACAGCTGGAATGTTTGAATTGTTTCTCAGCTTTTGAACGTATAAGCCTCAGGGACATATATAAGTGGATACCAGTCTTTCAGTTTAGTCAAACAATGTAATAAACCACAGCTGCTGGCAAAGTAGATAAGGGATTTTTTCTCATGATACTGTATTGACTGAAATGGATGAATCTTCCTTTGGGACAGGAAAAGACATGGGGGATGTACTGATGTCTGGATATGTATTTGTGTGATACACTAGGAATGGGTTTTTTTACCATTAATAATTTTGGCCATTAGAATATACCTATATGACCTTATATAAGATCTTATACATAAGAATATAGTGTGGAAACAGAGTCCATTAGGCATTGGGGTTAAAAAAACAAACAAACTGTACATGAAAAACTAGAATTGCAATAATTGAATAGACCCATACATTGTATATGTGACTCAGTCAGTCCTCCTCCATCTTCCAAGAGTTGAAAGGATCCCCTGCCCATAGAGTAGTTCTGTAACAGCAACCTGTCAGTGAACTTACTCCTCTATTTCTTAATGATGGTGTTTACTACGGTTTTGGCGCTTAATAAAAGTGAAACATTTGTTTTCTTGAGAATCCTTGTGTATTCAACTGTTCTGCTGGTTTGTTAAAAGAGAAAAGTAAATCTCAATGAGGAGTGTCTGAAATGTGAACTGCTGTGACCAGAGGCACTTGGCAGTAGGCAACACTGACCTGTACACAGATTAGTTTGAATGTTTATGTTTATAAAACCGTGCAAAGTCCTTACGTGTCCTGTGGCTTGTTTTAACAACAGCCAAGACATTTTATGCCACTCTGCCATGAGATTTGTTCTGCTTCCAGACCTAAAATATTCTACATTCCTCGACTCTGGTCACTCACTTTGCCAAGTCTGGACTTGGGGGCTGAAATGATACTCAGACTTTCCTCTGCTAAGAGTTCTTTGCTTTTTGAACAATAGTTTGGCAAAAGCTGTCTCTCTTTAATATACCCCCCCCCCTTTTTTTTGGGTTAAGGGAAAAGTATGTTAATTAGTTCACTTTAACACATGTGTGCAAATGTTCAGAGATACTGTTTTGAAAGTGCAGCCATTGTAACCACAGATGTTCAGATTAGTGATGCATGTATATTATTTGCCGTTATGTGCATTTTTAAATTTTTTTTATTGTTTTCCTTCATTGGTCTGATATTGGAATTTTGGCCGATATTACGACCAATAACTTGGTGCCTTTTTTTGTGCTTGTGCCTGTAAATTGTCTGCCATGTGGCCATTTTTCACAGTTTCTGCAGAGAACAGTTTCTGGGAAACTGGTGAAAACTAATTTAAAATATGAGCGACGCGCACACAGATAGCAATGTTAACCCACACACAGCAGGCTGAACGACGGTAAGATACTCTCAACCACCAGAGTGAAGGAGCCCTTATTTAAAACACATGATAATAGATATAGAGTCACTCAGCATCTGAATTTATTACTGATTACAAACACTTGCTCAAACACACTCTCTCCCACGGTTGCTCACGCTGAACTTTGTGCCCCACTTACCTTAGCTCTCCAAAACAAACCCGGTGCTGCACTAATTAGTGCCCCTCTAGAAACCATTCATGTGGAACCACCACTAAACCTTTGATAAAAGTATAAATGAACTACATCTAATAAACTTAAAGGATAAAATTAAAAAGTGCAGAAATGTACAAATACTGAAGAAAAGGTTTGTCCTATGAACACAAGAATTTGTTTTGCTTTAATCCCATATGAATTTGCTTTAATTACAAAAAGATAAAATTATCGGTTATTATCTGTATTGGCTACTTCAAGGTGTTAATTATCGGTTATTGCATCTGCCCAAAAAATTCAAAATTGGTGCATCCCTAGTTCAGATGTGTACCTTCAGCTTAAGAGAACCTTGCTCACTGTCAAGCTTTGGTTTGAGGCGCAGTGAAACGGTGTTCTCTGGTTTGATAGAGCTCTATGTGACAAATTTGTGATAAATTGTGATCGTTCCAAATCAGTTCCTAACCTCTCTAATGTTTGTGTGGGTGAGTTCAATGAAATCCTCACTGCAGTGACCCACAAACCACAAACTGTAAACCAAAAATCAGTGTATGTTGTGTATGTCTTAGGGAAGCCACAGTTCACACACATGGGTGAGATTGTGGATGGAGTGGATATGAGGGCGGAGGTGGCTCTGCTTTCCAGAAACATTCTGATCCAGGGAGAGATGGAGCGCTCCTGCTATGCTAACAACTGGTGCCAGTACTTCAGCCATGACACCTTTGGAGGACATGTCAAGGTCAGATTATTTGGAAAATATGTGTTTATGGTTTTTAGTTAAATCAAATTCCACCCCCCCCCCCATTTTAGTCACTGCTAGTTCTGGCCAGTAACTCACTCTTTCCTATGATATGGGTCATTAGGGTGGAGGCTAGCACATGTTTTCCTCTGAGATCTGTGAAGGCGCTAAATGTCTCTACACATTACAAAAAAAAATTTTCCCAATTCTCTTACATCAGTAGACAGATGCCTGCATTGTCATTATTACTACTGTGGGGAGGGATGTTTGACCAGCAGATGTTTTGGCTCAAAATGACATGTAATCTAGTGATGCAATATTAGGGAAAATGGCAGTAACTGGACAGTGTTTAAATAGAAATAATTGATACATTTACATCTGCATTTAGATCTGCATAAAAGACATTATATATAGAGTTGGCAATTGTGGAAATTGATACTTTAAAACAAAGAGAAATTTTTCATTAAGAAACCAACCATGTCTGCAATAACAGTCTGCACCTGCCAAGGGAGAGAGGTTGTGTGCTTAAGCCCCTAACTACAAAAACAAATTACCATGTCAGAATTCAGTGATGTGAAACCATAAGCACTATTGAGATGTTGAGATGTGGACAAAAAGAGACATCTTCAAAGTGATCTTCCTTTCATTTGTCTGCAAATCCTTAACTAAACACTAAGCATGTGGAAGAGGTAGTGTCTCAACATTCTCTGTCTCTGTCTCCAGATCCTGCGTAATTTCTCCTCAGTACATTTGTCTCAGGTGGAGCTAAAGAACATGGGTCAGCAGGCAGTCAGGGGCAGTTACCCCATCCACTTCCACCTGTGTGAAGATGTAGACCAGCGAGGGGGATACAGTCAGCCAACCTACCTCGACTCTCTGTCCATTCACCACTCCTTCTCTCGCTGCGTCGCCATCCACGCCACCAATGGCTTGCTGGTGAGGTTTTTTTTATTTATTTCTTTTATTATATTTCAGTAATTCACTTCAAAAAGTGAAACTCATATATAGATGCATTACAAACAGAGTGATCCATTTCAAATGTTTATTTCTTTTAATGTTGATGATTATAGCTTACATGAAAAAGTCATTGTTTCCGAAAATTAGAATAATTAACACAAAACACCTGCAAAATTTTCCTAAGCCTTTAAAATGGTCCCTTAGTCTGGTTCAGTATGCTACACTACCATAGGGAAGACTGCTGACTTGACAGATATCCAGAAGGCAGTCATTGACACCCTCCTGCTGTGTCCAAGCATATTAATGGAAAGTTGAGTGGAAAGAAAAAGTATGGTAGAAAACATGGATAACTGCAGCCTTGAAAAGATTGTCAAGAAAACGCCATTCAGAAATTTGGGGGAGATTCATAAGCAGTGGATTGCTGCTGGAGTCAGTGCTTCAATAGCCACCACATACATATCCAGGACATGGGCTACAACTGTCACATTCCTTGTGTCAACCACTCATGACCCTGAGACAACGCCAGAAGTGTCTTACCTAGGGCAAGCAGAAAAAGGACCAGAAAGTTGCTCAGTGGTCCAAAGTCTTGTTTTCAGTCTTGATTTTTCATTTGGAAATCAAGTTCCACAATCCAAGCTGCTTGAGATCTAGTAGGAAGTAGTGATGGTTTGGGGAGCCATGTCATCTGCTGGTGTTGGTCCACTGTCAGCGCAGCCGTCTACCAGGAAATTTTAGAGCGATTCATGCTTCCCTCTGCTGACAAGCTTTACGGAGATGTAGATTTCATGTTGCAGCAGGACTTGGCACCTGTCCACACTGCCAAAAGTACCAATACCTGGTTTAATAACCACAGTATCACTGCTTGATTGGCCAGCAAAATCACCTGACCTAAACCTCATAGAGGATCTATCAGCTATTGTCAAAAAGAAGATAAGAGACACCTGATCCAACAATGCAGATGAGCTGAAGGCCGCTATCACAGCAACCTGAGCTTCCGTAACACATCAGCAGTGCCACAGGCCGATCGCCTCCATGACACGCCACATTGATGCAGTAATTCTTGCAAATGGAGCCCTAAACAAGTACTGAGTGAATTTACTGTACATTTCACTAGGCCAACTTTTTCTGTATTAAATTTTTTTTACAGTGGTCTTATATAATATTCAAATTTTCTGAGATAACGACTTATGCATTTTAATTGGCTGTACGGCATAATCTTCTAATCTTCAACATTAAAAGAAATAAATAGAATAGATCACTCTGTAGTGAATCTATATAAAACGAGTCTCACTTCTTGAATTGATTTACTGAAAGAAATTCAGTATTTGATGATATTCAAATTTATTGAGGTGTGTGTGTGTGTAAATTAGAATATCATCTAATAGTGAATATCTTTCAGTAAATCAATTCAAGAAGTGAGACTCGTTCTATATAGATTCATATATATATAACAATTATTATAACATTAATAGTAGCATTAATAGTATTGCAACCTTTTAAATGCAACATATGAGTTGTTCAATTCATACAGTGAATTATTTATTTATTTGGATAGAAGTTGTTCAGCGTTGATAAACAGTACTTGACCTTGGCTGCTGTGCTTTTTTTAAAATTAGGTAAGGGACACTGTTGCCCATGACACATTGGGGCACTGTTTTTTCCTGGAGGACGGTACTGAGCAGAGGAACACATTCTTCCACAACCTGGGCTTAGTGACCAGACCAGGCACCATCCTTCCGACTGACCGCAATGACACCATGTGCACTGAGATCAGAGACAGAGTGCACAAAGGCTATATTCCTTCACCAGCCACAGAGTGCAAGTATGAAACTCTCATGAACATACACAAAATATTTTAGCATAGAAAATGTTACAATGTACAAGTGTAAATAGACTTTGTAGCTACAATTGAAAGAGATTTATGGTAAAGATGCCAAACTTTAACATGGAAATAATGTGTTTACATGTCAAAGAAAGAGAGGGATCCTTTTTATAGTTGTATATTCTCAGAGTTATCACTTTAATCTTCTATGTGTGTGTTCTCTAGAGCTGTGTCTACGTTTTGGATTGCCAACCCAAACAATAACCTGATCAACAATGCAGCAGCAGGTTCACAGGTAAATCTGACTCTGGTCATAAATAAAACGATTAAATCTAGAACGTTTCAGTGGATTTAATTCAAGTCTTTGAAAATTGACTACTGACTGTATCTTGATTGTGGGAGGCATTTGAAAAACTACAACTGCCTTGAGGGGAAATTTTTGGGGTACAGGCTGTTCTGAATTATTTTTCTTTTTCTTTTCTTTTTTTCTTCTTTTATTTGGCCGTTATGTGCAGAATATTGAAGGAAGATGAATGTGATTGTGGTCCTAACTAATATTTACTGTCTGAATCCCTCGAGGGTCAAAACGAGTAGTTAGTCAAATTGAACTATATTTAGCTCTCAAAATGGACCATATGTGTAAGTGGTGTCTGCATGGTTTTGGGTAAATTGTGTGTAGGTCCTTTTCCCTGGCTGAAAGTTTGTGTTATTCATCATTCTGTGGGCAGCATCCTGTGTCCACTGATGAAAGACCAGAGTATGACTAATACAAACAGATCAGCAGCAACAAATGAGCCAATATCTCTGGCTAAACATCTAAATGGGTAACCAACAAGGTAGGTTTGTCTAATATTGGCCAGTGAGTAGATACCGTTTTTTAAAAACTCCAGCAGCACTGCTGTGTCTGATCTCCTTTTACAAGCGTAACACACACCAACAACAAAACCAGCACAATGTTAGTGTCCCTTCTGTGATCCACTACAAATATTACCTACTCTGTAGTAGTCATGTGGAGGTCCAAATCATTAAAGAATATTGTGAAAGAGGGCTTACAAAGTGTGCAGAGCAACAGGTGGACTATTGTCTGCAGGTGTAAAATAGCAAAGAGTACATATGGAAAGAGGTACTGATAAAATTGACAAAGAAAGTAGAAACAAAGATGTGGCTTTAATGTAATGGCTGTTCAGTGTATAAAGTGTATTAGAAAAGTGGGATAAAAAGGGGGAATCTATTGTAATTCTAAAATAATTATAATACATTTATTACATAAGTCCTGTGCCAGTTATTGTTTGTATTATTATCTGGGATTAAAGAGTTAATCTGGTAATAATAGAATTCCTCACAAGTTAAATCTCCTTTCCCACTCTGTTATTAAAAATTTGATTGGCTTTGTGTGTTCTGAAGCTGGTGGTTTGTGTTGATCTGGCGTGTTGTGCGTAGCAGAAGGTTACGTAAACACAGGGATATGCCAGAGGTTTATCCTCTAGTTATTACAGTACCAGGAGAAAATGCTGAATTCATTTTCCAGAGAGAAAAGGGCTAAGGCTACCATAGCTGGCTTTAAATGTTGAGATGTTGTGCATTATGTCTGATTTAGTGGTTTTACACATCTAGCATTATACAGTGACTGCTATTTGATTCTGTGGAGATATAAACTCTTATATACTGTTCTGTCGCTCAACATTACATCTGTCCTCTGTCCGTTTGATAGAATTTCTCAATGGAATATGTTGTGCAAAAGTTATAAATCATTTTTGTGTAACGTTTAATTGTGATTCAAATTCAAATGTTCTCCCACTCTTTTGTCATTGTATGTAAACTCATTCATTCATTCATTCATTATCTGTAACCGCTTATCCAATTCAGGGTTGCAGTGGGTCCAGAGCCTACCTGGAATCATTGGGCACAAGGTGGGAATACACCCTGGAGGGGGCGCCAGTCCTTCACAGGGCAACACAGACACACACATTCACTCACACACTCACACCTACAGACACTTTTGAGTCGCCAATCCACCTGCAACGTGTGTTTTTGGACTGTGGGAGGAAACCGGAGCACCCGGAGGAAACCCACGGGGACACGGGGAGAACACACCAACTCCTCACAGACAGTCACCCGGAGCAGGAATCGAACCCACAACCTCCAGGCCCCTGTAGCTGTGTGACTGCGACACCTACCTGCTGTATGTAAACTGTATAGAATTAAAATGGACACAACATAACATAACATAAGTACGTATTAATACCCTATATTTACCATCAATATTACCATATTCTAAATCATCTAAACTAAATCTTACACCTAATTTTGTATACAATATTATCCTCAAGAACAGAGCATGATTTGTAGCTCTTTTTCCTTGAAATAACCCAATGACTGCAGTGACAAATAACTTCTTACCTGAGATGTTCAAACTGGTTTCTTTTTAGGTATTTTGTTTTTTGTTAAATAAAATAACTGTGGTCATTTTTATACTAGGCAAGTTACCATAAAATGACAAAAGAGCGGGAGAATGTTTGTTTGTTTGTTTGTTTGTTTTTACTCTGTCCATCCAGTAGGGCTGGGCGATATGGACAAAATAAATCATATTCTGATATATTTTAGCTGAAAAATTATTTTTCTGTGAAAAAAATGTTTTATGAACATTTTATAAACAGAACATTCAGTTTTATGTTTTATCTCAGCCTCATCTCTCAATATTCAAATGAAAATCAAATGTCCTTGTTTAAATATGTTTAAGACAAAGATTTTCATTGGGTGTCTTAACTTTTCCCCATAATTGTACATTGAAAAAAATTGTGTTATAAAGCAAAGCTAAACAAGACATTTATCAAAATAAAGATAGACGTACATGAACAATTACTTTATTCATTTACAGACATGCAGTGTCTGTAATAAAGTACTTTGAAGAACAGTGTAAAGGCTTCGGCTCTGTGCTCCCAGTGTGGTTTTCTGGGAAATAGCTCGTCTGCAGTCACGCGATTTTAATCTCCCAATCTTCAATAAAATGGATAGTCACGCTCAAATATGGCTTAGATGCTACTTGACCATATATCGTCGTCAAAATGTTGTACTCTCACGAGTTGGTTGGAAAGGGTCTGTCAGATTTAAATGTGCATTAGGCAGAGCTTCTTGTGCAAAGAAATCATGACTGGGCAGTTGGTATCATGGGTCAAGAGTTCTAATCAGCTTTTAATCAGCCCTCTTGCTCTACTGTTGAGACGGGGATCATACCCTTTGCTATTTAGTAAACTACCACTTTAGTAATACCATGCCACTTCATAATTTTTTTTTCATAAGGCACAGCGTTAGCAGATAAAGCTTGCAATGCTGTCTGAACTGGTTTAGGGTAACTGTACTGGGACGTGAATGCTTGAGAACAGCAGCAGCACCTCAGAGTTTAACAGCTTCGTACAGAAGTTTGTGCTGCTGTTGTAAGTGGTGGAATAGGCTGGTAGTACTCCTGCATTTTGATACTACCTCCTTTCGGGATTCCCTGCAGATACTCCATTTCTGCCAATAAAATCCGAACCATTTCTATATAGCCAACCCGCTGTTGTTCTTTTTATTGACCAACTCCTCTTCACGCTCTGTGTTACTTGTGTGTGTGAGCACGCGGCTGTGAGCAGGGCACAGTTATTCTTCAGTTTTTTTCTATCTGATGTAGATGATGTGATGCCATGTCAGATCTTGCATGGTTGTTACGAGTGACTTATTGTATCTTTTCCTCCAGTCCCATGGTCATATGTGGTTTGAATCAAAATGTTATGGCATATGTTACGTATCACGATTGTGTCTTTTATGTATTGTGGTAGCTTATGTTTTAAAATATTTAAAAGTGGGGTTATGAGGTTTCATTAGATGGATAATACACTTATGTGTCTGACTCTCTCTCTGTCTCTCTCTATCACTAGGATGCAGGGATTTGGTATATCTTCCACAGCTCTTCCACAGGCGACACTCATGGGCTGGTCCCTGAAACAAAAGCTGAATTAACCCCTCTAGGCATCTTCTACAACAACCGAGTCCACTCTAACTTCAAGGTAAAGCAGTTCCAACTCAAACCGATCTCACTGGGTTTAAGAGGAACTCCATTCTATTCTTTTCCCCAAATTTGAATAATTCAGTCAATATGTTGTAAACTATTCATATCCAAGTGGTTTGATGTGAAATAATTTATTGCTTATTGATTTACTGTAGAGACACTTACTGCCTCTTTTATTGTAGTGGTGATGGGAACCATACAGCAGTATGACTACAGCACGACTGTCCATATATCTTCTGAGTTTAAATGGAATTTAGATATTGACAGAATCTGAAAAAATGCAGTTTCATTGGTGATTTATTTTGCCTTATATCACAAAACATGCATTTAACGAGTTAATCTCACTTCATAATCCACCTACATCAGCATAGATGCTAGTCTCTCCACTTGCTGCATTTCTTGGGCAAGTGCTGGTCAGCACTTTTAAATAAGCGTTTTGAGCTCTGAGTTTATAGGACTCATGCAGGGTTGACTTTTACACAGTAATATGGCCTGTACATGTTATTAAATCTCATGTGTTTTCTTGTTAACTCTGTGTATATGTACAGTACATATAAATAATAGTGTTTTCACTGTAGGAATCATTTATGAGGAATATGTGATATGCTGCTGGTAGTGGAGAAGCATATGGAAGCAATTACCACAATTTACGACACATAAACAAATCATCTTCTCTGTTTCTCTGAAGCACTCTGCTGTTTACAAAGGAGTTCATGGCACACACCACACTCTATAATGCTCTGTTTCAGTAATTTATATGCTTCAGTGGGTTGAGAAATGTTGAAGGAAAGATTAACTGTACTTTGTGTGCTGTTTGAGATGAAGAGGATATTCTTTAAATATGTATATATTCAAATACCCAGTACAGAATTTATGGCTCTGTAGTGAGGAGTACCTGGGAAATTTCAGGTGGAAGTGAAGGAACAGCACTGTCCTCCTCCCTCGATCCATGGCTGAGGTGCCCTTGAGCAAGGCACTGAACACACAACTTGTGTGTGTGTGTGTGTGTGTGTGTGTGTGTTTCACTGCGACAGATGGGTTAAATGCAGAAGACACATTTTGTTGTACGTTGTACAATGACAAATAATTGCACATTGTCATTATCATTTTTTAATCGATTGGTCCTAATATATACTAATGCAAATATTATTTCATTTTATTTTACGTAGATTATTTTATTTTAAATTTCAATCCATTACTAAAAGATTCATTCTTAAGAAAAGGATCATGTGAATATTTGCAAATCATGAATTATGAAAAAAATGACTTGAGTCATTAAAATATAGTAATTTTTTTCAATGATCGACAGCATTATTGTCTGAATCTGTAAAGGTTGATCCACAAAATCTAAATTCATTAATTATAAGGGGTGTGTATAAATATTTTGTATATTAAATTTATTTGTTAGGGTCTAGGGCTAAATCCGGTCTTCTTTCTTTCACCAGGCGGGGCTTTTTATTGACAAAGGTGTGAAGACGACCAACGCTACTGCTACAGATCCTCGTGAATACCTCTGTCTGGACAACAGTGCCAGGTCAGACCTCTTTTACCTATTCAGATTAATTCTGTTCACACTACAGTTTAGGTCTGGAGCCCATCTGATTAGCCGGATTGTATTGGTCTTTCAGCAATAGTCAGATTTTTATCTGAGAGCTGCTTTTGTCTGGGTACTTTAGGATAGTAAATTGGTAAATTACACTCAGACTAGTAGTGTTGCTCACACACACACACACACACACACACACACACACACACACACCCTTACCACTCTGTGTAGCCTTTGTGTTAAGTAAACAGGGCAACAGTGATCCTGTGTTCTGAAATAGTGATGTTAGGAGCTAGTGCTTCTATTAATATTCCACCACTCAAAAAAAAAAAAAAAGTAAATAATAAAATTAAAATCAGGATAACAGGGGGACCCGTGTTAAATAGGTAAAGGGGATCTATGATCTATAATTTTATGCCTAAATGCTGGAGCTATAATATAGTGTAAATATAGTTACATACTTGTACTTGGAAGTTATTTTTAGCTGTGTGTGTGTGTGTGTGTGTGTGTGTGTGTGTGTCTTTGTACCCTGGAGAGTCTGATTCTGTTTACTGAGAAAACACTTCAGTTTAGATTGAGTTTCCTGTCAGCTCACTTGTGTGGAATAAGTGTGTGTGAATGGAAAAGCCCCCTGGCCTCCCATTCTGACCTGCGTGTGTAAACGTTTTATATTACTTTGTTTAATCATAGATATTTTACATACGCTGGCAGACTGACCAGTTTGTATGATGTGTGTTTGTCTGTGTTTACATTTCTATACACTGTATGTTCAAAACTGTCCTGACGCTCATAGTAAGTAAGTTTACAGTTAGTGAATCCCGCTACCTTAAAGGGCACCCATTGCTTACACTGTTGTTCATTAGTGCACAGCCTGTATAGTCTCCACTGAAAACCACAGACCAATAACTGTGATATTCATAAAAACATGCACATGCCTATGCTCGCCTTACTCAGTGCCAGTGACTTGGGTAAATGGGTGTAACGCCTTGCCAGCATTGGAGTGTGGAGCAGTGCAACTGCATTCTTTAGAGATATACGTTTAGGTAGGAGTTGAGGACCATAGAGCACATGGGGTGGAATAAAAATGCAGCAGGTGAGAAATATTCCTTGGAGCCAGGGCATGGAAAGCTTTAAAAACAAGGAGACTAGCAGCTGCATTTTGGACCAGCTGCAAGCATGACATGTTCAACTGGCAAAGTACAGAGAGTTGCACTAATTAATGTGAGAGGAGATAAAAGCATGAATTACTGTTTAATCTTTAAAAGACAAGCCGCTTTAGACTTTAAAACTCCACACCTGTTATGTCACCATCCTTTAGTTCCACAAGAAGTAGATTTTAAGATGAATTTCTTTCAGGTTTTATTTACTAGATCAGATTTCAGGAGATCAAACCTTTACATCCACTTTTATAGTATTTAGTGGCTTGGCTTTAGAAAAAAAAAAGGCTTAACTTGAATAAAATGCTTAGGACACAAGTTTCTCACAAGTAATCTTCTGGAATTTGAGTCTGTTCCTGCGGACAGAACTGGTATAATTCAGGCAAGTTTGTTGGTCTTCTTGCTCAAACATGCCTTTTCACTTTAGCCCACAAATGTTCGATGGTATTGAGTTCAGGACTTTGCAGTAGCTGCTTTTGTCACACAATGGAGGAAGGTTTAGGATCACTGTATTACTAAGTAATCTTTAAATTTAATGATTCAATCTACTGAAATGCACTAGAGCCCTTTCCTGTAAAACTGCCACCCCAGTGCTTCACACTAAACCCAGCTTATCCTCTAATATATATCTTTTATCTTTTTTTGCCTCTTCTGTGTACTCTTATTATTTATTTCGTCTGGCCAGAAATCACACCTCCAAAAGGCTAGGTCTTTGTCCAGGTGGCCATGCATGAGTTCAGTCTGATATTTAAGTTCTCTGTCTTGCAAGGCTGTGCGGCGCTCTGTTAATGGTGCATGTAAACACCTTTGGTATCGGATGCCTCCTCCTCCTTCACCAGAACACTAGTTGCCTTTGGTTTCACTTGAACTGCTTGGGCCGAAATTGATTCAGCCCTGGACCTTTGTGCCTATTTCTAAACAAAGTAGTGTTTGTGTTTTTTAAAATTTGCATACAGTTGTAGGGCTGTCCTGAATGCCATTTTTAGATAAAACCACTAACACTATTTTTTTTTAAATTAATTAATTAATCAATTAATTAGTTTTTTATTATTTATGTATTTATTTATATTTATTTATTTTAAAAAAATATTTTATTTATATGAGACTTGCTACAATGCTCTAATTTTGTCACATCTTTTCAAAAAATATTCTCCCAGAAGAAGTTTGGCCAGTCAATATGAATTTTAGCAAATTCTACCCATGAGTTTTCTTCATCAGTGCAGTTCTTCTGGGTCGTCTTCCATGGAGCAGTCCTCTGTGTGATCAGACCTCGACCTTGGAGGTCACCTTGTGCATCTTTTGGAAGATTTTTTTGGCTCTTTGTCTACCGTTCATGCTGTCCTCCTGTTGAGTCGAGGGTCAGTTTTTTTTTTTTCCTCTTGCGGCTACATCCGGGGAGTTTGGCTACTGTTGTGTGGACCTTAAATATGATAACATTTTCAACTATAGTCACAGGAACATCAAGCTGCCTGGAGATGCTCTTGTAGCCTTTATTTCTTTTGATTTTCTTTCTTATTTTATAAGAAATTTCCCCCATCACCCCGCTTAAAACCTATGATTGTAAAGCGTCCTTGGGTTTGTGAAAGGCCCTGTGTAAGTTGAACTAATTATATTATTATTTGTAACATGCTTGTCTGTACGATCTTCTCAGACAATACTCTACTTTATTTTCTCTGTTCAATGTGTTGCACTTCATGGTGCCAAACAGCAGAGTGATTGGAAAAGACAATTTGCTTTGCTTTACTCAGTCATGCAGTTGTGTATTAGAAATTGCTTTTAATTCCTCACTTTTCAGGAGGAATGATTCATTTTAGTTCGCTGTATGGTTATCAAAATATATGTCCATGTGTCTGTAATAAATGATTTTAAAATGACCTCTGATGTGAACATAGATATCCATTTTGTCTGGATAAAAATATGTCGTGAAAGTTGTGTAGGTTTTTATCCTAAATGTATGTAAACATTTGACATCAACTGTACATAGTTTGCCATTTCTGTTACTTGAAATCTTGGAGAAAACTCCATTAGCTTGAGAAAGCATCTACATATGGTACTGTTTCAGCTAATCTAGAGTGACACATTAGTTGTTTTTCAGTGGTAAAATGGGGATTCCTGAAATGGTAATTATCAGCACTGAATGATATGGTAAAGTAGTTCATGATAACATTTTAGAAGATTGCCCAGCCCTAGTCAATGTGGTTTCTCACTGCATCTCCCTCCCTCTCGCTCTCTTGTTCAGGTTCCGCCCTCATGAGAATGCAGACCCCAACAAGCCAAGGGTGGCCGCCCTGATTGACACACTCATTTCCTTTAAGAACAACGACATGGGAGCCTGGATCCGCGGAGGTGACATCATCGTACAAAATTCTGGGTACGCAACACATCATTATCCAGAATGTACCAACCCGAGCTCCACCCACAAATGTGTTTAAAGTTAAAATCTACAACCTGGAATTTTGTGTTTTATTCATTAATAATTATATTTATGGGCTCCTGAGTTCCGGCCCTATAATCAAGAGATTTTAAATCAACCTCTGGGGGTGCTCTGTCTGGGTGGGTGGGATGGCGCATGTTCTCCTCTTTTTACATTACTAGCCAGCACAGGTTTCTATTAGGCAACAGCCAGCCATTGTTTTCCACCAATCATGTTAAGCACAGCGATATTCATTCAGTCCACTATCCACCAAATTGCTGTAAAGCTGCTACTCTCTTAAAAATAAAGGTGCTACAAAAGATTATTTAAGCAATGAAATACACAAACCACTATTGTTTCCATAAAGAACCATTTTGCTAATGTGTTTAAACAGAGAACCTTATTACAGAGTGATGGATTTTTAAACCTCTGGAATTCTGTGAAGCTGCTTTGTGACAACATCAGTTGTGAAAAGCGCTATTCAAATACATTTGATTTGATTTAAACCTTCAAAAGGTTGTTCACACTTGGATATTTCTTAAACAAACATGGTTCTTTATGGAATCAAAAGTAGTTCTTCTGTGGCATCACTCAAAGAACATTTTGTAGGAACTTAATCAGTCTCAAGTTCATTTGGGTAATTATCATGACCGGGACTGGACCTGTGACCAGTGGAAAAAACTGAATAAAATCACCATTCCAGCTCCTCTACTGATTCCAGTTCTCCACTTTTAACTGTGAGAGGAAAAAGTGTTATAATTTTGATGTGTTTGCTACAGCTTTTGTGATTGTATGTATGTCATTATTTATTTATATTTAAATTTTCCTATAAGTCTTGTCCTAGCACCCATAACAAACACAGGAATATGTTTTGAGTGTAAGATGTATGGAATAATTCTGGGTAGGAGACAATCAGAAAAGAACTGCAGCTAATTATATTCAGATTTATATTAATATTTTGCTTAAATATTTCTCTGCTTTTTGTTTCTTTACAGTTTTGCAGACAATGGAGTTGGATTGTCATTTGCAAGGTACGGCTTGTGTGTGTTATTCCTCCAGCCGAGATCAATTCAATGTAATTCACTATATCTCTATCTTTATCTCTCAGTGATGGGAGTTATCCTAAAGATGCGGGCTCCAGTCAGGAGGTGTCAGAGTCTCTGTTTGTTGGGGAGAGTAAGAATTATGGCTCTAATGGAGGGCAAAATAAATACTGGGGTCTCGGAGGAGTGGACGGCAAGAACAGGACACTGCCCCGAAACAAGTGAGTGATTGAAATCTCAGCTGACCTTTGCTCTCAGGGAACATTAGTCATTTTGTTTATTAATATAAGCCGCTCCAGTATTTTCAGTCGACACGGGCAGTGAGTAGTTACATTCAACTAACTACTGAATTAAATATTCAGCGGATTTGTACCTTCCAGAATTATTTTTATTCATTTCTGTTTACTTAACATGTTTAATTTGATGGTGTTTTGTTGCTTTGCTGCTTTGTGTCTGTCTTTTTAAAGCTTTAGCTTTTTTTTTTTTTTAAGTTTTAGTTTTGTAAAAGTATTCATTTTAAGTTTCCTCCCAGAAATGTTCATTGACTGCTTTGATAAACATGATTCATCCAAAAATGTTGCGAAAATCACAACAGGGAATTGTGGTGCATCATGAGATGTTTGAATACTATGCAAATTTTTCCTTATGGCTGTGACTGCAATGGCTCCCTAATCCCTGATTAGCATTGTGCTATATAGTGAGGCACATAACTTAATAACATTAAATAGGATCTGTTCGAAATGGCTCCCTATGTTTTCAAACACTACTACAAAATGATGGAAACTCAAAATAATGCATTATATAGTGAATAAAGCACAGTTTTGGACAAAGCACTGTTTTTTTGTTCTACTTCATTTAATGGTGGTGTTCACAATAAAAAAAAATAAAAAATACCTGTACCATAGGTGGGTAACGTTGATGAAGGTTTGCTGTAGATGGATCTGACTCTAAATTCAGGAGAGTGCTAAATTTATGAAAGTAAACACATTTACAGAAAAGTTAAACTTTAGCCTCCTACAAACAACAGCCCCCCCCCTTATACATACTGTTCCACCTTAAAGGAACAAATGAGAGAACAGCGTTTCCCACAATCGTAGATGTCGCCTTTAACAGGCTGGAGCCTCCGTCAAGGTGTGCATTTTACAATGCCCTCTGTGTCATGAGCGCAGACATGTTCAGTCTTGAGGCTTTATGGGCATGATTAATGGTAGGAAAGCTCATTTTCAAATAATCAGTTAATACACCAATCTGTCTTGAGTATCTGCCCATCCCTAACGCACTTAAGTTCTTGTGCTGATAGATGATATATGTGTACTTGTAATCAAGTTGTATTTTTACTTCTACTCTCCTGGGAGGACTTCACAATAGATGTTTGATAGCCACATAAAAATTCTACTGCTGGAAGATTAGTTCCCCTTCAGCTTATCCCAGAAGTACAGGATTGTGCTTCATCGCTCCAGTGAAAACACGTCCCCTACTCCACAGACCAGTCCTTGAATTGTGTCCGCTGCTCTGAGAGTCTTTTAACTGTCCTGGCCTAAGGAATCCATAGCAATCACCACTTTATCACTTTATCATGATGTTTTTATGGTGAGGATTTTAAGTGAAAGGATCTGTCAGCTGTTGATCCTTTTTTTTTGCAGAGGCTTTCCTTTTGTTTGGTGCTGACCGCTGCTTTCTGTTTTAGAATTAGAATCACTTTATCGCACACAGAGGAATTTGTTCTCCACATTTAACCCAATCCATTTAGTGAAACATACATTTACACACACACACTGGTGAACACTAGGTGACAGTGAGCACACATGCCCGGAGCGGTGGGCAGCCTTAGCTATGGTGCCTGGGGAGCAATTTGGGGTTAGGTGCCTTGCTGAAGGACACTTCAGTTATGACCTGCTGGTTCTGGGGATTAACTGTGTTTATAAAACTCCATAGAGCTGTGCACAGCCACATTGAACTTCATGTGTTTTACTCTAACCCGTTACATTGAATAAAGTTGTAATTGTAATTCTAAAAATGAACAAAATGTTCTTGGTTTTCTTTGTTCTTTGGTGGTAGATGGCCTAGTATTTATTTTTAAATAAAATTAACAAGAAAAACACTGATGCTGGTGTTTATATTATGAACAAAACTTTGTGCTCCTTTTTCATTTTTTCATGCCTAATTTCTCTTTGTTATTATTATACATATGAATGCATTTTAATATTCATTAATTCATTCATTATCTGTAACCGCTTATCCAATTCAGGGTCGCGGGGGTCCAGAGCCTACCTGGAATCATTGGGCGCAAGGCGGGAATACACCCTGGAGGGGGCGCCAGTCCTTCACAGGGCAACACACACTCACACATCCACTCACACACTTAAACCTACGGACACTTTTGAGTCGCCAATCCATCTACCAACGTGTGTTTTTGGACCGTGGGAGGAAACCGAAGCACCCGGAGGAAACCCACGCAGACACAGGGAGAACACACCAACTCCTCACAGACAGTCACCTGGAGCGGGAATCGAACCCACAACCTCCAGGTCCCTGGAGCTGTGTGACTGCGACACTACCTGCTGCGCCACCGTGCCACCCCCATTTTAATATATCAATTAAAAAGATTATTTTTGAGAACTATTGTTAACATTTTTAGGAATCCCTTTCTTGTTGCCTCTTTTTTTTTTTTAGAAAAAAACCCTATGTTTCCAAACACTGATCACTTTTTTGGACACACCCACCTTGTATTTCCAATCGCTGGAAGCTTTTTTACTTCCACACACAGTTACTGGCCATTATTAGATACTCCCTTATAATACCTTTTACTTCCAGTTGCAGACAACTTTATTAACAACTCATTTACTTTCATCTGCTGGCCACTTTATTAGAAATAGCTTCCTCCTACCTTCACCTATTGGTCACTTGATTCTTAACACCAACCTTTGACTTACTGCTCACCTCATTAGAAATTCCCACCTTGTACTTCCAAGTAGTGACTATTACTTAAAAGCCCGAGCGAGTGTTCCTGTTAGGCTAAGAACGGTCCACCATTTACCAGCCAGTGAGCATTGTTGAAGGGCTAGAGGATGGTTAACTCAATGTGCACCAGCTGTTGGGCAATAGTCTCCAAACCAAGGTTTTTTTTTTTTTTTATAAAGTGACTGAACAGCTTCCCTGGTGATTCACTGTTTATGACTGCATGTGTTGTTTCTATCTGCAGGACATTTCCCATCCGTGGTTTTCAGATTTATGATGGACCGGTGCGGCTTTTGCGGAGCACATTTAAATCATACATCCCAACGTCCGAGCGCTTCACCAGTGCAGTGGGCTTCAACCTGAAAAACGTCTGGCAACTCACACCAAGAAACAACTTGTCCAGTGTCTCCTTCCTGCCCAGTGTGAGTCTCTCTCTCTGTGTCTCTCTGTCTCTTTTAAGTTCAGAAATAACTACTTAATTATGAGAGAGGGTAACATTTTAGAAAATGTAATTTAAATATTGTTGATCATCCTAATTTATGATTCGTCCAGGCAAACCTGAAGTTCAAAGATGTATAAGCATTTTGAAGTTGGGAAAACTTCTTCTGTGAATAGTGTCTTTGGATCTCTGAATTTTTATCCTACAATTTTTTTTTCTTGAAAGGAATTGCATTTTCCAGAATAAAGGGCAATGTACAGGCTGTGGAAGAGCCTTTTCCTAAGTCCTGTATCCAAGAGTGTGTGGAATTTCTGAAGCACTGTGCCAAACCCAGACCGCTGGCATTTTCCTTGTTATTTTTTTTGGACTCAGGCCGGGGCTTATAAACGGTTCTGGTTTGGGCTGTAGGGGGTTAATGGAGGACGAACCCATTTTTGTAGAGTTTTACTAGTCTGTTTTTGGGGTCTTCACCCATACAGCACTTTATATCAACCCCCAAGGATCTCAGTTATTACAAAAAGCTGACTTGTGTATTGAAATGTGTATTCACTGCCCCTAGTGTACAAACCGTACTTGGACCGACTCAGTCACTTTCATTTCTTTGTTAAAGTACATTAATAAAATACAAGTTATCAACTTTTACATTGTGGAGAGGGGCAGAAATCATTGGGTTGGAAATTAAGTCCCTATCAGATATGCAGCTAGCCCAGAACTTTTCAGGAAGTTGCCTGGTTTGAATCTTTTGTACCAGACACTACCCTGACTAAAGTCTTTGTAATGTTCAAGTGTGAAAAGGGCCAGTAATCTGCCAGAAAATCACAGTGAATTTGTCTCTTAGCCTAGGCCCATGCCTAAATCACGTGGAACATTTCCAGCTGTGAGAATACCTCTGACATGGAAGGCCCCCCGTTATACACTACTTTTGTCAAAGGGCAGCTCTGGAAATTCTCTGGACATATTCCATAATTCTATGGAATTTTCACAGCCCCTAAAGCAATATATATATTTTTTTCTATAGTGTTCGACTTTACCATATTTTTTGATTATTACAGTTTCCATTTGTTTTCAGGTGACTTTTTGTTTCCCAGTGCAATTTACAGTGATTTTCCACATCCAAAATTCTGTCTTAAAAGCTGCTTGCATTCTCTACTACTCCTGGTCCAAGTTTATTCCAAACACATTTGGTCATAATGGAGGTCTGGACTCTGGAGCAGCCAAAAATTCTTCTTCTTTTTTTTATTTTATTTTATTTTATTTTATTTTATTTTTTGTGTCCATTTCCATTACTCACTCGGCTTCTTGACAGCTCAACATCCGTTCAGACGGAGACATCTCTCTCTCTCTCTCTCTCTCTCTCTCTCTCTCTCTCTCTCTCTCTCTCTCTCTCTCTCTCTCTCATATTTTTTTACAGTCTAATATTTCTATTACCTATTTACTCTTGACTCTGTGAATCCTCCAGGCGACGCTGAAGGCGTTTTTTGGGCGGCCAGGTCAGTGGTTTGAGGGCAATGACCTGGATGGCGACAAGAACTCCATCTTCCACGATGTAGATGGCTCAGTCAGCGGTTTCCCCGACACATACGCGGTCAGAGCCGACAATTACCTGGTCCGCCACTCCGAGTGTGTGAGCATGCCACAGTGGAATGGCTATATGTGCAGTGGACGCTACGCTCAGGTCAGGAGATGAACCCCACTTTACATAGTTTTGTTGAGTTTCTTAGTTCACTACTACAGAGAACACGCATATGGACCTTTCTATTGACAGGCATTATTTATTTGCTGAAAATTAAGATGCAAAATTATAGCAGGTTTTATTTATTTATTGTTTTTTATTCAGCAAAAACTAGTAATTTTGAATAGAAGATACAAAACATGTTTGACCGGAGGAGCTCACTCCATTGGATACAGAACAATAATGCTTAATCAAATGAAAATTAATAAGGAAAATTAATTTGCAAATATTTAAGATTTTCGCCCGTTATATAAGTAGCATTTAACCTTTTGGACCATTCCTAAATAATATGCTCATAATTGTCCTCTTCACTCTCCGTTATGTACAGGTTTATATAAAAACACAAGGCGTGCCCAACCTGAGCCTGTCAATCATCAGAGATGATTATTCTGATAAACCACTGGTGCTGAGAGGCATCAACAATCAGGGGGCGCTGTCGCAGCAGTACCAACCTGTTTTAATGATGAGCAAGAGTTACACACTACACTGGAATCGAGAGGCACCCAAAGAGATCGTCCTCTCACTGGTCAACTTCAATCTGTAAGTTCAACTGAGCACTTAAAGATGCAATCAGTCATTTTTTCCAGTGTAATTCACCCGAAATGAAGAATCAAAATGATGTGTAGTCCATGAATGAACCAGTTTATGTGGTGTCCATGTGTAACATAGTTTAGGTACAGAATCACTGATATATTTGTCAGTGTAATAACTGTTACATAACATGAAGAAGATTCATGGGAGAAAAAGGATTGGTTTGTGGCGATTTAAAACATATTTCCCTCCAAAATCTTTTGCACTGAATGTAAGGTATTTTGTATAATTTGTGCTGTAGTTCGAATGTTAGATCCTCTTTTGTAAGTCGCTTTGGATAAAAGCGTCTGCCAAATGCATAAATGTAAATGTAATGCAAATTCTCCCTTGAATTTTGGATATGGGGTGAGGAATATGCTGAAATCTCTTTAAAAGTTAAAGAGGATTCACTTGCATATAGAATGTATTGCATATTTCAGTTCTTGTGCTGGGGGGCACGGTGGTGCAGCAGGGTAGTGTTTTAGTCACACAGCTCCAAGGACCTGGAGGTTGTGGATTCAAGTCCCGCTCCAGGTGACTGTCTGTGAGGAGTTTGGTGTGTTCTCCCTGTGTCCGCGTGGGTTTCCTCCGGGTGCTCCGATTCCCTCCAACGGTCAAGAAACACGCGTTATTAGGTGGATTGGCGACTCAAAAGTGTCCGTAGGTGTGAGTGTGTGTCGTGAAGGACTGGCGCCCCCTCCAGTGTGTGTTCTGACTTGTGCCTAATGATTCCTAGTAGGCTCTGGACCCACTGCGACCTTCAACGGGATAAGCGGTTCCAGACAATGAATGAATGAGTTCTTGTGCTGAGTTCTTTGATGTGAAACAGTTGATTATAGATTCAGATTTCTTTATAGTTGTGGAGTATGGAACCAGACATCACAATAGACATACCAATGTACAAATATAGACATTTTATTTACCATCCATGACTACCTGTGAAGGTAAGTAATAATAAGGTGAAATGTGATAAATCTGGAAAAAAAAGTATTCTTTGAGGACTATTGATGACCATCTAACCTTTAAATGTTTTGCATGCAAAGCTGTGACATGCATTTTTTTTAATTGTAAAAGATGGTAAATTGACCAAAATCTCAAAACTATTGCAAAAGTATACATTTCATGTAATGGCTTTTTGTCACTGTCTTTAGAGTCATTAATCTCTGTAGACCTCAAGTTTCTATCAACAACACTATAAAGAATTCTGATTCATTTCCTAAGTATCAAATCAGTCTGATTGACTGAAGATCTTCTTGAAATATACTTCAATTTTAGTTTAAGGTCCTACTACCTGCATTTGCTCCTAAAGGCCTATGTCCCGCATCGGCCACTGCGCTCCTCCACTGAACGTCGCCTTGCTTTACCCAACATCCGCACTAAGCAATCCAGACTGTTCTCTTCCATAGTTCCCAGATGGTGGAACAAGCTGCCTACCTCCACCAGAGCAGCGGAGTCCCTCGCCGCTTTTAAGAAACTCCTAAAAACTGAGCTCTTTAGAGAACACCTGCATTAGCCAGTATAACTATCTGATGCGTATAGACATATTCTTTTAATGTTGCATTGTTCAGTGTTTTAATTTTCATATTTTTTGTACTATCATTGTAAGTCGCTTTGGATAAAAGCGTCTGCTAAATGTAATAAAGTAAAGTAAGGTCTTCCCTAATTTTAATACAAAAGACCAATTTAGCACTGCGTAGTGATATGAATAATCCACATAGACTTTATCATGCATAGGTTATAACCAGTGGTGCTGCTAAAAATAAAACTCATAGTACGAACAAGAAACATCCACAGGAATTTTCAGCAATCTGGAAGGTTCCAATGAAAGCAGGAGTTTGTGCAGGGCACACTTTAAGCTGGGGGTGGAGGGGTACATAGTACAATATTGGCAGAGTGGGCTTATTTGTGGACAGAGTGGACGCAGCCAAAAATCGCAACTCATTATCAAGCAACTTTTAAAAACCAACTCATCTGCTGTAATGTGTAAAAACAATGAACAATACCAAAAAAAAAAAAAACATGTATACACGGTGGGTTAAGGATTACAGCTGCCGGCGCCAGTGGATATAACCACATTATCTCAGAACTCTACCTGCTGTGCAAAAGCAATAATGGCTCTGATTTCAGCTGAGGCACTAAAAATTAATTTTAGAAGCCATTATTGACTTGAAATGACCATAAAATGTGTTCAGAGTGAGTTTGTGTTAATATCCTGCTTTTCCAGAGGAGACTGGGCTCTGCTAGGCCTCTGCTATCCACCCGACACAGTCTTCCAGGTGATATCGGACATCTATGACCGGCAGAGCAAGTTTGACGGAATGGAGGACTACGGCTCTGTTTCCTCTCTGACAGACTTAGAAAAACGATCTCTGGACAGGAAGTACTTCTTCGATAAGTCCACTGGGTAATTTGTGCATTACAGCCTTATAGATGTGTGATATATATATGAACACAGTCTTAGGAAGTTTATAAACCAGTGAAAGAGAATGAAATCACTCATTAGAATGTGTCTTAAACCTTTTAGATATTGTATAAATCACATTTGTTCAGACATGCATGTGTGACTGTCTGTATTATTTCAGCAGAGATTTGTTCTTGGTCTTTTCCTTTATTGTGTTGATATTGACATGATTATAGTACCTAGTATTAAATAGCTACTACCTCTATAAGACATTGGTAACTAGAGATGATATTTCAGAGGGTCCTGAAGCCCAACCTATTACTTTGTCTCCCCACCAGGCTCCTGTGGCTTTACGTTCGTGCACGGTACGGACGTGACGGTCACAGCTACTGCTCCATCCGAGGCTGTGAGAGGGTGAAGATCATGGCCACCACTAGCACCAAACAAACAGGCAACTGTACCTCCGCAGCTTACCCCAAACATAGCCGAGAGCCCAGCGCTGTAGTACCTATGCCCCGACCGGTCCAATCTTGCAGCCGATGTGGAGCCTCCAAGGTCAGTCCCCTTCCAGTCAGAGCCTGTCGTTTTTACTGTTCAAACTGTTTATCACATGATGATCACATCTGTATGAGCTTTGTTGGATATCCCGTTCCAAAACAATGGGTTTCCACTTTAAAAAGAGTTTTCTTCAAGGTTTTGGTGTGTGCTCATTTGTCAGGTCAAGAAGTGAAGCTGGGCTCAAGCCTGGCTCACAGTACTCCACTTTATTCCAGTGAAAGATGCTAATTCAGGTGGGGATCAGGGATCTGTGCAGGACACTGGAGCTCCTCCAAATAATATTCATTAAATTACGTTCTAATGAACCTCACTTTGTGCACCCAGAGTCATCTGTTAAACTGCCAGACAATGTTTAATTCGTCAGTCCAGAGGTGTTTCCATTTCTCCATAATTTGGTGTTTTCATTTGTGTTATTTTTAAAATATTGTTATGAAAAATATTTGATTTTATTCTGTAATGTCTTTCTCCTTTCTGCAGCTGGCCTTCTCAAGTGACCCAACTATCAGCTACCTCCAAACCCAGATCAAGTCCCTCAGCATTGCAGAGGAGCAGAATAATGACACTCAAGCCTTCATCACTGTGAGTAACAACAGTTTTAGCTGCTTGCCATACTGACCAGTAAACACATGGTAAGTGTTTAATCAACTCATACCCTGCTGAATAATTCTCTGACATGACACAGGTGAACGACAAGCAGTTTCACCTCACCAAGACCGGCTTTCTCATGGTCTGTGTAGACGCCTGCACTGGCAAAGTCACAAAGCAGTCACTTTTTCCCAAAATGGACGCCAAAATGGAGCAGCATTTCAAATCTGGGATTCCAGCAAGGTAAGATGACAAAAGATGCCCTTGTCATTCTACCTCACTAATCAATTTGTTGCTGAGTGCCACCAAATCCAAAAGCAAAATATGTTCCAATATCTTTCTAGAAGGGAAGCTGCTAATGGAGTATATGGGTAACATCTCACTTTAAATGTCCTGAATTACTAGTAATGCTGAATGAGCAAGTGCCCACAGAGGTTTGTCTGTATTGTGTGTGAAGGATGGCAAAGGTTTAGATTAGTCACTGTGGAATAATTACCCTGAAAAATTGAGAAGCAGTGATTCTCTATGGACAGTTGATTTAAATGTGTGTAATTATATTTTAATTATTATCATACAATAGATACCAATATAATATAATGAGAATCTAAAGTAATGGATATTTCTCTAAGTCCAGCTGTTGTGATTTTCCTCAGGTCAATTGTCCTGCTAGCCTCCAGAGGGCAGCCTGAGGGATTTGCCAGTGTCGGGCAGTATCTGGTTGCACTGGGAGCAGCCAAAGTTGCAGACTTGCAGGGGAAAGGTGTGCTTTTAACTGTAGTTTTTCTTGTTTTGTCAAAGGATGAAAGTTTGTAGTGCCAGTCTCACCCTTGATATATCGATATACAAAACAAAATTTATTTTTATTGTGGTAAAATACGTAAAAACTGATTTTCTGTGCATATTAGGAATATGGTGTTAAAAAAAACGGAATTAGATGTTTTCTGTTGCACCTGAAGTGAATCACGATTATTCGCATTGTCCCTTTTTAAGACTGAAACTTTTAATAACAAATATTTAAATGTTAAATAAAAGAATCGATTTAAGATTAACAGAGTGGAATTATATTTATATTAGTAATGAATCTATCAGTTTGAAAATAGAATCACAGCAATAAAGTTAAAATGCTAGTACTTCCTTGTATTTTTGAGAAGGAGGTAAATGTGTAGTGTGATATACCTGACAAACTGGCGAGAGGGAGACATATTTTTTTATTTTTTTTTAAATATATTTCAGTGTAGGTAGGTTGTTTGTTTGTTTGTTTTTATTGTTATATATATATAGTCTTTTAGGGCGTCACAGTAGCGCAGCAGGTAGTGTCGCAGTCACACAGCTCCAGGGACCTGGAGGTTGTGGGTTCGATTCCCGCTCCGGGTGACTGTCTGTGAGGAGTTGATGTGTTCTCCCTGTGTCCATGTGGGTTTCCTCCGGGTGCTCCGGTTTCCTCCCACAGTCCAAAAACACACGTTGGTAGGTGGATTAGCGACTCAAAAGTGTCCGTAGGTGTGACTGAATGTGTGAGTGTGTCTGTGTTGCCCTGTGAAGGACTGGCACCTTCTCCAGGGTTTGTTCCTGCCTTCTGCCCAATGATTCCATGTAGGCTCTGGACACACCGCGACCCTGAACTGGATAAGAGTTTACAGATAATGAATGAATGAATATAGTCTTTTAATTTGCTGACTAAAAGTTTCAGGGAGAACTTTAGCATCAGACACAAGCTTTAATTAAGTAAATTAATGCTAGAGCGCAGTGCATGGCTCAAACATGGAAATGTGTGTGTGTGTGTGTGTGTGTGTGTGTGTGTGTGTGTGAGAGAGAGAGTATAAGGGAGTTTGGTGTGAGATTTCATACAAAAAATATAATCTGTCATCTAAACATAACTGTAGTGTGTGTGTGTATCTATATATATATGTAATTGATGCAGACCTGATTCATGCTCTTAGCTTCATCTGATTCATCTGATTAGCTTTTGCTAGATAACAAAAATTAATCTTTTCTCTCTTTTCTTCTAGGAAGTCTAGTCTTCTTTGGTTTCCATGGGTCCCCCACACCTCAGCCGTGGGGGACTTTACAAATCAGTCAGGGACAGGAAGGAGTGGTCCTACAAGAGAGATATATCCCCCTTTCCATGGAGGAGTACAACTGCCCCCCACCCACAGATCCACCCCTACGCAGAGATCTGGAGCTGCTGAGGAAAGCCCTGAGTTAAAGACCTGATCCTTTCCTGAATGTGAACGAGACGGACAACACATTGAATGTGAATCAATGAGCTTAATTTATTTATGGTAACAACATCAACAACAAAAAAAGACTGTGGGTGGGGTGTTTTAAATAATCTGCTGGTTTTTGTGTTTGAATGTGAGAGTGCGATTGAGAGAGTGGAGCAAGTGAATGTGTACGTTTTCTGTTGTTTGTTTTTTGTCCACGTCCATGGCACCGTATGCTGCACTTTTTCAACAAACTATTTGAGCAAGTGGAATTTTTAAGCATCTGTAATGCTGAAAAAAAGCAGTTTCACCAATTTTCTTCTAAATTTCTGCTTAATTGAATTGACTAATATGTAAACCAATTCATTCAGAGTCTTTTATTTTAAACTTTTTATTTTCTTTTCAATTCACTGCTGAACCGTTCAACACTTTTGGAGGAGAAAGCTTACCAAAGCCCACACAGACAAAAATTATGAAGGGGCAGATGTGGGGCCTTCATATCCATCCAGACACGGTGATGTCAGTTGTGCTCTTTTGGGCTCTTGGCCTTAGCCTCACCATGGCTGGGATATCACCTGGGACCCAACTACAGAATGATCTAAACAAAATTCTACACATTATTACTGATTTATGACTTATTTACAGTGGTGGTGAATGAAACCAGATATCAATATTTACATCATAGATATTGCATTTTATTTACTATCCAAGACCACAAGTGAAATATATTTCTACTATGTTGTTATATGGAATGTTGATATTGTTAAAACCATGGTATTGGGCCCAAAGTCTATTCCTGAGCCCATGGCTCAAATTTGAATTTCAGTTATATATGATTTTTGATGATGCTCTGGGAGCTGCTTATTCCATATAAGGTCTAGCTGAAGTAGCAGTAAGTGTATTGCAGTAAATATGCGCTGAACAGCAGCAAGAATCAGCTACCGCACCAAGATTTATGTGTATTCCTTTCTGGAGACGATGTTCTTGGGGAGGACACATTCTCTGATACGCTACAGAGAAAAGATTCCATACATTTTAACTTTGTGGCCATGTTGCTGAGCAGAAAGCAGGAATCTATGGTGTCATTAAAATTAAACGCGACTGAATATCTTTCCTGGAGAGTCCCGTTCCTCTCACCATCAGTGTAAACAATTCTACCCGCAGTATATTATTATACGATGAAGCTTTTAACATCTCTGTGACTTTGTTTACATTTTGAATTATTGAATTTTGGAAAATTGGTGGAATTTCCTTTTAACTAGCCAGACCAAATAAGAAAAATGAACTGAGATGTGCTACAGTGGCTTTATTTTTCAGGGAACAGCTGGGATCTGTTTCAGGAAGCGTTCAGGTAGATTTATCTTAAGTAGAATTAGTGATGTCAGAAAGCAGGAAATGTCCCAATTCTTTCCCCAAGCCGTAAAGCCCTCTTCGAACACTTTCATCATGTTGTCGAAGGGCAAAAATATATATTTTGACAAAAGTAATATCATGTGAACACCCGATACCATCAAGCGCACACCTGAAATAACCACATGACCTTAAGATTCTAATCGTATCTGATGCTCACTTGATAGTACGTTATTCACCTCCTGACATCTTGGGCTCACAAAATAATACCTGTACCTGGTGCTTACCAAACAGTATCTGGCATTCACTTCTCTGATGCCAACTCAGTAGTATTTAGAGGTTACTCAGTATATAACATTTGTTGTAAAATATCTGGTGGCAGCCTGATAGCATAATAAATACCTAATTGTATCTGATGGTTTCGTAATAGTATGTGTTGCTCACACTCAGTTAAACCAACCTATTGTACAGTTTTAATATTAGGTCCAAAAAAAAATCTAATAATAATAATGATAAAATCATATTCTGAGAATCAAATCACGCTTAATAGAAAAAAGTGGCAGATTGATGGGGAATTTTCCCATTTTCAAACTTTCTGCAGAGCTCCGTCACTGTGACATCAGCCATGTTATCCAGGGCTGTTTAACTGAAATGGTTCATTGTATGGAAACAGTCAAATGACTTTACATTGTAAAATACATTGGCAGAGGGTTACATGGCGATGTCAGAAAAAAGCAGTTCAATTCCATTCTTCCCTCTATTACAAATGATATTTTAATTAAAAAATCTAATCTTAAAATTCTTGAAATAGCGTCTCTAGCATCAGAGTATTCACGACTTTAAAATTGTTATTTTCTGTGAGCTTTTCACGTCTTTACAATGCGAAACTCGAGTGTCTGGTTCTGATTCAGCAGGTTCCTCTAGAACAACATTTCACTTCTAACCTCTCTGCAGGACTTTTACGTGTTGATAATGGAATTGTGCAGAAGTTTTGTAAAAATGGTTGAACCATGGAAAACGTCCTTTTTGTTCCTTTGTTAACCACTGTATTGTAAAGAGAGATTTATCAGTAGTAGAGGAAGAAAGACTGCGTTGGCTGTATGAGAAAGTATTTTAAGAATGTCAAAGGTCTTGTTGACACAATACTTGTGCCTTTTTTTTTTGTTAAATAATGTTATATTTGTTCAATGATCAATTTGTTCTTTTTTCAGTAGTAAAACTTTTGAGGGGGTTTGTGGGATGATGTGTTGATAAAAACATTTATACTTTGTGATAAGAAAGTGTTGGTGTTCTTGTACATAATACATTGTCCAGTCCAGACTTGTTCCAATGAGTGATATAGTAATTTAAAGTTCATCCTTTTTAGACAGATGTCCACTGAAAGTCACCATAGAATGCCCCAACAGCAGGCAATGAGGATATATGAAGCACTAGGCTGTGGAACTGTGTTCTCTGGACTGACAGAGCCCCAGCCAATCTTTGGTGGGCCTGAACCAGTATGGAAACTCGCTAATATTTATATGGCTGAACGCCATCGAATCCTCACAGCAATGTTCTACGCTTTCCAGATAGAACAGTAGACGCAGTAAAATGTGGGCAAGCTCATTGGTATTGCCCTTTTGGGCAGTTGGAGTAGACTTGTGAACTATACCCAATTGAACTACAGTATTCTCCCTCTTCTAATACACCTGATGCAGCTTTGCCAGTTTGTTGTCAAAGCATTAGTGCCGTGTTTAAGCCGGAAAGAAGCCAAACGAGGGGTTTCCCTGACCATCTGGATCCGAGGAAACCTGCTGGAGAGAAGCGCACTGCCATTTGGCAGCATCTGCCACAGTGTAGGCCCTACCACCAGCCACCATCAGGGGGCATAGTTGGGCTTTTTATTTTCTCTTCCTTTATTTATTTATTTATTTTAGGAGCGAAGTATTATCTTTTATGCTTTCCTTCTATGACCCCTTTTTGCCATGCTCTTCATCCGCCGTGGCCCCCCCTCCTCCTCCTGTTCCTCTTCTACGCGACACTGATGGTAGAAACCCAGCCAAAAACAGGCCTGCGATTCTGAGTGAATTACCTCCCGAATTACCTGCCTGGGAGTTTGATCTATTAATGCCGGTATGAATTCTGACAGGCGCTCCACAGGCGGCTCTGTCACACCTCGTCACTCTCGTCCCGCTGGATGAAAAATGCAGGTGATGGCAGCGGCTTGCTTTTCCGCGTACGTTCCTGTAGATAACGAGATGTTAAATCATTCCCTCTAACAAGTCGTTTAATATTTTCCACTCTCAGCTTCGTTGTTTCTGTGAATATATAATTCTACAGAAATCAGTGCCTACAAAATCCAGCATAAATGGATACACAGGCAATTCAAGAAAGGAAATATTGTGAAATGTGCCCAAAAAAAACTTTTAAATGAGATATAATCATGCTCAGGTGAGTGGTGGGAGGAAAGGTAAACAAACCAAACAGTTGAGACACAATGCAGAGTTGCAGGGTATTTAACTCAATTAAAAAAAAAAAAAGACTTTCCTCTCATCTGCACACCATCATCAAAACATTCAGGAAACCTGTGTGTAAAGGTCAAGGAGCAAAATATAGCTTTGAATCCCTAAAACAGTTCCCCAGATGAACTAACTATCGGAGTCTTCAGCCCACCAACGGTCATTAAGTTGAATGGAAAGGTGAAGGAACACACGGGTAAAACGTCGTTATTCGTGCTAAATGCATTTCTTTATTTGGAGAATGTAGCAGACAAAACATTTGGGAAAACTGCAACAAAGTTCATCAAATGGTATTTATGTACTTTTCCATTTTACTAGCTTTGCACGTACTGGCCCTGCTTTCTGGGAATTGGGTTTATACATCAATGAACCAAGACCAAGACATGAACTAATGAGCTAATAATGTCTTCAGTGTCTTAATGTTTGGCTTCATTTTTGTGTAGAGACTAAACTACTCCGTTCTTTTCTACTTTTGTCTATTTTATTCTACTCTTTAATCCCCTCCTACCCTACTGTAATCTAGTCTCCATTATTATATTGCATTGCACTTTATTCTTTTCTATCGTTCTCCAATATGTCCCAAACCATGTAAGCCTTTGTTCTATTGTTCTGTTTTGTGTACGTTCCATTCCATTCGGTTCTACTCACTTTATTACACATGCTTCTTACTGAAATATCGATACAGACACAGGCACTAATGAAAACATGCCATTCACACTATTGTTATTAACACCGTGAGGGTCGGTCTTATACACATTCAGACCCCTGATGTTTTCTGTATTTTTCATTAAAAGCATGCTCCAGTAGATAAGACAGACAGCAGTGTGTTTTATCTGCTGGCATAAGGCCTTCTCTCTACGGTACTAACAGCTTCAAATCCACTACAAGGCTCCGCTAGACTCCATTAAAGCACAGACACAGAGTGTTGTCTTTCATATATTACACACAAATTGACTTTATTTTCATACAATTGGCTTCTGTTTTAAGCTTGGAACCGTGTCTCAATTCAACTCGTAGTTCACTATGTAGTGAATAACTATCTCTGGAATAGATTGGAGTGACTTGTTTGGGATAAGTGGATGGCTTGAGGCTTTGGTAAGTGATAAGAATAGATTTTATACAACAGCAGGAGACTTGTATGTTTGGGGAAAGAAGGAACGGAATAAAGGGACTTAACTCTACAGCAGTTAATGCCTAGGAAGTGATTAGGCTCTGGAAAATAACACAAATAATAAAATGAATGAAATATAACTACACATAACTAGGACTTGTCAGTCCTACAGCCTCCATCTTGTGCTTAGATCTTGGAGAAGTTTTGTCTGTGATATGCAGTGGATCCCATATGCTTGGAAGTCAATTGGGGTTTGTCCAAATGCCACAGTCAGTCCAGCAAGCTTTGTCCAGTGCATTAGCTTTGTTATTTTGGCATTTTTCTCATATACAAAACATGCCAAGACAGAGTTCCTAATACGATTGTGAGTCTGACAATCTGACTACAGAATGACAAACCAGCTTCAATTAAGCAATATCTAAAGCTGTTCTGTTATACTGACTATCAGCAAAGCTGTGATTTGGTTGTAGGCAGAACACCAAATATAATCAAAGCCAGGTTGTTAAAGTAAAAGCACACCTTAGAGTGTGATAGTGCGTTCATACAAACTTTTTTACAAGTTTCAGCCATGTAATAACAGACAACAGATCACAATTTGTTTGTTTATTTAATGGTTTATATAGTTCCCCAACTGGACTGGGGCTGGACTGTTGCTAAGCAACACATTTACCTGCACACTCGTTGACTTCTTTGTGTGTAGGACTAACTTATTGCAAGGCAACGACTTTGTATCATGTTGATTTACCTGTATATCCTCTTTAAAACGCCATCTTATTTAATCTTGCTTAATTAAAAAAAGTAAAACAGAGAGATACACGCAGAGTTCGAAATCCCAATGCTGTTAAACTGTATATTAGTACTCCTACACTCCCAGCACTGTTCAAACAAATTACTTGGTCAGAACTAACTGTTGCGTAAAGGCCTGTACTAGCAGTTGTTACATTGAACAACAGGCAAAATTAAAACTGACCTATATTCACAGTCACTAACAATTAAATATTTAAATAATCTGAACCAAAACTCACACACATTTTCATTCATTCATTCATTATCTGTAACCGCTTATCCAGTTCAGGGTCGCGGTGGGTCCAGAGCCTACCTGGAATCATTGGGCGCAAGGTGGGAATACACCCTGGAGGGGGCGCCAGTCCGTCACAGGGCAACACACACTCACACGGACACTTTTTGAGTCGCCAATCCACCTGTAACGTGTGTTTTTGGACTGTGGGAGGAAACCGGAGCACCCGGAGGAAACCCACGCGGACACAGGGAGAACACACCACACATTTTAGGATACAATATTATCCCCAGGAACAGAACAAATCAATGTACAAGCTTTTGCATCTCTTTTTTTTTTCTTCATGGATTTCATAACGAATGCAGTGATGAATAAAGTCTTATTTTTAAGTTGTTTTTTGTTGAATAAAATGGCAATGGTTGTTTTTAATATTTTGCCAGTAACAGTTACCACAAAATGAGGACAGAAATAGATAAACAAAGCATTTCAAAAACTTTGTACACCTAACACATACTGAAAATTCTTTAGACCACCTGACAGATGACCACTTATCTTGTGCATTACATTTGGGTCTTTTTCTGGCTGTCAGATGGATCTCAACTCCCCAGATCACCAACTACATAGGTCATGTGCAAATGATAACTACACCCATTGGAATTTAGCTGTTGATCACCAACAAATGAGCAACCAGTCAATTTTCTCCTATCACTCTTCTCCACACTGTGACAGAGGCAATATACAGGCACCTAGTGTCCTGGATGTTTTAGAGCTTCTGTAAACCTATGGAGGACCTGCTCTATGGAACATGTTCATTCAGTGAGTACAACACAATTGGATTCAGTACAAAATGACTCATTGCTCCTTTTAAGCATATAGGCAAAACTAATAACTCACTACATATTGCACTGTTTCTTTAATAGGGAGCACATCGGAGAGCAACTGTGAGAGAAAATAAAGGAGCAGCCGCTAAGATCCCATTCAAATGTCACTTGTAAAGCCTCATTAGGTATGGGGCCTTGTGTAACGGCATTTCTCTGGAGAAGCCTGAGGATATTGTAACTCATTTAAGAGCAACTAATGAGCTGTCTTCCCACTTCAGAAGACTTGAACTCATGAATATGTTAAATCTTGAATAGGCTTTATTATTGCTTATGTACCTGTTATAATTTCATATTGGGATAAACCTGTGCTATTAGACACACTTCTCTAGAGACCTGGAGCTCCAAAAACACTGGGTTACATTCAACATAAGAATCTGACCTCTGTTGAAGCTAAATGCTATCAAATCCTCACAGCAATGTTCAAACATCTAGTTTAAAGCCCTCCCAGAAGAGGGTGGGGGCAAATTTCCCATCATTACCTCTCTGTTCAGAATAAACTTTGGACGAGTGGGCGTTCCCAAACTTTTGACGGTCCTGGCTTACAGCAATGGCATTGGTGGCGGTGCAGCAGCAGGCAAGAATGTTCCCGCATCGCAGAGGCATGGGGTTGTGAATAATTAAAGGCATCTGAAAGCAACATCAGGGTGCGGTGCCATGGCAACGACCTCCCATGGATGGAGCTCTTGGTGGGGTAATGTAAATGCCGCCTCTAATGTCAGTGGAGGATTTAAGAAAGAGCCCTGAACTGCTGTAGGAATAGCTCTACTGTAGGGAGCATTCTTTCCAAAGGAGATCAAATAGTGCAGCTGAGTGAATTTTGAGTCTTTGGGCCATTTGTTATTGCTTTGTCTAGATGCTCTTCCACTCCTTAGCAGCAAAAGGGACCGAAAAAAATTTGAGAAAAACTGTTTTTGTATGAAAAACCGAACCAGAAGCATTTGTTGACTATAGATTGCAGCCAATACATTTATGTTTGAGAACCTACAAGTAACCAGCCATTAATGCATATGGGCAGTCAAAAAATGTTTTAAGTCCCTTTTGCAAAACTACTCACATTTGAAGCTTGTTCTTTAGGAACTGCACCTTCTGGTGGTAATCTTTGCATTAAGGTTCATGATGATCTTTTGGAGCACTTCGAAGGTGCTTCTCAGTTCTTGTGGATAGTGAAGGTTGAGGCAATATCAGGCCAGACAACATAGCATAGTCAAACTCAATGATCACCAGTACATAGAGGATCTCCACATCTTCAGTGATGACACCAAACTCCCACAACTGTCTGCTCCATGTGCATCTGTGTTCTGTTGAAAAGTATTGCATATGGACAAATTAATTTTTAGCAAACACAGCACCATTTCTGACACTGTTGCATTATCTAACCCGTTTGCTTCATTTACTCATACCAGCAACAAATGATGCCACTAGCAAGGCACTGACGCTACCATGTTTCATGTTCCTTTCGCTAGTTTCTCATGGTCATCATTTAAGTAGGTGTAAAAAGACTTGGCGATGCATGCTCTTCAGGTGCACATGTCATTCTGAGGTGGACAAAGCACTGTATTAAAGGACACAACTGGAAAGGTATAAGAGCAATCATCAAGCAGTCAATGTGTGATTATTAAATATACCTACATTCCCATTTCCAAAAGCTGGGACGCTGTGGAATATGTAACTAAAAATAATGTACATAGCTGCAAGTCATTTATCATAATTTTTTGTTTTTGTAAATGATCGCTGTGGTTCTCAGCGATTCTAGTGCTGACCAGGGTCCTAAAATGCATCATGGTGGTTTTCAAGATAATTCACATTATGATCAACAGCTCAAATAACTAAAGTTTAAGTTGAAATATT
The DNA here is from genome assembly GCF_029633855.1 of Hoplias malabaricus. Lineage (NCBI taxonomy): Eukaryota > Metazoa > Chordata > Actinopteri > Characiformes > Erythrinidae > Hoplias > Hoplias malabaricus. The sequence goes on along the minus strand of NC_089820.1, from coordinate 4,647,537 downwards.
TGCAATTGGACTGTAAGCTCCAAATATATTGCTCCCCGGCAAAGGCTGAGCTGCTTATAATCTCCTTTACTACTGGTTACTACATCAAAATTCTGAACAGCAACTGCCCTGACAACATTACTGATGCCCCAACAAAGGCAAATATTTAAATGGTTATTCCGCAAAAGTAAAAAAAAAACAAAAATTACCATGCATGAGAGGTGATTATTTATGACATGGGGATATATTAGTTTGGTTGTTGTTGTTTTTTTTTTATTCTGGGTGCTAAAAATAGTTTTAAAAGAGGGAATTACTTTCAGCAGCACAGGCTAGCAAGCAACATTTAAAGTTATAAACAAATTAAATGGTCAAATAAGCCTATATTGCTGATATTTAGTGGTAAAATGTATATCTTCTATCTTAAAAGAACTTTATTACATGTATTTTGTGGATGGAGATGGATTCAGTTTTCAGCCTGCTTCAGTGAAATTATGCCCATGGAGCCATGTTTCTTGAATTGAGCATGCTCAGTAGAAGCCAGTGACTGAAATATTGTACCACTTTATATTTGATATTTTAGTTGTACCAAACAAAACACATTTTATTCACCCAAAAACTCCATATTTATGTAAATCAGACAAGAATGAATTAGGTACTCAACCAAGACGTAAATAACTTACATAAGTCCAATATATTTTCATTTAGTAAATTGTTTAGTAAAGCAAACAACCTCCTTGGTTCCTTTTTTTGAGTGTAGCTTTTATTAATTAAATACAAACTCGTTTCGGCACCTAGCCCTTCATCAGGGTTAAAAGACAAAGATAACACCAACCCCGCCTATATCCGCACTGAAACAGGAAAACAACCAATGAAAACACTAATTTACACTTGGGTAGAGATTCCAATAAGAAGCTGTCACATGTTAAACAGTGTAGTAGAAACTGCCCTATTCACTTTAAAGTGCACCATTATGGGGTTCCACTTTTACAATCCCACAATGCACTGCAAAACGTAATGTACATTGATGGATAGTGCATACCCATAATCCACTTTGAGGTTTGGTATCTGAAATTGCTCGTGGCCCCCTGAATTCAGTTTCCTCTTGTGCAGGGTATAGTGAGTAATAAAGGGAATATTTAATAGGGAACCATTTTGGACACAGCCTTTAAAAATAAACGTCCTCTTCAGAACATTCATAAATGCAAATGACTTTTTACAAACTAAAACAAATCCACACTTTTTGCAACAAACAGAGATGTACAGTGACTGAAAGAAATATTTGCTGCCTGGGTTTTCATATTAGAAATCCAGCTCTGCATATATATATATATATATGAGAGGAAAACATCAAACTCCTCTCAGACAGAGACCGTAGGGAGGGGTTAAACCTAGGACACCAGGACCCTGGAGCCGTGTAGCATAGACACTACCTGCAGTGCCACTCCACTGCCCAGAAATGTCTCCATTTATAAAACATTGAGATTTCTAATATTTAAGTCTTGCTGTATTAATATAAGAGGTAGTGTCACTGCCACACAACACCAGGTTTCTCAGGGTCCTCAAACTCCACGTCGAGTAGATCGCCTTGTGAAATTGCCTATAGGTGTTAATGTATGTGCCCTATTCAATTTTGTTTCATTTTCCAACTAGAATAAATAAACAGAAATTTGTGAAGAGTGTGATTAATAACAAACATTTGACCCAAGGCATGAGCACAGCTGTGTTATGTGCCTGAGAAAACTTGTTTGAAAAACTGCACTTTGGGACAGAGTGGCTGTCTTCTTTGTGATTCATCTCATTGTGGCTGCTGGAGGTCACCTTGGCTAATGCACTGCAGCACTCGTTGGGATTTGGAAAGCGCAACCTCTGGCATCTGGGCAGGAGAACTACAGCAGTCTGGTGAAATTGCCTAGAGGGGTTTAAAGAACACAGATTTATTTTTACCCATCAAAAATAGCAGATTTGCCATTTACTAATACTTCACATCATTTCACATCACCTAAGACTTTTTTTGTTATTTGATCTGTTTTGGACCAAAACCTTGTAGACATCCTTTAAAAATATCATCTTATAATGGACCAATAGAAATGGACCTAAATGACCTAAAATCTTATTTTATTAACGTGAATTAAAATGAATAATTTCTTTACTAGGAGTGTGATGTGTTCTCCCTGTGTCCGCACGGGTTTCCTCCCAGTGCTCCGGTTTCCTCCCACAGTCCAAAAACACAGGTTGGTAGGTTGGATTGGCCACTCAAACCGTGTCCTTAGGTGTGAGTGTTTGCTGCCCTGTGAAGGTCTGGTGCAATATTTTATTTCTTACAGCAACAATTTAATTTGCAATGATGTATATTAGTACTCGTTGATACATATTGATAATATATATTTATTTAGGTACACTGTTGCTCCCTTTATAATCAGTAACTTCATGAAATAAAACAGGAAGCTTTGAAGCAGCTGCACATGAGCTTAAAGTCACAACACCCAGTGCCATGCTCTGTAAACATGACCCAAAGAATTTGGCTGTGGAACATTGGAGTGATGGAACTCTAATCAAAAATGTAGTTTTGAGATGATTTAGCACCTGGCCACTAATACACTTGCAATGAAGTGCTATCAAACACTCACAGCAGTGTTCTAGCATTTACTGTTAAGCACAGACACTGTTAATGCAATAAAAGGCAAAACCTCCTTACTGACACCCTTCAGAAAAAAAAACTCTCCTGCACAGTCACCTTGTTTGGCTTGGTCATTTATAACTGTCAGGATCTAAAGGTTTAGAATGGATTGCATATTCCGCTTTGCTTGTTTTCATTATACTGCCGACTGGAGATGAAGAAGAGGCTTGTTGTCAAGCTTGAGGCATCTTTTCAAAGAGTAGTCAGTTAATATTGAGATGCATCCATCACAGGATCGTGGATTGGGTTGTTTCTAATCAGAGAGGACGTTCAGAATGCTGGGTGGAAGGAGGGGGGGGGGAGTGGCACGGCTCTGTTCTTGATAGACTGCACCGCGATGGGGTTTAGCGCTGATGGGTTTTATTGCCTGTTGCCATGGAGCTTTTTCGCCGTGGGTGGGATGGGCGATGCTCCGCTTGGTCCTGTTGAACGTGAGCATATGGGGCTTCTTCTCGGCATCACAACATTCTGATGGGTTATGGATTTTCGTTGGCAGATGGTTAGACAGACACTCCCTCAGTCACTCAGTTTTGATTAGATTTAGCCTTCATTGAAAGCCCTTGGTCTTGCACCAACTGATCAAATCTCTCTCTGTAGATCTCCCCTTCCATTTCATCTCGCCTGGCTAATGTATCTCATTAAGGACATTACTGGGCACCATCATTGACGTCTCGTTATTGATGGTGTCTACGGCTGTCCTGCTAAGAGCCATTTAGACGGAAACTGTCGATATAGCTCAGTATGGAGGAGATTCAATCTAGCCAGACTTTTAGGCCTTAACTTGAACATGGCCAAGACAAGGTTTGGACAAGACAAATTTTACCAGCAAGTTCTGACTTTGAGACTAGTAAAAAAAAAAACAAAAAAAAAACGCTCATTCGACACAACATTATAAATGGGCCTAAGCATAATACTGTACTGTCCAACATGACCTGACCTGGGGTTTGAAGATTTGGCCCAAACCAAAATCTGAACACAGCCTTGAATTTTCTGGTTAATTTAGTCTAAGCCACATAAACTTAAGCCCAATAAAACGTGTCAGGAAAGTATCCCATAAGGTAGATTATGGATAAAATAAATTCAAAGCATAAACTAATAAAAACCACCCATCATTTGTGACCAGTACAAAAGGCCTGTATGTACTAGTTCTACATTTGTTAGAGTGTAGTTACAGAGATTTGATTATTATTATTATTGTTTTATTTATTTATTTATTTATTTTGTTTTTTGGGAAATATATTCTCATTTTAAAGCAGATGCCTGTAACACAAAAAAGAAAAAGCTGAAACCATTGTAGTTTTTGACTGGAAACCCTGGTAAATGGGAAATGGTGCAAATAATTTGAACCATGTGATGTAACCATGCTCAGGTATAAATCAGCAGCCAATAATGAACACCAATGAATAATCCACCAGTTCAAATTCAATGCATGGCTTCAGGGATTTCATCTACCCACCCTCTACAGCAAATAATATTAACAAAAGATTCCAGAACCCTGGAGATATCTGCAGGTGTAAAGGTCAAGGAAGCAAAATCTGATGATGAAGAAATGGGGTTTCATACCATGAACAAATGACTAAAATCATGCTGAATTGAGAGTTTTAATCCCTGCTTTCTCTTCTCCCTGCACTTCAGATACATAGAAAACATTTTTGGAACTGGGTTTGTATGCTCGGAAAAGTCATGGGGGCCCTGTTTCATCTCCAGGACTTATGTTTTGGTGTTTTGTTTTACCCAGTTCTATAATGATGTTAAATATATTCACCTCTCATTCTGGAAAAGAGAATGTAATATACCTTTAGGGAACAAAACTGGACTGCCACATCAATGTTGTTCCTTCAAAGGTACATTTACCCTGCTTGTACCTGTACAGTACTTTTGTTTTTCTGAGAGTGTAAAAGTTGATATTGTGAGCTCTGGAGAGATGGACACCTCTCTGTTCTGAGTTTATTTTAATTCCCATTATATTTACACAAGGCCCCGGTGATGGAGTAGCATGGAAACGAAATTGCCGTGTTCTTCCGGAACCTTCTGTCCATGACAGACTCCGAAATGAGCCAAATCAAAGCAGAGTGCTGAGCTATAGGCTGATGACGAAGCATGAAAATAAAGAGGACGAGGGAGAAAGAGAGAGAGAGAGAGAGAGAGAGAGAGAGAGAGAGAGAGGTGGGAGAAATGAGGCAGGGAAAATAGGAGAGTTCCAAAACTGTTACAGTGGAAATAAACTAGAAATATGTAGCATAGTAGTAATGTTACAGTTGTGTGCTCAAAATAGTTTAGGTCAAAATATTGCCAGAAAAGTTTTTGGAACTTAATTTAAAAATGATGTTTTACTTCACTAGGTGGTAAAGTCAACCTTGAGTCATTTTCATATTCTTAGTAGAGGCCCGTTTTATTTAATCTGATTCAGATGAACTGGTTTGAGCTTGGAGAAAATATTAAGTCTAGCTTGGTGCTGTGGTTTGGGGTTTGGACTTAATATTCAGGCTGCTTTGGGCCAACAAAAACAGACTCAAACTCAACTGAGCTACACCTCAATAATTTGGTCAGGTTTTGGCCCCAAGGTCACTTTTAATCAGTTATTAATTGGATGGATGAACATCTTTGGCACCGTGTTGCGACTGACATAGCAGTGTGAGTGTATGTGTTGCTGCTATGAGTGTTTCAGTGGAACTACTAGGCTTAGATTGGTGGTCAGAAAGTGACCAATAATAAACCTAGCATCAGCAGATGTGCTTCAGTCTTTAACTGTACTCCAGCAAGGTGAATACAGCTTCTAATAACCTGCCCAGGGTACAGCATATATTGGTAATTGACAAGTCGGATTGCTCCCTTCCATAGATACCCACCTCTCTTCTTTCTCTCCCACCACCACCTCTGCTCCTCACTCCAGCCAGTAGGGAGCTCGTCATTTATTCATTGCAGAGGGTGCCGCTAAATTAGCGCTCGTTAGCCTCCGACTGTTTGCTTTATTTTATTTGACATCATTAGCCCTTCCCTCCGTACGCTGGTGCTTATAGCTCTCTCACCTAGCAACCTGCATCAAGGAGCAGGCGGGGCGCTTCAGTCCACCCCCCCACCCTCATTCTCGGCAGGCCCTCTTGGTCCTTGCACCTGCTGTGGACTTGATTCCAGGAGTCAAACGCTTGTCTGAGGCCCAGGTGCCTCCCCTGATGACGCGTGGCATGCGTTCACCACTGGGGACAGACAGCTAGGCTTCTTTCCCCTCTCCATTTGACTCTCGACCTTCCTCGTTCCCCTCCATCTCGTTGTGTCCACGATTTTACAGCCTTCCTTAGTCTTACACGTGCATCACTACCATGGATCAGTCCATCAAGTGCACGGACTTATAGAGCCAAAGCTACAAGGAAGTCTTCAGGCATTTTTCTGTTGTTTCAGACTCAAAGCTTTTTCTTGATCTCAGTGCCTGGAAGAAGGCAAAGGGCAAAGAAAGAAGGTGACGAGGGGCAGCCTTGCCACGGAGTGCGATGTCCAAGGGGGGCAGAGCCGAAGGAAAGCCCGTCGATTTCCGATTTGTCACGGGGTCAGGATGCTCTTTGTTGCCGAGAGGGAGCTCAGTGGATCTCACCTGTGGCCCCTGATGCACATCCGCAGCTCATTTGCGTGGTGATTTTTCTACAAGGCCCTTTTTGCAGATCTAGATACTATTGTTCTGGGAGCTTTTCCGCCTTTCCTGACCACAAGCAGAGGAGAACCCTCCAAAGAAGATAAGGACTTAAACACTGGTAAGAGGTTTCTTTTCATACACTCAATAGCAGTCAGAAGTTTGGGGCCACCTGCTGATATAAGAGGGTTTCTTTTTTTGTTTTTTAATCTTTGCTTTTTCCCTATTTTCAGATTAGAAAATAAATTTAGTGAAATCATGAATCCACATGGAAAGACTACAGAAAGAAATATTGGCCTGTTCTTCAGCTTAAGACCTAAACAGTGCTGTTAAGTCCCCTTTTAGTACATTATATTAGTTACCCTTTAAAGAGGTACCGATAGTATTTAGGGCATAATGGTAGTTGTGATTATTACGTATTTGATTCGATTAGATATTAATTCCTAATAAATAAATAAATGTAATTTTATTTGGGAGTACATTCAAACACGGGTGTCAGTGCATTCTGGAATGTCAAAAGAAATACATTTTCAAATACCCCAATTTTTTTACTTAAGTTATGACCCTGTTATTACTGTTCTATTACTACTAGCTGCTGTCTCAAAAGATCTACAAGTTTGTCATTTGGGCCAGTGACTCGTGTTCCATTTTGCATTCACAGTCAGGTCAGGAAAGCTGTTCCCGCTCAATAAGAAAGCTGATTGTGCCTGTTGTGTGTGCTAAATAAATGATAACTGTTGTTCGTCCGCCATCTGTCCATGACTGTGCGTTACGTACATGGGTTTTCTGTGCCATATGCTTTTCTTTTTCCCAGGGAGAGATCACTCGTCAGATTCTGTCCTTTTTGTAACAGTCAGTGGCTGATGGAGGGAATCAGAGGTGTCAGTTATGCTGGGATTGATCATTTGTGACTCATCTAATGTGAATGTCACATTTAAATAGAAAGTGTACATATCTATTAAGTCTCTTTCAGAATGTTGCAGAGTGACTGATGATGATGCTTCCCAAAATGTCCAACCTGTAGAATACTGGGTAAACCTTCCTATGTATCCAGTATTCATTGTGTTGTATAAATGCATTACTCAAAAACAGAGTTTCAGTGTTTCACAGTTCTATGCTGGGGACTTTCTATCTCTCTACCAGACACTGGGCATTGAGCATAGTGACCTTAGGTCAAATATTCATTCTATTAATTTTATAGTACCGCGACCCTGAACTGGAAAAGTGGTTACAGATAATGACTGAATGAATGAATGATAATTTTATAGTATCTGCCACAAACCTATCTGCAGTGTGTATATCTATTTAAAATGTTTTATATTTACATTATTGTCATAGACATACACCTATGTATATTCATATTCATTGTATTTGTTTTTATCACACATTTAGCCCTTGAAATCTTCTATCTTTGTGTAATGCTATTATTTAACATTCTGGTAGAATCTAACTGCTTTATCTTGCCCTATACTTGCACTGAGTAATGGCAATATAGTTAAATCTATTTATGTATCTGTCATGGGTACTCCACAGCTTCCTATTGTATTAATCGTGTGGGTCTCTCTCAGGTAATTACACACATGCAATAACATATGTGTAATTACATTAGTAATAAGACTGGAAGATGTTTTTGTAATTACAAAAGCTTTACTACTGTAACCCATCTGTAACAGGTACAAATTCATCAGTAGATACAATGTTGTTGCATATGTTGTTCATGTGTAACTACACAGTTATTAGAGACACTTCATATAAATGGGGCTATATTATTTTGGATATAAGATGAGACATGCCATACATGCGAGAAATAAATTGGTGCACTTTAAGTTATTTGATTTCACCAATTAGGAGGCGTGTCTGGATATGTTTGGACATATATTTTAGTTAAATCACACTTGGTTTGACATCTAAATGTCAATAAATACAAAATACATTTGGAGCCACTGATTTGATGGGGTTTACAAGTGTACAGCCAACCTGACCACTGGTGCATGGCATGAGGATGGCTAATGCAAATTGTGCATTAACAGGTCAGAGAAATGTTACTATAATTGAAACAAATTGGACAGTTTGTGTGTAGTGACCATTTCTTCATGTCTGAGGATTTGCACAAACATCAGGACCCACACGCAGCAAACAACTGCCATTAGGAAAGAGGCCAGTGCACAAAATGACTTTCATTGTAAATAGTTTTGGGCTCCTTAGTGCCTTGTGCCATTGTGCTGGCACTCATGAGCTGTTGATGGTGGTTCTTGAATTATGGATGATTTCTCACCACAGGACAACTGTGATGCCAAAACTATTTGGACAATTTTTGAACAAAGATTGTAAACAACAATCAATTAGTGTGTTTATGGCTATTTCCTGCAACAACAAGTTCTAGTTTTCTAAGAAACTTTTACACTTCTGTTAGGATTTGATTGCATTCAACATTGAGAGCATTAGAGAAGTTCAGTGCTGATTTCAGAGGATTAATCCTGGGTCACAAACCGCACTCCAGCACAACCCAAACATATGAAATCACTGCTGCACAACCAAAATGCTATTTTGTGCTCCAACATGTGAGATTTGTAACATTTAACTGAAAAATCTGACAGTTTGATAATCATATTGTGACCATCAAAGAATGATCACAAACATCAGGAATCACAAACAACACATACCAAAATCAAACATAGGCAAATTTCCAGCTATAAGATAAAGAGAAGCATCCAGTTTAATTTGTCATCTGAATAGTTTCTGGCTCTTCAAGGCCTTGTGCCATGGTACTTACACACAAAGTGATTTGTTGATGGTGGCATCTGAATAATTGATGCCAATACACTTCTAAAAATGCACCCCAACCTTTTTATCATTCATCAAAAGGATGCACCAATTAGAAGATGTTGAAAAGGTGCTCAGGTAAACAGCCCAGCTGCCAGATACACACCAGAAGTGGACTGTTGGATATGCTTCCCTTAACAATTACAAACCCAGCAATAAGAGGCCCTTTTAATGTCTGTGCCTGTTATGCATGGTTGATGATGATAACTTAAAAGTCTTTGCTATTTTACACAGGGTAACACCATTCTGGTATCGCTGCACTATCTTTCTGCGCAACAATGGTGGAATTGGTGATCCTCTTACCATCTTGTCTTCAGAGAGACACTGACACTCTGAGAAGCTCTTTTTATACCCAGTCATGTTGTCAATTGACCTAATTAGTGTTAAGTGGTCTTCCAGCTGTTCGTTATATGCTCAATTTCCTTTTTCCAGCCACTTATTGCTACTTGTCCCAACTTTTTGGGGATTTGTTGACACTGTGAAATTTTGAATCAACATATTTTTCCTTTAAAATGTTACATTTACTCAGATTAAACTTTTGATCTGTCACCTATGTTCTATTACGAATAAAATATTGACATTTGCCATCTCCACATCATTCGTCATTGCATTCAATTTTTAGTCACTAATTGTTTAGTGTCCCAACATTTTTGGAATCCAGTTTGTAGACTGAGACAAAAGGGAGTGGCGGGGGTCACAACAAGGTAAATTAATGTGATAAGAATTCCACTCTAATTGTGATTTGTCATTTTATTTGTTCGATTAGTTCCATTTACTTATTTGTTCAATAAAACATTGCAGGAATTGTGTATATATGCATGCTGGAGTTGTTTGTAGATATTGAAAAAATTCCTGTCTACAAAATGGAGGCACTACAGAAAATATTTGGGAACTAGGGGATCTGTTAAAAGCTCGTGATCACAAAGTCCAGGGCTTTGGTGCACACTGTGCCATGTGCACATAAACCAGCAGCAAAACTATTCCATCACTTTTTCACATTTTGGCTTTAGCAATATTCTAAAAGTCCCACTTTGTTTGAGTGTAAAACCTCCTTTTGCCATATTTCGGTGTTTTTGTGAATATCTGGCCTTTTCCATTCAGGAGATTTTATACAGTTTTTCATAAGTAGCAAAAACTCAATGGAAAACCCAATTATATTGTGATTAAATCTGCAAAAAATTGTCTCTGAACCAAAGTGTATACAAATTACTGTCTCAACCTTAGTTCAGTAATATCCAATCTCAAATTCTCAATTTTTTTTAAAGTCAAATATTTAAAGCCTGACTAGCCTAGATGTTGTCTGAACTACATTTATAACAAGTTTTGCAGCCCAGCTAAATTTTATGTCATCCCAATGTAGCCTTTTTAAAATTTTTCCCTGAACCTAATTGCAGTCCAAAACATCTGTTTTGTCTGAACCAGTCTGTAGTGCAAGCACAAGTTAGATGTTTCTAATAAAATCGTCTGTGAGAGAAATTCCTGTTTGGATCTACACACACAGTTAAAGTTATTTAAATCCTCCCCCACTTTATTTGATGTTGTTTTCCGGATGAAGCTCTTATCCTTTTCTTGCTATTACACTGCTGGAGGGAAGAGTCTGCTCATTGTTGTCTCTGACCTTGATATAGAGAGAGTGTAATCATTCTGCTTAAATCTTTTAAGTTTTCATGCTGGAAAAACAGATGAGTCATTTACCAAATGTTTTAAAACACAATGTGCTGACATGCATCAAGAAGAAAAGCAGTTCCTGATACCTGTAGTGTGTTTATATTTAGTAGAATATGTGAAAAGATTTTAACATCTCTTGCCTTTTGGGATTTCTGTTTTGAAACTCTTTCCATTGCAATATATTGCATCTGTCTTTAGAAACTTTGCCGTGTAAATACTTAAAATTTGGAGAGAATATATAAGGAAAATGAAATGTGATTTTTTTTCTGTCCCCTTCTATGTAAGAAAGAAGGTTCCATGATCAGGAAACCTCAGAGCAGAAGGGTTCTGCCACCCCACGGCCCAGATATGAAGGTAGGAAAAATGTTTTGAAGAATTAATTCAAAGTGTTCACTCCCTGCAAATACGTTAAAGTTGCTTTATGTTTGGGATTTGAAGGAAATGTGTAACTGCAGGCAATATGCAGAACAATTTGTATGATGATTGCAGATCAGTTTGATGATTGTGGATGAATCTGATTACTGCCAAGGAGTCTGATGATCTTAGACCACTCTGATGGTTGTTGATCAACCCAATGATTGCAAATTAATTTGACATATGTCAATGAGTCTGATGATTTTGGAAGTATCTGGTGACTGTGGAGGAATCTGATGATTGCAGATGGTTCTGATGATTGTGAATGAATCTGATCAGAATGTTTTGATCAGAATACTGACATCCTTTCTAGGTCCAAGAGAATAGAGAAGACTATAGAGAAGAGAATGATTGATAGGTTATAAGTATAAAAGTTGATTGTATGTGAGCTGACGCATCAGCTTAATGTGGTATTACATTTGCAGGGATTTTCTGACTTTAAAGTAATATTTCATATACCATTTGTCAAAGAATACAGTGGACTGTGGTTTACCATTATGTCTCTCAGCCTCATAAATTCAGTTTTTTGGATTATTTTCATACTTCTGTTAATCGAAAACATGATTAACAATGAGGCCAACTGATCCTACCACCTAGCCTTGACAGTGATCTACAAGGTAGATCTATTTATCTAGGTTCTATCTTAATTTAACAGAATATGGAAACATCTATCTCATTCAGGAAGAGGTACTTTGCTAACTTTAGCATTTAGCTTTATCTGATTCATTTCTGTTGTCAGTTAACCCATTCTCTCTAATTTAATGATGATATTAAGACAGTGATTAGATTGATCTAAATCTCAGTGATGATTCTGTGGTCTTTACACTTTAATTACATTTAAGCACAAACTGTCAATACCACTGAAGAAACACCAACAAACTGGACGTGCAAGCAACCCAAATAACCCTAACCTTCTGTGAATAAATCTAACCTTTGTTTTAACTATTTAAAATATATTTAAATACATGGTCCATGATTTTCTTGCTAAACTGATGTAAATGCCCCACATTGCCTGTGGAGGTACTTTGTCAGTTGGCCAGCTCCAAACACTGATGCTGTTTTGATTTGTTCTTTGGCAGATAAGCAGTCTGCTCTGGAACCCACGGCAAGAAAGGGCTTAGGATTTTCTTGTGGTAGCTAACAAACACAGCCCCAGGGAGGCTCAGTCCTTGTGCTGGTCTTAGAGTATTCTGGCTTGTTTGTTTTCTTGGACCTAACAAGCAGCATATTCTTTAAGTGAGACACCTCGGTTATTTTCAAAGGCAATGAGTCAGTGTGTTGTGGGTTACTGACAGAGATTTATCCAAGTTCCCTATAGCTTTTTGCATATTCCTTTGAACAAACACCTTCTACTGAGCCAAAGCCTTGTTGGTGAATGAGTCAGTACTAGAATTGAAGATTTCCAAGTTCTGGTCATGTAAGTCCAAATAAATTTTGGATCACTCTTTGGATCGTTTAAATCTGAGTCACTCCAAACAATTCTGATTCACTTCACACAAGTCAGAGTCAATTCATGTCAGTATTGCTCCAAGAATTTCTAATTCAAATTCACTTTGTGCAATCTCAAGTCAGTTCATTCTTATTCGTTTGAAGAGAATTTAAATTAAGTCATGTTTTTAGTTGATGTAATTGCATTGTACACAATGAACACAATTAAAAACCTTCATTTTAAAATCTAAAATGACTTAGTGGGCCTTATTTATTTAAGGAAGGAAGGGATTATTTAACAAACGATTAGTAATATATTAGATACATAGGACGAAGGAAGTGCTTTTTAAAATAATCACACAGATATTTTAGCAGGAGCACATTTTCATTGGTTATGTTCTACCCTCCTCCAAAAGTTACATAGTGCAATTTCTGCAGTGCTGAGCCCAAAGTAACAACAACAGAAGCTCTCTTCTCACTATAACAGGTAAGAAGAAAGCATCACAAATGTTTTAAAGCAGTAATTTTTAAGGTACAAATACTTCCTAGTTCCTTTGATATACAACACTAACACAAACCTTGGTTTTCCTGTGGAAAATGCACAAGGACCACCTGCTCTGTTCAGACATAACAGTGTTATCCCATGTTAATTCTCTCACCACACCCCTCTCATCACAATCTTGCTCACTCCCCACATAGCTCTCCTGATGATTTTTCCACTTTTCATTAAGCAACGCTCTGTATTTGTTGTTTACCCCCTGCTCTAATTGGCAGTCATAGCTCTTCCTCCAGTGGCAAATCATGTAAGAAAGTGTGTCATCAACAGTCAACCAGAGACATACTCCAGAGATGAGGGAAAACCCCTCAGCCCACCCCTCCTGTTCTTTGCCTGGTTGCTGTCGGAGAGCAAATACAAGTGTCCCTATGGGACCCAATGGGCTGTTTTCAGAAAGGTATATCGAGGGGTCTTGAGCAGAGCTAGTCATTGAGATCGGGTATACCTTCAGAAAGGGGTGTTTCTAGACTTTTCTAGACCTTATTATACTGGGGCCAATGCCAAGTTTAGAGGGGCACATCTGTAACCCTCTGCTTGCCAATCAGTCGTAGGGGTACAACTATGCATTAAAAAAAAGTATAAATCTCAGTGGTTTAAGCTTGTGTTATTTATGCTTTATAATTGTATCAGCTTTCACTGACCATACAGTAGCACTTTGTAGTTCTACAATAACAGACAGTAGTCTGTTATTGTATTCTTTCTTATCCCCATTTCACCCTGCTCTTCAATGCTCAGGACCCCCACAAGACCACCACAGATCATGTGTGATTTGGTAATGACATGTTAGTGTTTGTTGTGCTGACAGTGGTCAGTGGAGCTGATAAAATCAGCAATGAGTGTAGAAACAAGTGTATTTTTGGGAGGTAATACTCTTATAAGCAGCTATAACATATATAAAATCTATAAACTAGCTATAAGCTATCGGTACCTGTCTGTTGTGTGGCTTTTAAATATTTACTGCTATACTCCATGCAAAAAAAATAAATAAAATGTGACTGAAAGCCAAATAGTACTCAAGCTTTTGGAAAATGCCAAGGCATTATGGGAAATGTAGTGCCTGCTGTGATGTAGTGCATGTCATGTTCTCTAGTTCTGCTCAGCCATCTAGGATAACATAGACTTCTTATCACCAGGATTTCATTGGGGCACATTTTACATTTTATATTTTTCTTTTTTTTTCTTTCTTCAAACCCTACTCTTGTAGTTCCAGGTATAAATCTGAATGGTCAAAATGACATTAAAACGTCAGTGCACTCAGGGCCAGTTTGAGGATGAGAGGGCCACTCTTCCAGGCAACTCCTCATGGAAGGATTTAAATCGGCTGCTTTGGATTCTTACCCAGTCAGTAGCCGGCGGCTTTTTAAGCGATGAAAGTCTGCAAGAGCTTTGTGGACGGGAGGAACTGCATTCTTACGGTGATTAAAAACAGTGTGACAGCAGAGGAACACGGAGGGAACCAGGGGAACCAGTGGAAAACAAAGGGACCCGCACCTACTACAACGGAAAACATTCCCCGTCCTTAACGCTCAGCATCCGAAGACCCGTGCTGCCTGTTTCCAAGTAACTCTTAAGGAGGGATCGGCGAAGATGGAGATGAGCGAAGGAGTGAGGGAGTGCCACAGAGGGGAGGGAGGGAGAGAGAAAGAGTGTGTGTGAATGAGGGTGAGGGGAGAGAAAGAGAGAGAGCGAGACAGGGAGAGAGAGCGGGGGATGCTTTGCTCACAATCGTGAGCGGCTCGCTCAAACGTGCCGACTGTCTTTTTTGCCCGCTCAGTTTGAAGCCATCAAGAGGCTGAGGGAAGAGGAAACCTACCCAGCGAGGACACTCTCACAAACACAGTTCTCAGAGCTCTCACTCGCTCTGTGTTTCCTTCTCTCTCTCTCTCTCTCTCTCTCTCTCTCACACACACACACTCCCTCCCTTGCTGAGCCAATAACTGAGGCAGCGTTGGCACATGCAACAGGGTGCGGGAGGCAAACTCGTTTCATCTTTTTTTTCCCCTCTCACACAGAGAAGGAGGAGAAAGAACTGGGGAAGAGAAGCAGAGAAGAGATGCCCTAACACCTGTGCTGCAATTTCAAAAAGGGAGAGAGTGAGAGAGCGAGAGAGAGTCCTAACAGTCAATCTTTAGCCCACTTTTTTTATTTTTTCCCCCTGGCTGTTTTGTGAGTTCAGTGCAACTTGACCGGTCAGCGGAGGAATATACTTTGGAGGCCATGACTCAAAAGCGCAAGTGGGAAGGAAGGAGAGAAGGCTTCAAGGCAAGCTCCAGCCGGGATGAGACCCAGGGGCCCGGCCGCCCCACCAGCAGAGGGCGCTTCTCAGAATCCTGGAGGCGGCTGAGCTCCAGACAGGGGTCCACCAAGAGGTCAGGACTGGCTGCGCAGCAAGCAGCGGTAAGAACAGGAACAGCATCTGTTTGTGATTTGCAGGGTGTCCCACATGGCATGGGAGGGGGTGTGTGTGTGTGGAAGGGGTGGGATGAGGGTATGGGATGGCACATAGAGGGGTGCAGGAAAGAGTCTGGCTTAGGTAGGCAGGAGGAAAATGACCCCCAACCAGGCCTGATTATTTTAGTGGAAGCTAGTAGAAACCACTGGAAGATGCTTGTTTTGATTGTCACAGAGCGCTGATTGCAATTGCAATATACAACCCATATAGGCCCTAACCATTTTCTGCAAACAAGTTATCCACAACCTTGGTTTTGAAAAAACTTACTGTCCACAGGGAGCTGTTACCTAGATATCAATCTCAGGAGTTATTTTGTTCAAGTGGGGGATCACCTGATG
This sequence comes from Hoplias malabaricus, assembly GCF_029633855.1. Lineage (NCBI taxonomy): Eukaryota > Metazoa > Chordata > Actinopteri > Characiformes > Erythrinidae > Hoplias > Hoplias malabaricus. The sequence continues at coordinate 4,631,577 of NC_089820.1, read as the reverse complement.
CTTTTCTTTGCTTGAAGCTGTGGGTTTGTTTGGCTTGTGCTGCTCAGTCTCAGCAGAACTCTACCGGCCCTCTGTGGCTCCCAGTGCCTCTCAATACAGCGTGAGTCATATCTTGGAGTAGATATTTAAGCCAGCTGACTTGACTGGAAGTGGGCTTTCTTTGGAAACTTACTAGAAATAGTTCAAGACTCAAGCTTCACCTTTCTTGGCTGTGGATGACGACGTTTTCACACATTTCTCTGATTTTCCCATATGTCAAGATCTCACACACTGTTTTCCTGCCTATGCCTCGCTGGATTTACTATCACAGCCATAGGTTGGCATTGTGAGTAGCACTCTCTCAGTCTCACTCTGTCAACTGTAGCTCTCGCTCTCTCTCTCTCAGTTGTGGTGGAGCATTTGATCGTACCCTGCAGCAGTTAATGCGTCCTGGACCATCTGTCCCATGCCGGAGCCTTCTGCTGTCTTATACCCTCAAGCGCTCCAATCCACATTGCTCCACTTCACGTCACTCTACTCCACTTCCATCACTTCATGCGGATCCTCCTTTTATTTGTTTAAATTTTTTTTTGGCCTTTAACCATTATTTTCCAACACTTTCTAAAAGTTAGCTGGGAATTCTGGCTGACTGTTTAATTGGTTGATTAAGTATTGTAAGAAAATGATGGGGTTCAAGAAAACTACTGGGAGTCCTTTGTACTTTAATAGCAGAGGCTTTACAGGACAACAGTGCTACAGCACTACAGCTATTGAAACAGATTTTGTGTGTGTGTGTGTGTCTTTTGGGTTCACTGTGATTTAATAGAAAATATCTTAATAAAAAATAACGTTTGCTACTAGAATGTAACACGCTGACTTACTGACGCTATTACCATTTCCAAATATTGAAAGAAATCACCAGTTAGTGAAGAGGTAATACTGCTACATGCAATGAAAAAAAATGGCCCTTGTACTTATCTATTTATTTATTTTACATCAAAGGTTTGCATGCATGCATTGAAATCATCCATATGCAGATATACCATGTGCTCATCTCAAACTGTGTATCTGGAAGTAGATGATATAATTTCATGCAAAGGGTCCCCTTTTGGCCTATCAAACATGAAAAAATATCCATATCTCACAGAAGATTACATTTATTGCAGCATTCAGGAGTAAAGTATTTTACTTGCACAATGCAACAATTTGGTTAACGTCCTTAAATATAGACAAAGTGTCACTTTTCTACTCATGGAATTTTTCTACTTCCGGACAGTTTACTTAAGTACATTACTTAAGGTTGAATCGGGCATTGAGCAAAAATGTTGCTCTGCCACATGGCTGGTGTAACCAGCAATGTCGTATGCATATATTTTTAACAGCTGGTTGCTGTTGCTAGGTTACAAGATAGGTGGAGTTAGGTGGAGTAATCCTTATACATAGAGGTATCTGAAATGATATCAGCCAATAATATTGGGAGGTGAAGGTGTCCTGATTAACTGCACCTGTGTTAATGAAAGTATGTCTCGGGGCTGATTACGTCTTCACAAAATATCTGTGTTAATGAGTTCAGTAGTGACATCACAGTACAGTACAGTTCAGTAACCGTTCATCTGGACTCCTCACACAGGAGACGGGGACACTCATGATTTCCATCCACGATTAAAATACACTGATGTTCTAAATAGAAAGAATGAAAGAAATAAAGAAATGAAAAGACCATTCATTTAAATTTCTTTAAAATACAACCTCCAGTTAGAAAACATGACATGTATTAAACGAAAAGTTAAAAGAGTGACCTACAAACATTCTTTGACCTGTAAATAAATAAAAAAAACAGTACAAACACAGTGTTTTGATATTTTACCTTATATTTTTTCCCAAGATAAACAATTAAATCAGCTTTGTTTCTTGCAAAATGTTAGTTGTGTACTTTGTAATTTCCAGGGACTGCAGACACACAGCTATAAAGTGTTTCATGAACAGCTGTGTCACATTTTTTCTGCAAACAAGTTTTAAAGTGCACAGCTGTATGTATTGTCATGTTTTGTAATTCAAAATGCAGCTCACATTCTCAGCTGAGTACAGATTGGGACTAAAGGCAGGTCAGTGCAGCTCCCACACTTTTTCCACAGAGAGGCTTGTGTGCAGATTATGGTTTTATATTGTCTTGGGGCCAGCATATATTGCTCTTAAATCTCTAGGTATACTTTTCAGTATTCATAAGAGACATTAAAAAAGCAAGTCATACATTTGTTGGCCAAGTGATGTTTCTTGTCCCATTTTTGTTGAGTTATACTGCTGCCTTGTACAGAATCATAATTACAATACTAAAATTACAATAAAATTACATACTGACATCCCCTATTTCAATTTACATTATTGTTTAATGATTTAGCCTCATTAATCAGCTATATAACAGTGGTATTTAGTCGTCATTTTGATGTTAAAATGAAAGAATTGGAAGTATATCTGCATCATGTTTATCTGCACCACGTTTGTAAACAGAGCTCTGTTCCTCTGTGTCAGTCAGTAGAGGAGCTCAGGCGCAATCCAAAATGGTGACATACTCCCTACACAGTGCACATCACAGTGTACAACTAATGCACCCAGACAGTAATTGCTCACTACTTTGACAGGGAAATGTGAACTTTATAGCTGACCGCAATTTATATTCTATGTAGAACACACTACAACAGTTATTTTATTATTAGCACTGTGCCCAATGGAGAGAGACATTTGTGATTCTGCCTCATCTTGGCTATGGCATGGAAATGTTTCTCACTGATCAGTCACATTTTCAAACAAAGAGAGCTATTTTATTAAACTTAAACCAAATTAGAGGAATAGTTTAGGCAGACAGTCGTAATAAAACATTATCCCCCAAGACTCTCGAAGCACAAGGACAGCAGGATCAGATTATATACCTGTAAAGCGGGGGAAAATAATGAGACATGCTTTTGTCTGTAGTCTCTTACTTCTAAAACAGCACATGAAAGAAATAAAATGTTTACTGAAGCTTTTATATGATTTGTGTATGAATAACTCACTAAGATTTGGTCACAAGAGCAGAGAAATGTATTGGAGTCACAGTTTTTTCCATTAGAGCGAATGATGAAAATGCTAATATGGCTACCTGAGGGTAACAGTCTTTTTCTCCTATTGTATATTACTGATTGAAATATAAAATTTTATAGCTGTACTAACTACTATAATTACTGAGTTGTATACCTGTACACCTGTTTTTTTCTGTACTGTAACTGTACCATAACTTCACTAAGTAATTGTATTGAGTACTGTATAATAACAGTACTGTTAGTGTAGTGCCCTATGAAGGACTGGCGCCCCCTCCAGTGTGTATTCCCGCCTTGCGCCCAATGATTCCAGGTAGGCTCTGGACCCACCGCGACCCTGAATTGGATAAGCGGTTACAGATAATAAATGAATGAATGAATGAATGTTAGTGTAGTAATTATAGTTAGCACAATAGCTATATGGTATAACACACTGAGAACTCTAAGTGTACAATCACTTCACTATATGTTGTTATATTATATATCTTATTTGTCGTTAGTTCAGCAGCAGGAGCTTTTTTTTTCTTATGCATACAATAGCAAATCCAGCTCCTCAGCCAGTCACACTGCCATGTTGTTGTGGAAACAGCTGTTTAGAAACCCTTAAAAAACCCATAGGATCTGGGCTCCTCACACATACAGCCTCCAAAGGGATGTTGCTTTCAAATACACAGGAGGGTCTTTGTAGGTGGGTGGGTGTGAAATTATTTTGAAGTTGAGTTGCTATAGAAACAACGTTGCTTGTATGATTTATATGGAACATGATACATCACAGTTCCGTGAAGACATCAAACCCATGACAAGCACCCTTCACTGGGTCAATGCTTAGGTTGATCTTGAGTCTTTAGTTTAACTAAATCCTCCTTCACATCTCAGTCAATTAAAGTTAATTGTTATTTAAACCAATCTTAAATGTGCAACAGTCATTTCGTCCAATTATTTTTATTCACATTATGGAACAGACACATGGCCACCTCCACAAAATATAAACAGCATATTGCTCTGTTAAGGGAACACTAGGTATGATTTGGGTTTTTTTGCTCCTGGGGCTCCCCCTAGAGTAATTCATGTTTACTTGGGGATGGGGTTAGTTTCCTACACACTTTTAAAATGTACATTTGAGCAGTTTCTTCAGTACTGAGCCCAGAGCAGCAATGACAGTGGCTCTATTCTCCCTATTACAGATCAGTGAAATTCTGAAGCTGTAAATTTTAAATAAAAATTTTACGTAGTGTTCCTTTAACTGTACCGTCTGTACTGTTTTGTAAAGCACATTGAATTGCCATAGTGTATGAAAGGTGCTCTAAAAAATAAACTTGCCTTGCCTTGCCGTAAGTCTTACATGATTACACGTTTGTTCTTTATTTACATTTTAATGACACATTTTAAAAGTTAAACCATGACTAAACCTGTTGTGCTTCATATTCACATCATATTATGGCTGAACTATATAAAACATCTGCAATTTTTCTGAACAACATTGTTATTGTGATTTAAAATGAAACTAAATTTCTGTAAATTATGTTTCAGTATTAATTTTCTGGAAAACACGGAAACTAATATAACCTGCCTTTAATTTTCAATTCTAATTGTGGAGTACCAAACTGTCATTTAGTTGTTGTTTTAATGTACACAGCACAGTGCTCAGTGGCCCCTGGTGGGTCTAACTCCATCATATGCATAGAATAGAGTTAGCTCAGGTGATTTGAATGTTGAAATGTTTAGAACTGTTCGCTAAAGAAACAATGTTTCAGCCCTTGCTAAAATAGTGGGGATTTCCAGAGTGAGGTGATATGTTCTAAAGCCTGTATAATCTACCCTCTGATTATTTTGAAGGTGGGAAAAACATGTATGCTTCGAGGAAGATAGAGTGAGCTGTTAGTTGACCTTATCGAAGCCTTGTGCGTTCCGTTTTGAACTGATACTGGTCTCGTTTTGTTCCGTATCTTGAGGTTTCACATGACAATGTCATGACAATAGACAGAAACAAGCAGCTCTCTCTCAACTGGAGCGCAGATTCTCCAGTAATCTGTCCATCATTCAGTGTGCAGCCAATGGAGTCACAGTCCCTCCTACAACGGTTTGTTTTGCAGCCGCGCTGAGAGCAACAGGTCAGTGCTGGGAACTGCAGCTCTGGTTTTGGATAGAAATAATGTTAGTACCGAGTCCTGCGACTACATTTCATTCTCCCTCAACACATCACAGATACATTTTTGAATCAAAATAATTTTTTATACATTAAAACAACATTAGATATTTTCATAAAGATTAACATTAATTAGAGTGGAAGGCAAGTATGAGTCCTAAATAAGCAGTTAATTCTATGACATATTGCCTGGACATCTGATAATGTACTGAGGATGAAACTGTCTTTTAGACTCAGACCAATAAGATTCAGTCACCTCAGATCTTATTGTAATTAATGAACAATTCAAAATAATACAGTCATTTTAACCTGGTAGTACAGTATTTGCAAAGTACGTGAACAGATTCTGTTTTGCCATTATTGATGAATGTGAAGTATGCCTGCTGAAAGAGCCCGTTAAAATGTTCATGCATTAAACACTGCAGTATTTAGTGCAGACTGAACTGATGTTTATGATCTTTCCTGACGTTATGACTGTATACTTTACAGATACCTGTAGATAATGAGTTAATAGTTGTTCACAACTCAGTTTTGTTTTTCTACCTGTAGATGGATATTCAAAATATTTTATATTGTAAAAGCAGTAGCTCCTTGTGGCTTTGCTTAATCTGTACCTCGTCAAAGAAATTTGCTGTTGTGAGGCAATTACCACTAGACCCCCCTGGTTAAAGCTTAACACTCTAATCATTAATCTCTAGTGACGGCCCTGCATTCATTCATTGTCTGTAACCGCTTATCCAGTTTAGGGTCCAGAGCTTACCCGGAATCACTTGGCACAAAACGGGAACGCACCCTGGAAGGGGCATCAATCCTTTGCAGGGTGACACACACTCACACATTCACTCACACATTCCAACCTATGGACACTTTTGAGTCACCAATCCACCTACCGAAGTGTGTTTTTGGACTGTGGGAGGAAACCCACGCGGACACAGGGAGAACACACTCCTCACAGACAGTCACCCGGAGCAGGACTTGAACCCACAACCTCCAGGTCCCTGGAGCTGTGTGACTGCGACACTACCTGCTGTAATCTGTACGAAATCATTGCTAACATGTAATTAAATTTACATTAAGTTACACTTAATATATACTGAGTGTACTAGCCATATGTTATTTCTGTAACTCTGTGATTTATATGCTTAATGTAGTATAAGTCAAATTCTTAATAATAAATTAGTGGTTCCAAAATAACAGACTTTAATATATTACATTTTTTGACAAGTGCAATCAGCGCTCTGCAGGGTTTACACATCACGATTTAGTACCTACTCGGCTCAGTTGGAACCATAACTGAGCAGGGACCATGTGCCAGATTTGGCCAGTGGAAATGCCAAAGAGCAGAGCCGAGTCGAGCAGAGTCGTGCAGGTTCCATGTGGTGAAGTGCCATTAGAATCCTGTATTATGTTACCATAGTGGTTAAAAAAAAAAAAAAAAAAAAAAAGGTGTGCCCTTTATGTTGCCTCTAATTTTAATCAAATCTAATTAAAAATTCTTGGAATCAATCTCTTTGGCTTTAACTGACCCTCCTTCTGATTGAGCTTATTTTCATCAAATATGAAAAGTATTTCAGCAAATAATAACTTGTTTTGTGTTTCTTTCTGTACATAATATATTACGATATTATTTGATAAAAGTAAACATTAAATTGCTCGACATTTGTGTCAAATTGCCCTTTGTAACCTTCTTAAAATTGTTAGGGTGCCTCCTGATGGCTGTGTTCTTTGGAAACCTCATTGCCCTGATGTTGAGAGGGTATAAAGGCAGGGAGATGCTGACCTTTTGCTGGGTTCGTCCACAGAGGAAGTGTGATTTCATGCTCGAAAGGCTAAGAGCAAGGTTCTGAGCTCCAGAGTAAACAACGAGCAAACCGCAGCATGCCAACACAACTATGGCCAAACAGTTGGTGTCAGTACAGACAAAGCTTGGTGTGTGTGCGTGTGTGTATGTATCTGTGTGTACCCGAGCACTAATCCTCCCAACTAAATAAGAAAGTGTGTGGGTGCTTGCTGGTGCACGTGTGTTCATACGTGTGCATGTGAAGAAAAACCCTGGCAACAAGGAACGTGTCGCCAGAGTTTGCCATCTAATCAATTGCTTCTTTGTATTTGTTTCACACTGCAGTGTTGCATCACCAACACGTTGTTTGCTTTAATAACAGCCACCTTCTGCACCATTCTCTAATAACCCTCCGTCCCTACAGTCGTCCTGTGGTTGAGAGATGCTTCAAAGTGATGTAGAGCGGGATTTTAGAGTTCTAAAGCTACCCTTTATTGTCTCAGAGCCCATAGAGATAATAGGGCCACACCTTATGTACACAAACCATAAGAAACTGAAAACTAGTTAAAATGAGTTGTTCTGATTTTGTTTTGCATCCTATATAGAGAGCAGAGACTTTTCATCTGAGCCTCTCTAATCACAGCACTAGACCATTGTTTATTGGTTGGTTGGTTAAGAAATTACTGCTCCTCCCTCCTCACTCCTGGGCTCTCACACTGACCTGAGCTGAGGCTCATTCTCAATTAAAGTAACAGGCACTGAACAAGGATGTTTAGACAGGGAGAGTATGCTGCTGTGGTGTTTGTTCCTTGTGTTGCTTTGGCAAAATGGGAGCTGATCTTTTGGGACTTAACTGTAAGTCAAATGAGACTTTTTTTTTTTTTTTTAATTAAGAACCCAGAATTTGTATTATTCTGTGGAAAAGGGCTATAATGCGTCCCCTTCAAAGTGTTGTTCAAGGACCTTGATCAAATGGTTTAAACCTTTTACTGATTTTCCCAGAGAATATACACGATCATATTTCACACTGAGGAGTTGGTGTGTTCTCCCCGTGTCCGCGTGGGTTTCCTCCGGGTGCTCCGGTTTCCTCCCACAGTCCAAAAACACACGTTGCAGGTGGATTGGCGACTCGAAAGTGTCCGTAGGTGTGAGTGTGTGAGTGAATGTGTGTGTGTCTGTGTTGCCCTGTGAAGGACTGGCGCCCCCTCCAGGGTGTATTCCCGCCTTGCGCCCGATGATTCCAGGTAGGCTCTGGACCCCCCGCGACCCTAAAATTGGATAAGCGGTTACAGATAATGGATGGATGGATATTTCACACTGGAAATGAACTTCAGTATGGCATTTTTCTGCTAATTTGAGCTTCTGTTCATGTGATGAGAACTGTAAAGGGTGCTGTAACTTTTGCAAAGGTCACATATTATGATATGGGCTCCAACATGTTAAATGTAGCCAATATACTTCATAAAATGTACAGAAACATCTTTGCATAGTATGAATCAGTTGTATTTTCACTTAGAAAAACAACAAAAGATGACAGTGGAGCTCAATTATTTTGACTTTCTCTGTCATTTTTTCACATGTAGATATGTGGGTATGGCCCTCAACAAAGGCAGATAAATGACAGCCACTTGATTGGCAGAAATCTGCAGAAAAGCCTAATATTTAAGTATGTGCAGTTATTTCATCTCAACATTGTAGGACAGTTTTAGGGAGAGCTTGGATAATTGTGCTCTTTGGGTTTTTAGCTGTTGCTGGGAGAGAGTGAAATGTTCTCTCCCAAAACACTCAATTTCATTTGATGTATTTTTCTGGACATTGTAAGGACATTTGCATATAATCTTTAGTTTTGCACTGGAGCTATGAAGATAATTTAGCTTACATTCAATGACAGCTTCTGCCCAGTAGCTCCAGTACTAAACAACACAAGTAGGAAAGTAAGTACATTTTATTTTTATAGCACATTTCAAACCAAAGTGCTTTACAAGAAGGAACACAACTCCTCCGGTCATCACTTGCACAACACAAACAGACGTACATTAAAACAAACATCAATCCTCCTTCAATCTACCTCTCAACAGATTAATAGCTGCTGAAATCTATAGGGGGTGGTACGGTGGTGCAGCAGGTAGTGTCACAGTCACACAGCTCCAGGGACCTGGAGGTTGTGGGTTCAAGTCCCACTCTGTCTGTGAGGAGTTTGGTGTTTTCTCCCTGTGTCCGCGTGGGTTTCCTCCGGGTGACTGTCTGTGAGGAGTGTGGTGTGTTCTCCCTGTGTCCGCGTGGGTTTCCTCCGGGTGACTGTCTGTGAGGAGTGTGGTGTGTTCTCCCTGTGTCCGCGTGGGTTTCCTCCGGGTGACTGTCTGTGAGGAGTGTGGTGTGTTCTCCCTGTGTCTGCGTGGGTTTCCTCTGGGTGAATGTCTGTGAGGAGTGTGGTGTGTTCTCCCTGTGTCCGCGTGGGTTTCCTCTGGGTGCTCTGGTTTCCCTCCCACGGTCCAAAAACACACGTTGGTAGGTGGCTTAGCGACTCAAAAGTGTCCGTAGGGGTGAGCGTGTGTGTATGTGTTGCCTTGTGAAGGACTGGCGCCCCCTCCAGGGTGTGTTCCTGCCTTGCTCCCAGTGATTCCAGGTAGGCTCCAGTCCCACCATGACCCAGAACCCTGGGAGTTCATTCCAGGGTTATGGTGCAGCAACAGCAAAGACACAAGCCTCTTTTAGCTTGAGGCGAGCCCTTGCGACAGGCAAAAGTGACAGTGACGGTGACCTTAAAGATCTTGCAGGTGCATACATATAAAGCATGTCCACAATATAAACAGGTGCACCACCATTCAAGGCTTTAAAAATCATCAATAATATCTCATATTGAATTATGTAATGCACTGGGAGCCAATATAAGGAAGCCAAGGCTGAGATGATGTGCTCTCTTTTCTTTGTACCAGTTAATAATTTGGCAGCGCAGTTTTGAACTAGTCGTGGAAGAGATGTTTCATTAACTCCAAAGTACAGGGCATTACAGTAATCCTGCTTAGATATGAGACAAAGGCATAGACACATTGAAGTAAACATCAAACAATAAACATGTCACTGGCTAAACTTATGGTCAAGGAGAAAATGGAGTACATCTGATAGAAATAGATATATTTAAATTAAAACAGTAACGTCATTTACATTCATACCTTGAGTAAATCTCTAAAGCTTTGGAGAATTAGAATGAGACCCTAACAGTAAATGAGTCATCTCTTCTGTTTTACATATTTAGTACTTTTATTCAGTGTCATTTCTTGTCATAAATCTGGCAAAGTCTCGTCTATAAAAGATTAGCTATTCAGGTACATTTACATACAAACCCCAAATGGCCAAGAGGCTGGGCCAATATGTAAAATGCTAAAGCAGTACTTTTTAAATCCATTTTCAGCTGTATTTAAATTAAAGTAGTGCATTGATCGAGATATATAATGTATCACTCATTCTGAATTTGAAACCTGCAACACTTTCTTAAAGAGTCGATTTAGGGGCAGTTTTAGACGAAAGACAATGTGAAATGTACATTGTGTACTACGTTCATAGTTATTTTACAGTCACCAGTTTAAAGGCAATAAACAGTGTTTTGGGGTAATTGAATACAAGTAATGGCATTATGTGTTTAGAATACAAAACATAAGTAACTGTAATTTGATACATTTAACGTGTACGTAGATAGTATTCAGAATAATGTCAGAATAATTGTCACGGATGTGGTACATTTTGCTCTCATTGTGGGAACCTTGAAGGGTACATATTGAGTACTTTAGATTAGTGAACCAAATTGTACTTTATTCTATTATAATTGTAGATTTAAAAATTTTACACGCTGCATTTCATCTCTAGGTCTTTAATTATGTTGTTTTATTTTAGATTACAAATATTCCCCTCTCCTTCTGGAGAAGAGAATATAATGTGCCTTTAGGGAACACAACTGGACTTTAAAACCCCCTTTGTATCTTTTTAAAGGTACATTTACACTGTTTGTTCCTGTAGTGACCAATAATATACCTCTACTATGACTTTCTGAGCATGTGAAATTCATTGATTGCCTGAAGGGATATATCTATTTAACATATTTATTTACTGACACATTTATTTGCAGTAATCATGTATTTCCTCGAAGCCCTTCAAAGAAAACATGCAACATGTTTGCAGTTCCATCAGTTGCTTGCTCATTCGGGGTCATGGAGCTGGCCCGACACAGCCAGGAAAGAAATGCATTTAATGTCTTGGAAATTCAAACAGTATTCCACGTTTAAGCAAAGAGAGAAAGAAGAAAGAAAGAAAGAAGATAACGAAGCATGTAACATTTTGCAGTGCAACCTCTGTTTTCCAGCTACTTGCCAAAACTCTTTTAAAGAACTCTTGAAGTATAGATAATACTTTTGGTCTAGATAAAGCCGTCAGCTTACATTATATTGACTAGATTTATTTACATTTGAATTAACCAATTCAATTCATGTGATAAACTGAAGGCCCTGAAGCTGAAAAACAGACTAAAGACAATAGTAAGCTCTTATAAACATGCACCCTTTCGTGTGGTTATTAGACACTGGGTGTACAAAACAAGTTTTAGAGCTGGTAGTTTATGTATGTTGCTGCACTGAAAACTCCAATGTTGTGTTAAATCAATAGGCAGTGTAGTGTGGTGTGATTGCACTCCTAAAAGGGTTAAACCATAAAAGTCTAAAGAAATTCCAATGGGCCCAACATCGGTTTGAGCTCTGTAAGACAACCCTTAACCTACTTTCACCTGAGGCCTCATTTGTAATCTCTCTCTCTCTCTCTCTCTCTCTCTCTCTCTCTTCCTGTTACTAAATAAACACTTATGAATTTTGCTTGCTTTGCTTCTCTGCGGGTGATAAAGCTGTAATTAGCAACATTGGGATTCCTGGGCAAAATGGAAGCTGATCTTTTGGGACTTAACTGTAAGTTCCCCTCCATGTGGTTGTTGCCAGGTTAGGTGAGGCGGGGGTACATTTTATAGCAGCTTCCATGGGGGGCATTAAGCCTAGTGGACATGGCTTACTTTTGGTTGTCATGGCGACAGCCAAAGAACTTGTGCTGTACCACAGTGCAATGTTTCGTAGTTGTCTGCTTGATCTCGTCTGGGAAGACGCTAATTTCCTCTCCTGATAGTTGTGGTGAGATGAAATGATTGCTATCTTCTGTTAAAGGAATTCGCCAACATTTTTTTTTACCCAGTCTGCTGTATAACGTATGGAAAAATAGCACTGACAATTTTTTAATGATTTTTGCACTTGTGAAAGACATTCTTCGGTATTCAGACATTGACTAGTCAAAAGTTTTCTTGTTACCTACCCTCAAAAAAGCAATTTACAAATGAGGTTACGTTTTTAAAAATATTAATAACTATAACAAACTTTTATGAGGATATTATTACAAGGTATTATTAGTCATGCCCAAGTCATAGTAAGAAGTGGGAACAAACTTGCTCCCATACCTTCATCACCTGTGGCCATGTTTTAGGACCCTATTCTCATGGGCCCTGATATAACTGTTCTAAACTCATGCCTTACTATGTACTGGCCATTATGTAACTTATTTACACACATTACTAAGTTGTGGCCATGACTTAAGTAATCATTTCCTGTGCCTTGTTTAGTTATGGGCATGACTTAATGAACATGAACCCCCACCTTATAAAGTAATACACTCTCAGAAAACGGTCACTGGTGGACCCCTTAACAGGACATTTTCCTTTAGTTATGGAACATAACTGTATACTATTCTATAATAATTGTAGATTTTAAAAGATGTGTTCATTTCATACGCCCCATTTCTTCTCCTGAACTTATATTATGTGATTTTATTTTAGACAGTTCTATAACAACATTTTTAAAAATATTCACCTTTCCTTCTGTAATGTACCTTTAGGGAACACAACTAGAATTTAAAACCACGATTGTAACTTTTAAAGTTACATTTACACTGTTTATACCTTTAGTGACAATAATGTACCTCTTCTTTTTTCTGAGAGTGTAGCTATGATGTACTTAATGCTTTTCCATGTTATTGTCATGACAACTAATCTGTTGCCATGAATTATTTAGTTGTCAATTCAAATTATTTACTTGTTTCAAAAATTTTACAAATGGCCATGCTTTAAAGCCTCTGGGAAATTTAGATTTTTTTTTTTTGTATAATGCTAAACTTGTGTGTTATGTGAAACGTTCAGTTACACATAACTGAACCCTGTTACCCTGACCAATCACAAGGCTACCATAGCCACACCTCCTCTCTGAGTTGAAGAGACTAGTGAGCTAAAGCTTAAGACCCATTAGTGAGTGATCTAGCTGTCAAGCTATTCATCAACCTATGGGGATCGAGTGAAAGACGTAAACAGACCAAGCACAGAACACAAAACAATACAGAATGAGCATGAATGGATCAAGTCTGAGTACAGCAGAAATAGCAGCAATAATGGTCAGTGTGTATAACTGAGTAGCATTGATGATGGCAGCTGCACTGGACCAGTGCGTAGAGCAGAGTAGCAGTGGGGAAGGCAGACCCACTCGGTCGGCACTACAGCCGAGATAGCGGACACCTTAGGCCGGTATGTACAGCAATGTAGTAGCGGGGATAAAGCCACATTCAGTTGGGGGTACAGCAGAGTACCAGCGGGGGAAAGCACCAATTTGGAGATGGTTTGTACAAGGATGTTAACAAAATAACCACATGAAACCACACCAAATTCACACAAAAGACAAAAGATGTCCATAAGTTTGTACATAAATGGCTGTACAATGCCAGTTCTACCCATCTGTGCCATTGTATTGTGTTGCTTTTTTAAAATGACAACCACAGTTCAGAGTAAAAACCCAGAAAAAAAAAAACCTACGACTTCTCTGTCTCGAAGCTGTGTGTTGCCATGGTAACATAAACAACATTCTGTTCTCCAGTGATAGAGAGCTGTCAATCACATGGTCATTAGTAAATTGGATCATGCCCACACCTTTGTCAGAGAGCTCTGATTAGCGAATTTTGGTCATTTTTGAGGAGATTTATCATATTTCTGTTCTGTGATTTTATTTTAAACTTTGCTGAATGTTTCACATAACACCCAAGTTTAGAAATATACAAAAATAAATTCATTTCAGGGACCTGGAGGTTGTGTGTTCAAGTCCTGCTCCAGGTGACTATGAGGAGTTTGGGTGCTCCGGTCCAGAAACACACATTGGTACATGGATTGGTGACTCAAAAGTGTCCATAGATGTGAGTGTGTGAGCATGAGTCGCCTTGTGAAGGACTGGTGCCCCCTCCAGGGTGTGTTCCTGCCTTGTGCCCAGTGATTCCGGGTGGACTCCGGACCCACCGTGACCCTGAACTGTATAAATGGTTACAGACAATGAATGAATTATTGTTTTCTGAAACAGCAAAAATAAGTCAATATTACCCACCTATGGGGCAGGAATAGAGCTACATCCTCATCTCAGTTTGTGCTTTTCGTCATTTGGAGTTGTCTCCATTGTCTAAAAAAATTCCAGATGCCTTTTCTCTGCCATGAGCAGAGAAAGAGAGAGAGAGAGAAAGCAAAGCATAATGGACAGAGACAATGTTTACTAACACTGGGACTTCATAAAAACATTGGACTGGTTATTAAGTGCGCAAGGAGACCTGAGAGCTAGCAAATAGTGTGGAAACACCCTCAGAATTCTATATAAAGTGTTGCTTGATTCAAATTGGAAACATTGTTTTCAAGTCATGGCCATGAGTTACTTAAATTGTGATCATGGCCTAACTAATTGGTACACATGCAGTACTCAGTCAAGGCCATGAATTAGGATCCACTTCCCATGCCTTGATAAGCTGTGCCATCATATTATTGGCGTAAATAAAAGATGTCAGAGGAGTGAAGCGATGCTGCAGGTAGAGTCACTGACACACAGGTGACTCTGCCTGCAGCATGGTCTAGGATTCAAAATTCACCTGGGTCATTGTCAGAGAGGTGTTTGGTGTGCTCTCCCTGTGTCTTTGGGTGCTTCATTTGTCTCTCACAATCTAAAAAAAACCCCATCCTAGTAGGAGGATAGGCTGTGTGAAATTGTCCACAGGTTCTGAATGTGAGAGTGACTGTGGGAATGGGCTGGTGCCCTGTAGGGTATAGCCTTCAGACCCACTGCAACTCTAAACATGTTGAAGCGGATACAGTAAATGAATGAATGAATGGATGGATGGATGGATGGATGAATGAATGTCATAGCAAAGCTCAGTACAAACCTATTTTATCTTGCTAACTTTCCCAAGGACACCGTGATAGACTCTGGGTTGGTGTGGTGTGATCTCACCTCTGAATCCTGGGACTTAACTGGGAAGCAGTAACTGTGAGAAGTACAAGTGTCATACACACACATTATTAATGAGGTTTCCATGGAACATTTTTATCGATCACCTTTACAGATCGCTCCCACTGACCTACATGATCAGGTCACCTGTGTAAAGGCAACACCTGCTGGGTACGCTGGACACCTGCACAGCTACATAGCCACAGTGAGGGACCAGGTTACAACAGCAGGTCCTAAGTGAGACCAAATATACCATACCAATCTACAGTTGTTTTGGCAATGGGAAAATGTTTCTTGTAGTTGATGTTCCTTGTATCTTCCTCTAATAAATATAAATACACTGAACGATCACTGGAACACCAGTGGAAGTGTAGATACAAGGTAGGAGCACCTACCATGACCACACCCACCAAACCTGCCTCTGCTGTTTTTGCATAGTCACACCACTCATGAAGTCAGTAGGAGTCTCCTCAGTTGAAAATACATCACATGATGATTTTAGCTGAAATATTTTATACAAAAGCTGAATAAAGGCTGTTTTAAATTCATCAGTTTCTTAAAGATGGCATAATATACCCCTTTTCTACCATTTAACACAGTTCTCTGGGTTCTTAATCAATCCGTGTCAAAATATTTCAAGGATCAAACACCAGAGCAGTGTCCTCCCCCTTGTCCAAAAATAGTCCTGTTCAGAAAGATCAGTTTCTGCGCCTGTTTCTTTAAATGAGAATGAATCACACACAGCTCACCATACCTCTGTATGTGCAGCAACATGAACTGAGGCACATAAGCTTAAAACATGTTGCCCAAGAAACATTATGTATTAAAGGGGTCATCTACGATTATGAGGAAACACAATTGTTTCTGGTTTGTTTACATTCAGGATATCTGCGTCTTTTAAGGTGGAATGGTATGTTTGAGAAGAACAATGGCTGTTGTTTGAATGTGGCTGAAGTTTAAGTGATCTGTTTTTATACATTGTTTGAATTTCCACAGAAACTCAATTTGTGACTCCAGTTGTTTACTTTTATAGCACTTTGCAGTAATGCAATTAGCCGTCTTCCGAGTTTGGAGATATTGCCAACTTAAGTGATCCAAACATCAAAAATAACTCAATATTATCCACCTATGGAGCAGCAATAGAGCAACATCCTTATCTCAGTTTGTGCTTTTGAATGTTTAGTGTTCTCTCCATTGTCTAAAAAAATTCCAGATGCCTTTTCTCTGCCATGAGCAGAGAGAGAGAGAGAAGTCTAGCAAACTGGACAGAGAAAGTTTTTATTTATTTATTTATTTTTACAAATTTACAGACACCGGAGATTCATAAACATATATACATATATTTTAAGAGAAATATTTAAAATCCCTGCAACCACTGCTTGCAATTAAACTGGTTTGTCCTATTGTGCTTTTTTTTGGCAGTATGATGAACCTTTACCCATGCTCACTCAAGAGAACTAGGCCTGTACTGGGAGCTCACCTGATTAAAATGATTTTGGAGCATTTTACAATGAGGTTAGAAGCAGAGTGTCTTTGTCTGAGTACAGGTTTACAAAGTGGGTTTACAAATTGCTGCTTTTTTCATTCACAGTCCTTTTCCAAATTTTTCGGAATTGTACCTTGGCTCAGTCATCTTTATTCCAGGTACTTTTATCACAAACAGCATCTCCCCAGCCTCAGCTGGAAAAACAGGTGTGAATTGGAGAGACCTTCTCTGAGGCAGAGGCACCTGGGCTCAGGAGAGCGAGTGTTTCTGACAGTTAAGGTGGTCCACTGGGACCCTTGCTCTACTAGTGACAGTCTAATGAGCTTACGGTCCTGCCAGCATGCAGTCGGTAAAAGCCTAGTCCAAAAAACCAGTGCTGGAGGGAGCTTCCATGTTAGCCTTGGGGTTAGTTTTTTTTTTTTTTTTTCTGGTAGTGCTTTATGGTTTGAAAACCTGTTAAAACTGTGTTTTGTTGATTTTTGAAATTAGAAAACTACAAATTATACTATTTCTACTAATATTTTCTTATAAGGTTTGGTTCATAAAAATGTATTATTTTTTAACAAAAAAGTAGTAATTAATACTAATCCTTAACATTTTTAGCGTGCATAAATAAATATAAACTGCACATTGCTATATTTGTTATCTGTATTATTACATTTTTGTTATGTTGTTATTATTATTTTTTTTACTAGTGTATCTAATAGAGCCTTGTAAAGAAGCAAAATTTTAAAGGAAGTGTTTCACAGCTTCTGTATATTCTCTCATGAAGAAATATCAAATACTATAATAAACAAAAATTATTATTTTACCTAATATCATATATTCAGTACTGTAGATTAAAGAAACTGTTCATTAATACCCGCAGAATTGAAAGAAAGAAAGAAAAAACAAACAAATACACACACACACCCACGCACACACAGTCTATTCTTCAATTAAAAACACACCGGCACCTGTTGTACAGATATAATCTCTGAGCTAATTAAACCACTCCTCTGTAGACTGTTGGTTAATGAGGGCTATTAGCTTTTTTCTTTCTTCTGGCAGGTATTCATCCACACCTTTTCAGTCTGAGATGAATCAGTGCAACAACACTGCATTTCCGTACATCTTACCTAACCTAACTTTGGCTATTCAAAAGGTTGTATGTGCCTGACCCCATGCCATGCAAATTATCCTAAATTCTTATTGCCACTGTCAGAGAACAGCATGAATAACTAGCCACACTTTGCATATTTTTTCTGTAATTACACGCATTCTTGATGCAAATTTGCATTGATTAAGCAAGGTCAAGGCTCATTTCTACTGAGCTGCTTTGACTTTGATTACAATAATTAAGTGCCGGCTTAGGAATGACTAATGATTTCCATGCTGGCTCCATCCGTAATGAGTGATCAGTCCATTGGTGGCAGGTTAATCTGAGTCTGGTTAAAAGAAAATGGCTTGAAAATACAGCTTTGAAATAAGCAAACAAGCCAAATAAACAAGCTGACAGCTTTAATATCTAGATGATGTTTGGAAATTCTAACACAGTTCCATAACAAAGAGTATTCAAAGCTGGGCTCAGATCCAGTGGCATCTGTGATTTTTTCAATTACTGGGAAGTGAACAATTTGGGTAAGTAATTAGCTCCAGTCTTGCCACACCTGATTCATCTGTGTAAGGAACATGGGAAATTTTCAATTACCTGCTCCTCAGGGAATGATCCTGCATAGAGTTTGTTTTGAAATGCAATATTTTTAAGAAATTAATTGAATTACACAGTTGGTCCAAAAGTTGAATGTGATTTTATCTCCTTTAAGGTGCAACCATTGTGACCACAGCTTATATAATGACCATAGAAAGGCATTATCAATAGAATGGGATGCTCTGGAGCAGCTGTACGTGAAAGATGTCAAAAATGGCTCTGAGCAGTGAAACTGTGTTCTCTGAAGTGATGGAACTGCAGTCATTACCTTTGGAATTTGTTATATGAGAGATTATTACAGAACACTAGTTTCTGACCTCACTAATGTTCCAGCATTTACTGTAACCCTTAAAACCATGCTGTATGACATTTGGGTGTCACACAGTGTATTTGGCTGATAGCTAAATTTGAATGTTTCCTTATGTCAGAAATGTGTTCTGTTATACATTACTGGTCAAGGGTTGCCAAAAGTTGCCCCATTACCTTCTCTTTTGGACATGGGTCATGCCTCATGCTCAGGACGAAGGGTAAGTCTGTGTCAGTGTAGGAGACTTGATGATAGGACATCGACATTGAAAAAACAATTACATCTGCCCCTATAGCTGCTGCTGGGGCCACTTTTATTGCCCTCACCTTCCTATTAGTGGCTAATTGTGCAGTTGCCATAGCAACACTCATCACATGGAGAAAGTGATGTAAAATTTATGTCAGGAGAGTGTGGCATTTCCCAGCTGGCTTAGCACTAGGGTGGGCAACGCCAATCCTAGTGGGGCTACAGCACTGATTCCCCTACTCTATTACCACCTTATGCAGTCCATCAAGGGCCTGGTGGTCCACTTTACAGTTAAATCAGTGGTGTTAGAACAGAGAAAGAGCTGAAATGGAGCAACCCAATGACTGGAAAGCCCATCCTTCCCTTAATGACTGCAATGAGAGAAAATCGATCAATTATGTCATCTCCTCTGGGACATACTCTAGGTTCTATTGTATACTGAGTGCTGGGCTATTTCTAGTCCTGTATTGTCCTGTTATAACAGATTTTGAAAATCCCTCACTGAGGTGGGTGGGATACTCAAAAAATGTACTAGAGTACAATTGCAACTGTACAGTAATGATTATGGTAACACAAATGCTAATTAATGTTTATTAATGTGTAAATATTAAATGTGTTATTGCAGAAAAGATTATACTATCTTGCTGTCTTGCTAAAACAAACAAACAACAAATAACGCCCAACATAAGAATAAAACCAAATAACATTTTTCTAGTAAGTGTGATATTCTGTGTGTGAATGTGTTGGTTTAACTTTTTCCAAATCTGTCCTTGTGGCAGTCCATATTATTATTTAAGGTTATCATCCATACCTAGTTTTATGGATTAATAAATAAAGATTTTAAATAATGTGTGCTGTTAATGTAACAAATTCATGTGATTAAAGAGAATCTGAACAAAACATTGTTCTTCAAACTCATACACACTACTACTTTATAGAAAAACATATATCTCAGATTTCTTACTTGTTTTATATCATTAATTGTTTTTTATTTATACTATATTCAAGCACCACGCTTATTGAGAAGGCATTAGTTTAAATATATATAATTATCTTAGGTATCTTAAGACTGCTGTACAGTACTTTACATACATATTCAGCAGTGGATACATGTATCCTGAAAGTTGTAAAAGCAAATTATTATCTTAGTAATCACGCACATGTAAAAAGGTTAACATATCTGACTGTAACATTTAATTTCGCTCATCTTTCTACACTTATGTAAATACAAAAACTACAAAACTAAGTTGATAAACCTGTGTACAGTGAAACCTTGACTTACAAGAGAATCAACTTACGAATTTTCCGAGATTTGAGCCATCACTCTGTTTGTTTTTTTGCTTTAAGATGCGAGCCGAGATCTGAGTTACGAGCAACTGAACTTATGCCACCCACCACTAGGTAGCCCAGTGAGCATTCAGTTCATTTGGTTATCTTGGTATGCATCTCTCGTATTGCTGTTTTTTGTAGCATTGTAGCTTTAAGTGTGTAGCGAGTACGTTTATTCAAGATAGAGAAAGAAATAGTATTTCAATTCATTTTAATGGGGAAATTTAATTTGATATACGAGGAAATTGAGTTACGAACTCATAAGTCAAGGTATTACTGTATTTACACAAGTTATCAATCTGTAAGAAGGGAGTCATCTATAGTTGGTTTGGCATGTGATATAAATGTGTACACAGTTACTAATGAAACAAAAGATTGTTTGGAATTCTTTTTGGATTTTTCTGGAATTGTTTGCAAAATTTGGAATTAAATTCATAGGAAGTTAAAAACAAATCCTAAAGAGCAAGAGTATACAATTGAGGAAAACTGCAGAGTTGAAATATCTATGTATCACATTATACCCCAAATTTAAATATGACATACATTTTGCAATGAAGTCTATGAAAATTAATTCATAATAAAACCAAAGCCAATATGGCGTTTACATTAAAGCGAAGATGAAGCAAACCTAATCCTGTAGGGACTAGATCCTGCTGTAAATTGCTTTTATATTCAGGTCCATATTCCAGACCCCAGAGTCTTCTTTTCATCCAGCTTTTCATCGCTTTTCATTGACTTACAACAGGCTTTACAGAGCCCCAGGCTACAAAGCTATAACTGCACATTATACAGAAAATAGCCGTGCCTGTTACAGTGAGTTGTTATTCCTTCTATTCTTTCTCTTTTTCTTCTCCCAACACATTTAATACAGCTCAATACTTTCAACATACAGACTCCATTCAAACACTGTTTCACAGATTATTTTGGCAGAATGTGTATATTTAAGGTTATTTATTTATTTATTTTATTATTATTGTTATTATTTTTCATATTATTTATTATGTTTCTCTATTGATTCAAATGGTGAAATCTTACCACAGGTTCAGTTCTAGTCCATATACCAAATGTGATGATGTCATAATGGCATTGAAGCTGATTGGCTGTTCATATTTGAATGCCCGCTTCTCTCACTCAGACTGACATTCATGTATCGCTGGACTTTTTTTTTTTTTTTCTTCTGTTCTTCCATCCATCCATCCAACCCCCTTCTTTCCCTTCTCCTTTCTGACTTCCTTCTTCTCTTCTTTCCTTTCTTTTCTTCCTCTTCCACCCTTCCTCTCTTCCTCCCTTATCTCATTCTTCCCTTATTTATTTATTTATTTATTTATTACTCCTCCTTTATTTCCATTCATTTCTCCTCGTGAAAGTTTAAGCCTGTTAATTAGTCTGGAAAGCACTGTGTTTGCAAATCTGCTTTAATTCCTTTCATCCATAACCCATCATAGCCCTTTTATTAATCACTCATTTATTAAAGAGGTTATTGGTTTGTGATCTCTGAATAAATGTCACAGTTGTAATATACTGTGTATTTGCATATAGTATTATGGAGGTCATTAGTGAGTAACTGTGACTGAATTTGATGGAATTGGAATCACAGTGTGTGTAAGAATGGCGTAAGGGTACCTTCAGGGCACTTATTAAAACATGGGTTGGGAATTTCTTCACTTGGGAAGCCATGAGGAAATATGTCTGTTCGTTTCCAGATCCATGATTTGTGAATTTCCAGAAATCAGCTATTGTGTCGGTTCACATTAGGCCCCAACACTGAGGAAGCAAAAGAGCTCTATTCATTTTTAACACTTGGTATGTTATATTTGGCTAATGACTTGCATGTTATCTCACCATGTGGTTGAACTCATAGGACCAAAAAAATATGGGAACTTGCGTGTCCAGGGTTTTCCTGTAGAATCAAGGGTAGTAACTGGGTGTTTGTACCATTCTGATGCAAGATTAGCCTCTACATCTCTGGCTACATGTTTGAGCACTGCTATGAGGTTTTGCTGGTAGTGACAAGAGTGAGCTCAGACACAGATGTTGATTCAAAACACCATTCCGAGTCATCCTAAAGGTTTTGGAAAGGGAGAGGGTGTTCATATGCCTCTTGCGATCTTAGGCTCATGTGCAGCTGCTCCACAGCATCTCATTTAGTTTTCTTCTCGAGATATTATACAAATAATATTCTCTGAAATCCCTAACAATAAGGAGTGTTGTTAAATATTTAGACACAGCGTAGGTGTTAGTAGAAAGTGTGTGTCGTGATTGTAGGGAGTTTTTGTGAGTTTCCTCAGGAGGGATAACAAAACTCTGAAATCTGCGAGTAGGAACATTTGCATAAAATATTCACACTGTCAAGGCTGGTTTGACAGAGCTCAGACTCTGCGACGGAATCCTTCTGAGCTTTGGATATTCCGGAGCTGACAGCGAAGTGGGAGATGCTGTTTTCTTTGAGAGCTTATGTCTCAAGTGTTGTCTGTTGATGTGAGAGATGAGAGAGTCTGGGTGAGCTGATGCCCAAAGGCTGGTCAATTCTCTCACTCTTAGAACAGCTCAGTGACTAGCGTCCACTCGCAAGGTGCAGGTGTGTTTCAGCTTGAGGCTGTAACTCAGAAGAAAAAAAATCATCCTGGAAATGTTGGTGCCTGTAAATTGTCCAAATATAAGCATGTTGTAGCATTCCCATGGAAGGCAATAACTAAGACAGCAGGTTATACACCTACCTATCGACATTTATCATCCAGTTTATCAGCTCCACTGACCATACAGGAGCACTTTGTAGATCTACAATTACAGACTGTAGTCCACCTGTTTCTATTCATGCATTTTTATCCCCATTTTACCCTGTTCTTCCAAGGTCAGGACCCCCACAGGACCACCACAGAGCAGGTATGCTTTGCGAGAAATGCACATGAACATCCGTGAATATAATTAGTACACGTTTGACACATGCTTGTTATATTTATTACTGTCTATGAATCCTGGGAATGGTCTTAGAAATTCATCTTGAGACCACCCTTGAGATGTCCTGCACACACACACATACACACCAATATTAAAATTCTCCCTTGTCTTTCACACTACCCCCCTTGCCTTTCTTTTTTCCATCTTTCTTCCATCTTCTCTCAATCCTTCTGTAATCAGATCGCAACTTTGGCTTCAGCTCACATCGTTTCAACATCATGCCTCTCATCCTTTCTTCCCTCCTACTCCCAAAAAAGCACTAAGGACCACCTGCTGTAGTTGGGCTTTATCATCTTTTGATCATTTTCCACAGGTTGATGGAAGTGGTGAAAAAAATCATTCATATTCATGCAGAATAAAGCCCGGTTCCAGTGTAATGAGCAACACACTGATAGGTCAGGCTAACCAGACCGTTCGGTATTGGACAAGAGGTGATTTGCAAGCTTTGGACGAGGGGGACGTTTACAGGAGTGGTCCACTGGTGTTGCATTATTCAGAGTTTTGATCAGGCGCCACAGCACCATCGCTTTTCTCTGATTACTGCACCTCCACCCTGGTTTTTTTTTTTTTACCCCACTCTCTGAATGTTTTCATTCAGTTGCAGGAGACAGAGGCAACTAGGGCTGTTTAATTGGCTGCGTGAAAGCAGAACAGATTTTCTTTGCTCTTCTGTGTACTTCATCTCCATGCTGGGAGAGGGTAAATGTGTGGGAGGGAAGGAAATAAGAGAGAGAGAGAGAGAGAGAGAGAGAGAGAGAGAGAGCATGACACCATCTGAAACAGTATGTCCTCCTCAAACACGGCCCTGGGAAATCCTTGGAGCTTAACAAACTGGGTTTCAGAGCAAGATAATGTGGCAGAGCTTGTTTTGAGACCCTAATTTAGGCCTAAACTCCTAACTGTACCATCAACTTAAGCACTAATAATCTTGCTAAAGTACTTTCGGAAAAGTTGGTCCACTGTATGGTCCCCTTGCCAGTTTTTTCCTCTTCAAGAACGGGATACTGTCTCCCTCAATGAGGGAGATCTATAAACCCAATATAAATTGAATGCCACAGCCAGGTTCCCATAAGGGACCAACTGAAATTGATCAACTGATTGTGAATGTTGAATTCATAATAGGGAGGCACCGATATTGAATTTTTTGAGCCGATATGATAACCGATAATTAATTAATCGGAGTACCCAATGCGGATAATAACCCATAATTTTATCGTTTTGTAATTAAAGCAAAGTAAAACAAAGTATCGTGTTCATAGGACAAGCCTTTTCTTCAGTGTTTGTACATTTCTGTACATTTTAATTTTATTCTTTATTAGATGTAGTTAATTTATACTTTTAGGGCAGCACGGTGGCGCAGCAGGTAGGTGTCGCAGTCACACAGCTCCAGGGGCCTGGAGGTTGTGGGTTCGATTCTCGCTCCGGGTGACTGTCTGTGAGGAGTTGGTGTGTTGTCCGCGTGGATTTCCTCCGGGTGCTCCGGTTTCCTCCCACAGTCCAAAAACACAGTGGCGTAAAGCAGCTTGGAGCAAGCGATGGAGTGTGTTTGAGCAAGTGTTTGTAATCGTTTATCATCGCATTTCAGTAATAAATTCAGACTCTGAATGACTTGATACCTATTCTCATTTGTTTTATATCAGAAAGGCTCCTGCACTGTGGCGTTTGAGAGTTTCATACTGTTGCTTAACCTGCTGTGTGTGCGTGTATATTGAGCATCACTCATATTTTAAATTAGTTTTCACCACGGAGAAATCCCAGAGACTGTTCTCTGCAATTGTGAAAAATGTCCACACAACAGACAATTTACCAGGCGCCAGTATATCGGTTGGCTAAAATTCCAATAGAAGACTGATAACAATAATTAAAAGTATCCACAAATAATATATATAAAAGTATCGGCAAATAATATATATGCCACCGATATATCATGCATCACTAATTCATAAGGCTTTGCAAGGTATTATCTGACAAACCTAATACTTATAATAACTGAGATAAGCTGTGTGGGCTTCATAGTGGAACAAAAGACACTGCTCCAGAGTCCTGGGGTTTTGAGGTCACTGTGAGTTTGGTGTGTTTTGAGTTTGGTGTGTTCTCCCCGTGTCGGCATAGACTTCCTCCTTCTTCCTTTTGGATTTTACAATCCAAAAACACGTTTTGGAAGTAAAGTGAAATATTCTTTACATTATCCATCGTTTGCCGTCCCATGATTTTTTTTTTGTTGTTGTGCGCCATTTTAGGGACCAATTGACACTGCACTAAAGTACACCCATGGTAAAGATGCTTTGGAGAGGGTCTCACAACACCCAGAAGCACAGAAGCAGACTGTCTTCTTGCATCAGGCAGGTTAAAGATCCCACTGTCTTGCATAATGAGAAGAAGGAAAAAAATGTTATTTTTTGTTAGCATTTTCATCACAGGATCTAAGGGAAATTGTCAGCACGTTAGACTCCAAAGCATTTCTCTGTTCATGTGATTGAATCTGTGTGAGTTATTCATAACACAGATCATACATACGCTTCAGTACTCGTTTTGTTTTTTTACTCTGACAACAAGTAAATGATCTGATCGCCCTGTCCCTGCACTCTGAGAGCGGAACAGATTCTTGGAGGATAACGTTTTATCGAGTCTGCCTAAAATATTCCTCTGGTTTGGTGTAAAGTTTAATAAAGTAGATCTCCATCTGAAAATGATCAGTGATCAGTGAGAGCCACAGCGAAGCTGAGGCTGAATGCCCAGTGTCTCTCTACACCCTCTGTAGAGTACAGTGTAGGTCGTAAAGTAATGGTTTCTGAACTCACATAGTCACATTTCTCTGCTGAAGTAGTGTCCAAATTTTGTAAGAGTAGTTATTAAGGGTAGTCCCAAGCTCCTCTACTGAATGACACAGATGAACAACAACGTGACTCAGATAAATGAGCCAGGGATCCAAATGAGCCAAATAAGCATCCCCCTGATGTCTTGTAGGCTCTGGCATTGTTGCTACTTTACGTGTGCATGTGGTGGAGTAATACTTAAAGAGCTTTGTTCAGAGTACAATTATCAATTAATATTGGCATTCCTAGAATGTCTCTGAAACAGTCACCTTGTGGATTTGGAACTGTGTATAATGGAGAATAAACTGGAAAAGCTGTTTTACTCTTTACTGTATTTGTGTTGAACATAAAATACATTTACAGAAATATTGTTTAGGAAAATAATTAGGTAAAAAACACATTAGTTTCCCACTTGAGACTTCATCAGTAAGCTGATTGGCCCTTTGTTAATGAAGGCTAGGGCTTTCCTCTGTAAACAGTGTTTCTTATTCATAGTTCTACCAGTTGACTGTCTCCGCCTACATTATAAGTTCTTTTATATGGTCGCTTAGTTCTTTGAGAAGAAAATGTGCATTAGCAGAGAATCCACCCACCGGGAGATTCTCTGCTAAGTTTCCCACCGGTGTGTGACATAACCTTTTCAGCAGTGTATTTATCCAACGTATGACAAGTCAGGATGTGACACCCCAGCCGGACTCCTCTCAGCATTGCCCTTTAATGATGCCGTAATGCTCTGCCATGAGTTTCTATTGGAATCATTATTATTAGGATTACGAGGGAAGTTTACCTCAGTGTACAGGATGTCTTTTTAAACATGTCCCGTCAGTCCCTATGTCTCTCTAAAGTCATGATGAAAAACTCTTAACCAAATCATCATTTTTAATATACTGGCCTTTGTCCAGCAGCTAATCAAACAGAAAATACCTTTTCAAATATTTGATGGAGTATTCACATTTTACACATATCAAAATGCCTGGAATTAATACAACATTGGCTTCAATCTATTGCTCATTTTATAGTATGCAGTAGGCACCAAAATGGTCACTGGCATATGCTGTAAAAAATACTGACATAGTGCATTTAGATGAGACTGAAATCACTGAGATACTTTCATAAAAATGATATGGCATTACCACACTGAACAGGGCTTGTGTTCCACACTATGAGTAGATCCTCCAGATCTTTGTCAGTTTTTGCTACTGGTCACTAGTGTATCTCCTGACTCTTACCAGTCTATGACCTGAATGCCTTTATTCAATCCTCTTGTGACATTGTCCTACTTGTAATAACTGAACTATCCATTCAGCAATTCCTCCAATTCACAAGAGGTTTCACTTTTTAAGCCCCGATTCCTCTTGGTGAGGTTACGCTTCTGAGATTTGGCTCATCTCACTGGTGCTGTCAGGCCTTGTCCCTGTCTTGTGTCTGTTTTCCCCACCATGTGCTCTTGCACATGGTTCTGTTTATATTGGTTCCTGTCTCCGCCTTAGTCCCGCCTTAGCTCCACCTCCTGGTTGTGCCTCCTTTGTAGTCCTGCCCTCTCATTATCTGTTCCAGGTTTCCCTTGTCTGTGTTGTATATTTAAGTTGCTTTGTGTGACTGGTCATTGGACATTCCACATCCACACGTCTGTCTCTGGTCTGTTTGTCTCAGCTGGTCCCTTCAAGTCAGTCTTTGTATTTCTCTTGTCTTAAGTTTTAGTTTAGGTTTCTCTATATCTGTCTCTCCATGTCTAGGTCTCTGTTTAAGCTCTCTCTGTTTAGGTCCCTGTTTAGCTCTCTCTGTTTATGTCTCTGTTAAGCTCCCTCTGTTTAGATCTATGGTTAGCTCTCCCTGTCTAAGTCTCTGTTTAGCTCTCTCTGTCCAAGTTTCTCTGTCCAGGCCATTTTGGCATCCAAGTCTGCCTCTGTTTTGTAAATAAATAAAGTCATTGTGTTATAGCTTGTTCGTCCTTCTCCGTCAGTCCGCCCAGTCCTGACAGGTGCCTCATCGAGTCCTTAAAGAACTTTTTCTTTTGAGTCTCAGTCAGACTTCTCTTTAAGTTTTATTCTTGAAATGTTATTGTATAAAGCACTGGGTTTAAGTGAAATGGGTCCAAGTCAACCCATGACAGAAGTGCTGTAAACACAAACAGACTTTACAAAGCTATGCTTAGTTTGAGAAGCTGCCTGTGATCTGTTTAGAGTGGGTTGACTTTATAACAAGTCAGATTATACAGATCATTCCTTTATAAATGTACAGATATCTATTGACTTGGAATTTATCAAAAATATTTCTGAATTCTGAAATCCTTTTAAGTGATTAAATGGTCCCTTTGAAATATTTGGACACTTTTGTGAAATGGGGTGAAATTCTGATGTAATATTTCACACTAATACTGGAACGGTGGAATGACTTCATGAGCATGAAAAACCAATGCAACAGATTTCTCCTGTGGAAAAAAAAAAATTCCACTTCTTTACCATAGTGGTATCACTTCAGAGACTTACCAC
This sequence comes from Hoplias malabaricus, assembly GCF_029633855.1. NCBI lineage: Eukaryota > Metazoa > Chordata > Actinopteri > Characiformes > Erythrinidae > Hoplias > Hoplias malabaricus. Next base: position 4,602,947 of record NC_089820.1, on the reverse strand, counting down.
TGATATACACCTCTTCTAAATGGCATGAATGGTGTGATCTTTTTTTGTGTGTATTAGGTCATCTTATTAACATCTAAATAAAAAGGAAAGCAGTACACTTTTGAAATTCTCCTAGTGTCCATTATACATAAGTAGAAATAGAAAATTAAGGGGGGAAACTCATAATAATTGTAATAGAGGCCTGAATTGCTGGCTTCTTCTCAGTTTAGGACTTGATCCCAAGACCAAAGAAAAGACTAAAATCTTCTGTGGACTTCTGAAGAAGAGCAAACTGGTGTTACTTATTGCTGAGGTGACCGTTTTTTCCCGGACACACACTGTGAGATAATGACACTCAATTAGTGCCAGTCTGTGTGTTTATATATGTGTGCGAGAGCTTTTTTCTATGGTCATTGAAGATGTCTGTCTTCATTTGTTCATAGCATGTCCTGTAGAACCCTCCATTATAAAGGTCAAACATGAGTTGGTTCTTTAGAGCTGAAGTTCCTAACCCTGGACCATGGGTATTCCTGGTTTTGATGAGTGAGGCATGACCTCATTAACGTTTGTGTGCTGTTGTGAGAAAGGCTACATGTGGGTGGAGGAAATACACTTGTTAGGGCGAGTGTGAAATTGTGAAGCCGATCCAAAGCTTTGTGAAGTTGGAGCTCAAAGTAGATGGTGTCAGAATTGTCCAGTGGACAACAAACCTACCATTAGCCTATAGATATAATATAGGCTAATGTTAGCATCGTAACCATGGATGCAGGACTCATCCAAGCAACAGAAGAAATCTAAGTATATTCTTTTCAGATTTGATTTGTGGTGGAAATACACTACAGAATTCAAGAGATGAGTAGAATACATGATCACTTTTCACTGTCTTCTCTTTTAATGATTTTTTTTTAAAACAACAGCTAGTTAAACCTCATCATGTTTGCCTGGCCTTTTGCTTTGCTTATAATTAAGCAATAAGAGGCAGTGCTATCGCGAGATATTGGCCCTGGTGTACTGTGGGTGTAGCCAGGATACACCAGTATCAGTACACCAGTGCAAATATCTCACATTACAGCACGAACCTCGAGTGTGTTCCTGCTCTTATACCACAGTTCGTTACCGCCGTTTATTATTAGGTTTTAATACAGAAGTCTTCGATACAGAAGACAGGATAAATATATTAGTTTGTTTATCAACCTTAAATAGTTCCATTCTGTCACACAGTTCTTTTTGCCCTTTTTGACGAACTCTGGATCTTCCTCTGGTTCTGTTCAGGATTCTTGAACCTTGGTTCTCTCCAGTGACGTGGTTTGCTATTACAGCTGTTTTGATGGGAAAACTGCCTGCATTATTCAGAGCTCCTTCAGGATAGTGTCAATAAAATGTCATTGTTTAACCACTGCTTTAAACATGGTTTATTCATAGTGTTATATCATACACTAAATGATGCTCTTGCTGTTTATTTGAAAAAGCCATACTCACTTTGAACTAAAACACAGCATTATTTACACATGTATCATATATTAAGAGCACTCAAAGAACTTTTTGCATGATTAAAAGGGTTCTTTGCATCGTGAAGGGATTCTTTAGATTGATGGAGACTGTACAATGGATGGTTCCATTCAGCACCTTTTCGAAAAAGATTCTATATGGCACCAAAAACTGTTTATCCGTTTTAACATCGTAACAATACAAGAACAATTTTGGTGCCATATAGAACAGTTTTCTGAAAGGTGCTTTATAGAACCATATAACACATTCTCCATCTATCTGAAGAACATCTTCATGATGCAAAGAACCCTTTAATTTTGCTATATGTTGTTATTATTATTATTTATTATTATCGTTACACTTATATAGCGCCTTTCTAGACACCCAAGGACGCTTTACAATCTACACTGTTCAGAACGCTCAATTCACACACTGGCGAGAAGCGGCAGCCAAACGCGCACAGCGTACTCTCAACCAGAAACGACCGTCCACCTGGAGGACTGCATCGGGCACTAGGATTTCACCCAGGACAGAGTGCCAATCCATATCTGGGCACACACACATTCACACTCATTAACTCACAAACCAGGACAGTTATTACAGAAGCCAATTCACCTACCCTCCATGTTTTTGGACTGTGGGAGGAAACCGGAGCCCCCGGAGGAAACCCACGCAGACACGGGGAGAACATGGAAACTCCACCCAGATGGGACTTGAACCCAAGATCCCAGTGCTGGGAGGCGAACGTGCTAACTACCAAGCCACCGTGCCGCCTGTGTACTCAACACCGTGTTGAGTACACAGGGTTCTGTATAGAACCATTCCCTTTACTAAAGAACTCTTGTAGAACCATATTTTTTTATGGAGTGTATAATCATAATGACACACATAGGGTTTGTGCTATAATGTGAGATATTTACACAGGTGAGTGATCTATGGGATCAGTAATATTGGCGCATTTCTATTGATCCACGCGTGGACTCACAAAATGGCAAGGAACATCTAACTATTGCCAAATTATGTTCCCTCATCTCTATATTGTCATGTTTGGTTTCCATTAGTTGTTTCAGAATAACTGACTCTTCTGTATTGTGTATAGAACCATCTTTTGGAGCATCTTTATTGGTCCATTCATTATACAATATGAAGGACAGCTGCTGTGCTCAAATGATGCAGTAAACTAAACATTCACAAAAAATGGACAGCAACAATAAAATCCCTACCATTTTATTGTTAAATGCAGTTGCTTTCAGATGTTCAGGTTTGTGTGGTAAGATCGGGGAGGAATTGCCCCCATTCTGTAGTTTTAGGAGCTTCACTGTCCCACTGACCTCCCTGAAGATTGTTCCCCTGAATAAATGCATTCCCACATTGTTGAATAACCCAATGAGTTACTGGGGGAAAGGCATGAGATGTTGAAACGTGTTTGTGTTTACAAATATGTGACTCGGCATACGCTTGAGCTTCATTTATGAGTTTGTACTCATGCATGTCTTCCCTGGAGGCTAGTCTGTGTGTGTGGGTGTGTGTGTGTGTGTGTGTGTGTGTGTGTGTGTGTTCATGTATTTGCTCGATTCTCTCACAAGCATACTAATCTTTCAATAGTCCTCCATGAGACAGTTTTGTTGAAGTGTGTGCGTGTGTGCGCGCGTGTGTGTGTGTGTGTGTGTGTGTGTGTGTTTTATGCATTTGCTGCTCATAATTTCCAAACCTCCCCAGTGTGGTGAGCATTTTAACATTGTGAGAACGTTAGAGTTGGGTTAGCCATAACACAGCAGCATTTAACTCATACAAAAGGACATGGGAAGGCCCCAAAAAACAGGAATACACACGGTGTGTATGTCATACGCATTTGGATCAATAGGTCTCCAAACCTCAGTTAGCCGTAATCACAAATCAAGTCCAGCAACTCACGTCTAAGCAGCCTGACAGCAATCAAGGGGTCACTCTCCAGTGCTGTTGAGGAAGTTAAATTGGAGTTAGTCCAGAGGTCAGAAGTGTCCAGTCCAAGGTCATGGCCCTCAAAGTAAGTTCTGTCACTGTACTGTGGAGTGCTAACACTTGTTTAAGTGCTCTCTACTTTCTTTTCCCCTCAAACGGGCTGCCTTTGGGAATCTAGCTTCAGCAAGATGAGTAACATTTTTAACACTGACATCCATCACAACTCGTATTTTGATTTTCTACCGTTTAACAACAGAACCCTGAGTTTTTCATGGTCTCCATTTGTTGTGTTGGATGAAATGACTCTTTAATCATTTCTAGTATGTTTTAACAGTTTATGAAATGAGTCTATAATTATGACTGTCCAACTGTCTAAAGAGCAAAAGAAGGAAATGCTGAAGAACTGAGACTGAATATGAAAAACTCCCAAAGAACATGAGGCAGAAACACTAAGAGGAACCAGGACTCAAGAGGGAAAAACTGTCTAATAACATGCAAAAGAAAAACTGAGAGGAATGTGGATGCATGTGGATAATATTACAGTTATTTTGGTTGCCATAGCATCCCTGCATGTGCAACATCCCCACTGTTTTCCAACTGTTAAATGTAGTTTTATTATCGCTGATGTGTCTTAGAGTCTTGAACTCTAGGAGGGAACTAATCTTTGTCTGTGTGTGTGTGTGTGTGTGTGCATGCATGTGTATGTGTGTGTACTCTCTCTATATAATAGCATATATTACCCTGGGAGCAAGTCAATTCACTTAGACAAAACAGAAAACCTATTACTTGCCAATTGGTAGCAATTACTAATTAATATATATTATCTATTATATAAGATAAAAATAACAATAAAGGAAAACTTCTCACTGTGTAATGTGCATCTAATAATGGTGTAATTTCACATTAATAACACAATGAACAACACAAATTGATAATAAATTCACTGTAAATGTACATATGAATAACACCTTCATTAATTGCCATCTTGACTGCAACAATGGCTTTGGGGAAAGCTTTAACGGTCAGAAAAAATCATTACAATAGCAGCAGGAATTCAAGCTCCCTTCACTCAGTATATTTCTGTCAGCTGTGTAACTACATTGTTATTACATATAATATAAAGTAGGACCAAAAATAAATGGGATATTTTCACCCATGAGACCTACTCAAATGTCCATGTCTCTGCAACTAAATAATGCATATTGTTAAAAGGTTTAAGAACTGGTAGCAGGGTTGACAGGGAATGTACTATAAAGTTAAGAGTGCCTTAGTTCTGTACAATAAATTCTGTTATAAATACAGTATACCTTTAATCATTACCATTACCATTACTCACGCTGTAAAAATATAGCATAATACATTTTGTGTCAGGGTGGTGTGATGAGTAGATTCAGGGAGGCGGACACACTCGCTATAACACGGAATTTAATAAAGATATGACAAAACAAACGGACTTGAAGTTAAACACGAAACACAGAATAACACTAAACTGGACTGGGGCATGAAACAGGCAGGAGACAACGAACGAGGCACGAGAAACATGAAACCCAATACACAAGAAACAAAACGAGCAAGAGAAACAACAGAATCCACAATGAAACATACAAACTCAAACTCAAATGAACAAAATGACCGATACCAGGAAGTGAGGGAAGAGGGCTTAAATACATGAACTAACTAGACACACCTGACACAGATAACGAGGACAATTACAGAGAGGCGGAACAAGAGGTGGAGCGAGTGAACATAAACAAAGCCATGTGAGGAGAAGGAAAACAACGAACAGAGCACATGGAAGAGGAAAACAAAGCAGAAAGTGTCAAGGTGTGACAGACGCCCCCCCCAAGACGCGCAACTCCCGGAGCGCGAAAAACGAGACTCTCCAGGAGCTGGCGCAGGAGGGGGCCAGAAGAAACAAGACAAACTAGAAAAGACTCAGAATGGAAAAAGGGAACAAGGAACTAGACTTTAAACGGACATCGGACAGGACTAGAGAGAAGAGACGGAGAATAGGCAGGAGAAAACACACGTGACTGGACCTTGGGCTGAACACTGAACGGGGACTGAGACAAAACAGGAGCAGATACACGTGACTGGACTTGGGACAAGACAAGAGAAGAAACAGGGTACTGAAACATAGACTGGACAGAGGGTTTAACAGGTGACTGGAAAGGACTAACAGGAAACTGGACTGGGCTTGGCAGGGGTACAGGAACCATGACCTTAACAAGGACTGAGACAAACACGGTGACAGGGACCGGAATAGAAACAAAAACAGACAAAGGCACAGGGACAAGGACAGAGACAGGAACCAGAACAGGAACAGAAACAGGAACAAAAACAACTGGGTGGTACCCAGGACTGGCATGTGTCTGTGGGACTGTCCAAGGTGCCAGCCTGGGTACAGTTCTGGGGATTGGCCTCGAAGTCCTTGGGGCCGGAGCCACAGTCACTGGCTTAGAAACGGCCGGAGCCACAGTCACTGGCTTAGAAACGGCCGGAGCCACAGTCACTGGCTTAGAAACGGCCGGAGCCACAGTCTCATGGGCAGAAACAGCCTTAGCCAAAGTCACTGGAGTAGAAACGGCCGATGCCACAGTCTCAGGGGTAGAAACGGCCGTGGCCACAGTCTCAGGGGCAGAAACGGCCGTGGCCACAGTCTCAGGGGCAGAAACGGCCGTGGCCACAGTCTCAGGGGCAGAAACGGCCGTGGCCACAGTCTCAGGGGCAGAAACGGCCGTGGCCACAGTCTGAGATAGGAGCAGCTGAGGGAGCCGTACTCACGGAGACTGGAGACCCTGCGACGACGTCCACGGAGACAGGGGAACCTGCAGTGACGTCCACGGAGGCAGGCGGAACTGCGACGACGTCCAAGGAGGCAGGCGGAACTGCGACGACGTCCACGGAGGCAGGCGGAACTGCGACGACGTCCACGGAGGCAGGCGGAACTGCGACGACGTCCACGGAGGCAGGCGGAACTGCGACGACGTCCACGGAGGCAGGCGGAACTGCGACGACGTCCACGGAGGCAGGCGGAACTGCGACGACGTCCACGGAGGCAGGCGAAACTGCGACGACGTCCACGGAGGCAGGGGAACCTGCAGTGACGTCCGAGGAGGCAGACGGAACTGCGACGACGTCCACGGAGGCAGACGGAACTGCGACGACGACGTCCACGGAGGCAGACGGAACTGCGACGACGACGTCCACGGAGGCAGACGGAACTGCGACGACGACGTCCACGGAGGCAGACGGAACTGCGACGACGTCGTCCACGGAGGCAGACGGAACTGCGACGACGTCGTCCACGGAGGCAGACGGAACTGCGACGACGTCGTCCACGGAGGGAGAAGGATGTGCGACGACGTCCACGAAGGCAGACGGAACTGCGACGACGTCATCCACGGAGGCAGACGGAACTGCGACGACGTCATCCACGGAGTCAGGAGGATGTGCGACGACGTCCGCGAAGGCAGAGGAATCTGCGACGTCGTCCGCGAAGGCAGAGGAATCTGCGACGTCGTCCACGGAAACAGAAGAGGCGGGCGACGCTCTCATGAAGACAGGAGAGGCGCGCGCCGCCTTCAAGGAGAGCTCCAGGCGTGCCATGAGGCCTGTAAGCTTCTCCTGAATGTCAGGAGTGGGCGCAGAGCGGTGATTAGGAACTGGGGTCCTAGCAACGACGTCCACGGAGGCAGAAGAATCTGCGACGTCGTCCATGGAGACAGGCGCGGCTGGAGGCGCCGCGCTCAGGGAGACAGGCGCGGCCGTAGGCGTTGCGCTCAGGGAAACTGGAGCAGCCGTTGGCGCCGTGCTCTCGGAAACTGGAGCTGAGGCGTCCAACGAGGCAGGTGCTCGTGCTGCTCGCCGAGCACGAGTTGAGGCTTTATGAGGTTTAGGGGGTCTGATGGGCGCACTCTTGAGGGATTCCCTCAGAGGTGCGCCACTGTTAGCCTCACCTGCGTTGTCCTGCGGTAAGAGGCTAACAGCCCCTACACATAACCCCCCCCCAAGAATTTCCCCGGACCTGAGGGGATAATCCTCCAGCGAAGGGGAGCTTCCAGCCTGTTTTCTCCTCCGGCTCCGTCGATTCCCGCTGGAGGAATCACTCGATTCCTGAATCGAGTCTTCTGTTCGGGAGAAAGGAACCGCACCGGAGATGAGCTGCAGCCGTTGGCTCCACTCCGCGGCCGCTCTTAAAGCCTCCTCCATCGGATCCTTGGGGCCTGTGCGGAACGGAGTCCGGCGAATTACACATCTCCTATACGGGTAGTCCGTGCTAGCTGTGTCCTTATTCAGATCGGTCATTCTGTCAGGGTGGTGTGATGAGTAGATTCAGGGAGGCGGACACACTCGCTATAACACGGAATTTAATAAAGATATGACAAAACAAACGGACTTGAAGTTAAACACGAAACACAGAATAACACTAAACTGGACTGGGGCATGAAACAGGCAGGAGACAACGAACGAGGCACGAGAAAAATGAAACCCAATACACAAGAAACAAAACGAGCAAGAGAAACAACAGAATCCACAATGAAACATACAAACTCAAACTCAAATGAACAAAATGACCGATACCAGGAAGTGAGGGAAGAGGGCTTAAATACATGAACTAACTAGACACACCTGACACAGATAACGAGGACAATTACAGAGAGGCGGAACAAGAGGTGGAGCGAGTGAACATAAACAAAGCCATGTGAGGAGAAGGAAAACAACGAACAGAGCACATGGAAGAGGAAAACAAAGCAGAAAGTGTCAAGGTGTGACATTTTGTTTTTAATATATACAAGGTGTAGCATACTTCTTTAGCAAATGTGAGGGTAAAGAGCAGTTTTTCAGAATAAAGGGATGACACTTGTAAAATGTGTCTGTTTATTTACAGCCACAATTCCTTTTACAATAGAGAAACGTTTTCATACTTCTGAAGAATGGCTGTTATTTCATGGTGAATAGTTAAGGATTAGGACAACATTGCAACGTTTTCTACAAGTCTGCTATGAATTAGTACACAGTACTCATTGGCACATACTTTATATGACAACGTATACCATGTGTGATCCAGTCCAAAGCCCAAAGCCACACATTTGGCTCGCCCTGAGAAAAGCCCCTATATTTATCCTCTGGCAAATACTCACAGAGCAGAGAAATTGATTTCTTTTTTCTGAAGTGTTTCTCCCTGAGCAGCGCTGAATGGCAGGTGGGAATTGCATTCGCCTTCGCAACTTGTCACTCTTGCAAATGGGGACCCCCGGTGTCATCATCTAGGAGTGTGCTGGATGAGGGAACACTCTCTGCTGGCCCTGACCTTGGGTTAACAATCTCTCTCTGTTAACTCTACCAGATAATGCTTTGACCTCTGGTCTAGAACTGGAATTTATAAAAGAATCAAGGGTGACTGACCATTGTCAATTAAAGCTCTAGTGTCCAGGGACTTCTTATAACCTAACTTCATTTCTGGGTCAAATGACTCCGATCATGTAGTCTGGAACCTGGGTGTATTGCACAAAATGAGATGCCCGGGTTTAGACTTACAAAGCCTAAAAAATTTTCCTTTGGGATAAGAAGGTCTTAGAAGCTTCTTGCAGTTTCAGCTTCTCATGATCCAAAAAACCCCAAACCCATTCAGCAGCCTGGATGAGCTCAGAGGAACACTTACAGTTCTTTTTGTTTTGTTTTGTTTGATGTCTTCTTTTGTGTCTATTTCCTTTTCTCACTAAGGGCTTTATTTAGCACCACATCCATTCAGACCCACAATGCTATGTTGTTCTCACTGCGGAATAATGTACCCAGTCAGCTGTGGGTTTGTTCAGATCTGAAGTGAGATTGGAGCTTGATATTCTCCTTTCTCTCTCAAAGATGAACTCTTTTTAAATGCTGTTTGTCTGGGGCTACTTTTGGTGTTTATCCAGGTCTTGTTTTGTCTTTCAGTTCCCTTCTGTTCATTGGATCTAAACTCTTGGAAATAGTCTGAAAACTGAACTTTTTAATGGCCATTTAAGGGGACATAAATCTCTTTTGTGTTTTTAGTAAGGATAGATCAAAGGTAGATTTCTGACTAAACACAGCTTAAAGTCCGCATGTTTGCATGCCTTGAAGCTTGTTTTCTCATTGTCTCTGTTGAGAAATATCTGCAGATACAGGATGTCAGCTTTAGCACCAGTTTAAATTTCAAACATGTTACAGCGAAGACGCAACAGCGAGTGAGATTTTGATCTTGTTCAGTCTTGTTTTGATCTTATCCACTATTTATTTTGCTCTTGTTTTGTTGCTGTGCAATTGCGTTGTTTTTTCATGTAGTTTTGTTCTTCTCTGGCATCATTCACACTAAAAAATAGATAGTGAGTGTAATTTCTCCCCTCTAAGTATAGCTGTTTCATATGAAAGGGATTATTCATAGTTATTGACTTTTATTAAGCAACATACAGGAGATGAAGGATCAGACTACTCTGTAACTCAGTCCCTGAATGAAGCAGGCTATGCTATGTATGTTTCTACACACCGTGACAGTCATGTTTAATAGATTTGGAAATGACTGAATACTTTAAGGTTTTATTTCTTGCTTATTAAAGCTTTAATAAGTAATACATGGTTTATTAAATATGAATGATTTTTTATTCTTATGACATATATTAAAATATAATTGGAAGTCTCAGATTGTTTTATTGTATATATATTTGGCAAAATCTTTTTCTGTATGTTTTCGACAGAGTCCGATTTATTGCTCTAGTGGAGTTTAATGCTAAGTCATTAAGTGGTTTGTAAGTAAGTTGTGCTTAATAAATTTAAATAGTTAACTGTCAGTCATTGTTTATAATTCTACATAACATATGTCATAAAATTAGAATATCATGAAATAGTTGATTTATTTCAGTAATTCCATTAAAAAAGTGAAACGTGTATATTATACTCATTCATTACACACAGACTGATATATTTCAAGTGTCTATTTCTTTTAATTTGATGATTATAACTGGCAACTAATGAAAACCCAAAATTAGTATCTCAGAAAAATAGAATATTTTGAAAAGGTTCGATATCGAAGACACCTGGCACCACACCCTAATCAGCTATTTAACTCAAAACTCTCAGTCTAGTTCTGTAGGCTAAACAATCATGGGGAAGACTGCTGACTTGATAGTTGTCCAAAAGATTACTATTGACACCTTAAACAAGCAGGGCACGACATAGGGATAATCGCACCCTGGAGAAGATGTGTAACAAAACCCAATCAAAAATGTGGGGAAGATTCACAAAGACTGTACTGCAGCTGGAGTCAGTGCTACAAGAACCACCACGCACAGATGTATGCAAGACATGGGTTTCAGCTGTTGCATTCCTTGTGTTAAGCCACTCTTTTGAACAAGAGACAGCATCAGAAGCACCTTGCTCCAAAAAGGACTGGACTGCGGCTCAGTGGTCCAAAGTTATGTTCTTTGATGAAAGTAAATTTTGCATTTCCTTTGGAAATCAAGGTCCCAGAGCTTGGAGGAAGAGACAAGAGACACAGAATCCATGTTGCTTGAGGTCCAGTGTAACGTTTCTACAGTCAGTGAGGGTTTGGGGTGCTATGTCATTTGCTGGTGTTGGCCCACTGTGTTTTCTGAGGTCCAAGGTCAAAGCAGCTACCAGGAAGTCTACCAGGACGTTTTAGAGCACTTCATGCTTCCTGCTGCTGACCAACTTTATGAAGATGCAGATTTCATTTCAGATTCATTTCATTGCAAATTTCATCTGCACACAGTGCCAAAGCTACCAGTACCTGGTTTAAAGACCATGGTATCCCTGTTCTTTATTGGTCAGCAAACTCGTCGGACCTTAACCCCAAAGAAAATCTATGGGGTATTGTGAAGAGGAAGACGTAATACATACATACATATATAACATATATATATATATATGTCTGTGGGTGTTTGGGTGTGTGTGTGTAAAATACCTGGGTAAAAACAAAAATGTATACATTCATATTTCCATAAGTGTATAGATCAGCTGTAATTACACTATTTTTATTGTGTAAATACACAGTTATTTACTCTAATTTAGTATAAAGTGGGGCTGCAAAGAGTAAACCCATCTCCTCTCAATAATGAGTGTGTAATGAGTATTTGAAACTGGCCATCATCTTTGGTTTAGCTGTTATTCCAGTAGGGTCAGTAAGTAATCAATCCTGACATGTTCGTAACCATAAAATTATTAGCACTGAATTGTGACCATAAATAATTGGATGTCAAATTACACAAACAATGAATCTACATTTTTATCTTTAAAGATTTCCCCAGTTCATTTGAATCTGTATCTTTGCCCAGAATGTTTTTTCTTTCTTTTTTTTCATAATTTTCATCACTGTGTTGTCTGCTCTCTTCCTTTTATCATCATCTTCTTCTTTTTCCATCATCATTGTCTATTTTATTTACATGAAAAGCCTCTTGTTCACTTACATGTTCTGTCTCTTTATCATGCATTCACTTGTACACTCACTCACTTACTCAGACTTGCACCCTCATTCGCTCATTCATTTAATGCCTCATTCACTCAGTATCATTCACGTTCTTGTTCCCTTGTTCACTCACTCACTTGCTCTCTTGCTCAAGTTCTAGTTCAGTCTGTTATTGATTAATTAAATCACACTTTTTTATTTTCTGATTGATTCACTCAGTGCCTTCCTCCCTCACTCTGGCATACTCACTAATTCACACACTCACTCACTTGTGTTTATTATAATAAAGATTCTCCACAAGTGGGTACTTTTGCTTTTTCCTTTTTTTTACACTTCTCTCCATTCTTTTCCTTGGGTATACAAATATGTTTTTAGTGCATTTTTGTGTAACACATAGTTCACAATGCAAACATTCAAGAATCAAATCAAGAAATATTATCTAAAAATGAAGTAGTTTGAAAATGGCAAGTAAGAAGAATTTATTCGTCACTGCGTTCATTATAGGTTTCATGAAGGAAAAAGCACAGCAAAAGCATGTGCATCGATTTGTTCCATTGTTGTGGATGATACTGTGTCCAAAAGTATGTGTGAGTTTTGGTTTAGACGATTTAAAAGTTTTGATGTTAGCAATTGTGAGCGCATCTTATTATTACTTTATTTTTAGGGTATTATTTGGTAATTTTTTTATACTACCTAGCTGTTAAATAATATTTGTCATCATCTTCATTATATTGTATCTTCATTCTTTATTTTGAGACTCATTTATATCGTAAAATTATTTAGAATTTTTGTTTCCTTGTTAATATTTTATTCTTACATTCTTTTTCATTGCTACTGTCAACAACCGTTTGCTGTTGTTGTTCTTTGTCATCTTCTTCCTTTTTTTCTTTTACAAAAGCACACAATGAAAACTTGTCTGGGAGTGTTTTCATGTGTGAGTGTGAAGATAACATTTTACTGACTTTGAAAAAACCTGCAGATGACAATACCTGTCATAATTTCACCACCTGAGATAAAGTTCATGTTGTGTCTCTAAATGCGTAAGTAATTATAACATTTCTCTTTTGGACTATTGTCAACTCTCTACATTAACAGTAAACACATCTATGAAATCGCACCTGGAGTTGTGCAGTGGCCAAAACCTGTCCAACAAATCCAAACTATCTCCTATTTTCAAGTTTTCAAAGTATGCCACTCCTTTGTCTCGGTGCAGCATTATACAATGAGACCCCCCATGGCATCCTTTCCCTCCAGACTGGAAGAAGACCCCCATGCTGGGCCATTGATGGCTGCTGAAGACCCCTTGCTGGGGGCATTTTAAAAAGATATGGAGGTGGACGAAAAACACAACATAAATTTCTCATGCTTATGGCACTACAGGTCCAGTGTATATATGAATTTGAATATATGCATCAAATAACTAATCACACAACATCACTAATATTTACGTGGATGAATGCAATCAAGTCTTCACTGCATAATTCCAGCATCCAGCGTAGAGTCTTCTTTGACAGCAGCAAAGTGAGGCAATACCAATCATTACCATAGATTTTATTAATGTTTAAAAATGTCTATGCCATGTATCAACTGTGGTCCCTTTTTCTTTAATGTATAGGATATGGGGGGGCTGATCAATGCTACAGTGAGTGCTGGGCTACCGTCTGTAATTTTAAACTTGCAAAGTAGCCCTAGTAGGAATTTGTTTCTGATATAATGGCCAGTGTGGTTATTTCTCTTATACTGAACACCTCTGTGTGATCCTAAGATCATGCATTCCATTCTCAACCAACCAACAAACAAAAAAATGTCTCCAAAATCTTAACTTTAGCAAAGGAAGCTAAACTCAGCTTTATAATGTAAATGTTTGTAAAGAGATTCATTTCCAAGCCATTTTGGAGCATTTCTATTCTTCAGTTCTTTATGTCCACAGACTGTGAAGGGCCTCCACCTCCTTCAGATACTATAGAACAAAATGAGGGGCAAGACCAAAAGAATATTGGACATTGAACTGGACATTAGAAACTGGCCACGGGGGTCTGATAGCTTCTGGACAGAGTGGAATCGTTTTGAGAGGTTTGTTGTCTGAGGTGGGCTTAACACAGGTGTGTATTTGGCACCATTTGCTTTAGATGATTGCCCTCTAGTGTTGGACAAAGAGAAGCACACTTTAGATGGACATAGGAGAGAATGAGAGAGAGAGAGAGAGAGACACTCAAAAGGTTAAGAAAGTAAGGTATTTCATTGATAGGGTTACAAGAAGGTGGGAATGAGAGAGAGAGAGAGAGAGAGAGACAGACAGAGAGAGAGAGAGAGACAGAGAGAGAGAGAAAGAGAGAGAGACAGAGAGAGAGAGAGAGAGAGAGAGACAGAGAGAGAGAGAGAGATAATTTTATACTGATTTTATGTCCATCCTTTTTTATTTTCCCTCTTCCCTTCTTTTCACCTCCTCCTCACCATGTTCCTTGCTTCATTCTGCTCTTCCCCGCTGTCATTCTCCATCTTCATCATCTTCTTACCCCTTTTTTTATATTATTTCCTCATCATTTGATTCCATCCTCCTTCTTTTCTTTGTCTTCCTTTTATTCTTTCTATTCTTCTACTTCTCCTTCTTCATCACTACTGTATTTTTATATTTAATATAAATATTGCCTCATTCATCATCATCATCATCATATTTCATCTTTCTTTCCTTCTTCTTGTTTTTTCTTTCATTACTTTCCTTCTTCAGTTTTATAGCAATTTTAACTATTTTAGTTTTTTATTACTTTTATTTTTTAAATTATTTTGCATTTATTCAATTTATTTATTTGGCATTATTGCGTGTTTACATGAAGACAGTAGCATTTCTGTATGCTTACTAAAAAAGGGGTCCATCGTTGCATCACCCCAGCCCCTCGATGTGGCGACAGACAGCCGAACAAGACAAAACGAGACCCCTATTAGCCCCCTGGTAGCTCACCTCTGCCACCTCTGTTAACTCTGTGTCCATTTCCACTGGGTCACATTCCCATTATTCAGTGTAGCAGTGTGTTTGTGTGTTTGTGTGTGTGTGTGTGTGCGTGTGAGAGGAGACGTGACGTGACGTGAGCCCCCTCCACAGCAGCAGAGGAAGACCCCCAGGCTGTTTTTCTGCTGGAGACAAGCCCTGTCCACTGAGATGCTGTCAGTTCTTGAATGTGAACACTTGGCTGATAATGTCTGTCAGGACTTTCCACAACTCTCTGCACCTGCACTGCTCCTCTTTCCCTTCTCTGAGACTCTAATTGGCTGCCCATATCAGATTGGACTAAAAAGCCTTGTCACATTCCTGAAATTATTTGATTTGGTGGATGAAACTGATTGACCTGCCCATCACTGGACATAGGATTCTTGGTTTATAGCCCGCTGAAGCCATGTTCTTATTCCGTAGTTGGCATCATGTCTATATTAGGATTTCCAGCTCTAAGCTGCATTTTTATATGCCACAAATTAATAGGATTTTTGTAAAATTCATGCTATATTTACAAACCCAGTATGCTTTGTTTTTTGGATCCTACCTGACTCTTATCTCAGGGAAAAAAAAGAAAAAAAATGTAGACTTTTATTTCGTTTATCCATAGAGTGAATGAATTGATGTCGATTTCCTGCTGGGATATGCCCCTCTGTTGGATTAAGTGGCAAAACATGCAGCTTCATTTATTATACTTTTAAAATAAGAAAGATCCTTAAGGGTTCTTCAATCATGACAATGGTTTTATATCCATGGTTTGCAGTCACATGATTTTATTTATTTATTTATTTATTTATTTATTATTTACTTTTTTTGTGTGAGAGTGCCATATTGGTGACAGATTGTCTAGTTTCAGAGCAAAGAACTAATGTAAGAATGGAACGATTGGTAGATTTGTCTCTTACACAGCTCCTCTCCCTGCACTGGAAAGGGTCTCACAATACTCAGAAGCACAAAAGCCCACTGCCTTTGAGTCAGGGGGTAGAGGATCCCACTGTGTTGCAAATTAAGGAGAAAAAGATTTATCTTCTTTTAGCCACATTAGCATTTTAGTAATAGGATCATAGGACCTACCACGTTAGACTCTAATGCATTTCACTGCTCGTGACCGAATCTGTGTGAGATATTCATACACAGATTATACACAAATTCATACACAGATCAAGCTTCAGTCTTATATTATTTCACTCATTCATTTATTTCACAAGTCACATTCTTTTGTCTCATTCTTTTCACTCTGTAAACAGTGTAAGTAATCTGATCGCGCTTTTCTCATGACTGTCTGCCTAAATTATTTCTCTGGTTTGGCTTAAAGTTTAATAATTAGTTCTCCCAGTCTGAAAGTGAAAATGATCCACGAGATGTTGTAAGCAGCAGCGAAGCGGAGGCTGAATCTCAAATGTCTCCCTACACCCTCTGTACGCCTCAGTGTCAGTCTTAAAATGTGCACTCACTTGTTGTATGTTGAAAATAATTTTTAGTAAGCTGTAAGTTTCAGGTTTGTCTGTTATGTGCACTATGTAGGATGTATGGCTTTATTCGGGATGCCCAAACCTTTTTACTGAATGACACAGCTCTGTTTACAAATGTGACCCAGATAAATGGTTCCGGGACCCATAGAATTCTTTCAATAGCCATTTCTCAATACGTGTTCTTGTCTCTATTTGTGTTCTCGTGTTCTTGGGAAACAGCCCAAGCCTCAGTCTCAGTCTCAGCCCAAGTACTGTTCCATTTAAACGGTCCACATCTAGCCAAGTACAATTCAAATACCCGGATGTGCTCTAGCTCCGCCCGTAATATCGAGGATTCACTGGGATGTGACTTCTGTAGATTTAACAGAGTCAGATATCCCAAAAGGCATTTCGCACCAAACTAAGCGCTAATAATTTTTAATTTTTTTAAAGTTTTTCCGATTACATAACAACAACAGTGTCCTCAGGAGTTTGTACTCACGAGTCAAACTTGATGTACTTTGTATTGAGTACAGTAAGTTTAACATCTAAACGGAATCTAGTGAAAGATTCCTCAGAGCCATGAATAAAATATATGTACAGTATATAAGGTTGTATAGCACATTTTTGAAAATGGTTCTTTACAGCATCAAGAAAGATTCTGCTATTTTTATGATGTAAAGCTGGTAATAGCAAAATAACCTGTTTTTGCTGCTGTTTAGAACCAATTTTAAAAGATTCAACATAGAACTATTTCACATTACAAAAAGTATGCTAAGGGTTTTTTGAGTGTTCATGGTCCTATATAGACCCACTATGATTTCTAAAAGACCCTGGGAGAACCATCACTTTAAAAGAAAAATTGCATTAAAAACAGAGCTACTGAGCCTCACTGAGCCTTATATCAGTGAGCACAAATTTGAATGAATTTAGCTAAACACAGCCCAACAGTGCACATCGACACACATATTGGCAATGAAAACCCGTTTCTGAGAGAGGAAATTTCAGCAACTTGTTCTGGAGGAACAGAAAAGTTCAGAAATAAGACGTAAGTTCTACGCTGTTTAGAAGCATAGCGTGTGTTAGCAGTCACTTGTGATTTAGCATACCACAGCAGATTTTTCAGCAAACTGAGGCTCAAAACACACATATTTAGAGGATAAAGCCATATACCTGTGAGCACAAAGCCATTCATTCATTCATTCATTCATTCATTCATTCATTATCTGTAAGCGCTTATCCAGTTCAGGGTCGGGGTGGGTCCAGAGCCTACCTGGAATCATTGGGCGCAAGGCGTGAATACGCCCTGGAGGGGGCACCAGTCCTTCACAGGGCAACACAGAGACACACACACACATTCACTCACACACTCACACCTACGGACACTTTTGAGTCGCCAATCCACCTACCAATGTGTGTTTTTGGACTGTGGGAGGAAACCGGAGCACCCGGAGGAAACCCACGTGGACACAGGGAGAACACACCAACTCCTCACAGACATACACCCGGAGCACAAGGATTTTCTGAGTATTTTGTCTGTTTACAGCTTTACAACCCAAACTAAGCGCTAAACTTAAAACTGCGTATGGGCTACCGGGCTTGTATTTTTTTCCCCCACGCGTTTTCAAACCGTGACATCAGCAGGTCCCACAGCGCCCCCTCCCAGTGGCTCTCTTAAATGAACATGAACATAGATAGCCTGCTGTTGGCTAACACTAGGATCTTTTCCTACCTATAGCTGGCGCTAACTGCAGGCTGTCTGTTGGGTGCTGGGGTGGAACCTGATGGAGTGGGAGGTAACGGAGCAGCAGGGCTGCTTTTCAACATTTCAAAAAAATTGTTCAAATTTCAACTTCAACTTATGACATTTTGGCTTCTTAAAACTATCATTAGTGGACAGAAATACGAATCTAACGTATGTGATCAATCTGTCTTGTCCTTACTGTGCAATCTAGCCAATCAATCTGACTGGATCAGAGGTAGGCCTGCCCACTGACGGATGATGTGTGATGTTGACAGATTGAATTATTTAATATGCACATTTAATTCACAAATATATTAAGCACATAAAATTATTTAAGCTTTTATTTCAAATTTTAATTGTTTAATGGAACATTTAATTACAACTCAGAACTCAGTTTTATTAATTATTCCTTTATTCATTTAATTATATAATATTGTCACAAATATCCTTCATAATATACCACACTCATTTTGAGATACTATCCACATTTTTAAATACTGTGGTATACTCTATTACTGTTATACTGCCCAACCCTAACAGCAATCCGTCCCACTGTCGCTCAGTAAGGACATACATCTGTGCAGGTAAAACACAGATGGAATGAGCCCTGTTAAAAACGTGGAGAGTTGCAGAGAAGATGGGGTCAGTTTTGAGTCTAAAAAAGATGTTTTCATGCAGTAACATAAATATCTACACTCTTTAAAAAATATAAAATATGAAAAAAAAAACATTTTCTAATATTTTTCAATGGGTAAGGACCTCTTAGGATTAAATTTTAAAAATTTCTTCACAATCACACATCTCTTAAACAAACATGGTTCGTTATGGAACATAAAAAAGTAGTTTGTCTATGGCATCGCTCAAAGAACCCTTTGTAGCACCTTTATTTTTAAGCATGTGTGACTACAGTGAGGAGACACACAGTGAACTTCATTGCCATGTCATTTGCTTCTCATTTCGTTATCATGCTGTAGTCCGTAATAAGACAGTTCTGAATACTTGCTGAATTTATTTGTAAAGGCATTGGTTGACAGCTCCATTATGTCAGTGAGTGTAATCACAGTGACTCTCGGCACCTGTAATGTCACATGCACACATAAAATTGTACCGATGTTCAGATTTCCTTCTGGGGCAGAGAATGTACCTTTAAAGTACACAACTGGTGTTTAAGACCACTGCTGTATATTTGAAGTTATATTTACACTGTTTGTACCTTTAGCAAAACAACAGTATACCAGTACAGGGCATTTATTTCTGACAGTGTACATCGATCACACTAAACCTCACTTGCTTTCATCATTAATTCCACAGAATTAAAAAGAAAGTGAAGAACAAACAGAATAACCCTCTGGGATCTATGATTGGACCCTTGTGTCATATTAAGTTTTCTAGATGGTTTTATGAGTATCATACAGCAGAGAGATACACTGCAGTATGACACTCCTGTCTGTACAGTCTGCCTTTTCCATTCCATCTCTTCTTTTTGGTTACTATTTTGTGTCTGATACATTATTAATTGTGAAGCACTTTTTAGTTTTGTCTTAGAGAAGTGCTATACAAATAAAGATTACTTACTTACTTACTAAAGAGCTTATTGTGAAATTCTAAGTGGCTGTGTTTATATGCAACCTGAGAATCGAGGGTAGTGTACTGCTGCTTGTCTCACTCTGACTGGAACCTTCATGCTCACTGTCATGATAATGCTTACACTTTACTGCTCTATGCATGTGTGTAATTTCAGATCTGATTACTTGTAGTGGGATAATATACCGATATTTTCATCAGACTCCTAAGTAGATGGTGCTTGTAACTTGTAACTAAGTCTTGGAATGACTCAATATCTTTGCATGCTAGCATTTAGCTGGAGACTCACATCTGGAGGCTATGAAGAAGGGATTTGATACCTGAGACACACAACATCTGCCTCTCACTGGTGTGTTCATCTATATTTGGTATGAATTAAATCCTAATTAAATAGATCTTCAAATGTGCTTAAGCAAATGGTCGCATTCCCCAGTGCACTAGGTCAAATGGGGTCTCATAGCTAAGAAAGCTAGGGATTTTCTGAACATTTTGATATGAAAAATATTGATATCAAATGCATTTAAAGAAGAGCTTGGGTAAAATCTACACAATGCAATTAAGACCAATTTATTGAACCTATGCCATAAGCTATAGGCTCCACATTGATGCAAACCCTGCAATGTACACTATGCCATAGCTTGACATGCATCTCCCCACAAATGTATCTACATATTGCATCTACAAAGATCACAACGATTGTGAATGGTCCTCTTCTTCACACTACAGACACTGCAGACAGCAGCAAATTCATGACAAGTGATTTCCTCAGTCATCGCTTTGGACATCACAGATAGAAATTAAAGAAAGAAGTATCAATTAGCACCCTACTCCTTAATAAGTGTACTTCACTAATTATCAAAATAATGATACTTTCCCACTCAACTTGGCACGGCTCGACACTCTTTTTAGCCCTGGTCTTGGTTCACTTTTTAACTAGCACAGCTCCCCTGAGTAATGTAGCTGGTGATATTGTAAATGCCCTTCAGGGAACAGTGGGCTTTGTAAACCACAACAACAATGGTGGGAGATTTTTGTTCTTTTTGCACATCTGGCTCCCACTGGAATTTTTTGTCTCCCACCGGTCCAAGCATTTGAACCAAGATTTTACAGATGTCTAGTTTGTGCTGACGTTTAATGGAGATTGAGGAAGATGTGTGATTCAGCCCTAGTGTTCAGAGGTCTAACTGAAAAGTGACCCAAACACCAATGCACATGTATAAAGTCTCACAACAGCATAGGACACTTACTCAGGCTACATTAATCCAACACAGAAACATAAACCAGAATTTAGACCGCAAAGGTTTAGAGGATAAATAGCCCCCTCATTCTCCTCGGTCTATACAAAACTCAAGTGACCATTCTCAGCAAAGAATTCCCAGCAGCCATTGCTAATGTCTACTCAGAATCTATGAGCTCCATCAAGAAACCTCAGGTAATATTTACAGATAACTGATGCAGTAAGCCTCTCTTGCTCTCAATGACTGCTGCATATCTGCTCTTTGTAATTGAAATGCTTATGGTACAGTTATACAAACTAATTTATGGTATTAATCCAGAACTACTTAGTGTTAATCATGTTATAGAGGTAGGTGGGCGTAGTGGTGCAAATCTTTTCTGAAAGTTGTTGTAGTAGTGAGCACTTGTGCGCAGGCCTGAGCAGGGAATTGAACCCCAATCTGTTGCACTGAGGGCAGTGGTACCTCACACTATGCTACATTACCAGAGTCATGAAACTGAAAACAGGAAAATTCCATCTCAATTCCCCACAAAAGCAGTTATCATCGGCAACACAGAAATTGTCCCTGAGCTTGTGGGGGAGGTATCGCAGGTCCCAAAAATTAGTCAGAGACAAGAATATCAGACTTAAAGTCATGTAGTGTACACTCAGCTTTAACATTATTGAGCATGGCTCTAAAGGGCGTGGATAATTTTTCTTCACAGAGCCCTGGTTTCTAGCTTTGATTTCCCCAGCCCTCCATGGAACTGCATTCGTCTCAATGACAGAAGCTTCTGCCTCCGTAATGAGCGCACTTAGGAAATCC
Source organism: Hoplias malabaricus (assembly GCF_029633855.1). Taxonomy (NCBI): domain Eukaryota; kingdom Metazoa; phylum Chordata; class Actinopteri; order Characiformes; family Erythrinidae; genus Hoplias; species Hoplias malabaricus. The sequence continues at coordinate 4,581,286 of NC_089820.1, read as the reverse complement.
GGAGGGCTGCTTATGAATACAGATGTGCTCCTGCCAATACGCCAACAGCTGGCACAAATCACGCCATGCCTGACGCCTGCCAAACGAGCAGCAGCTCCCACTCGCCGAATGTACTGCAGGAGTGTTGACATCTCCTGAAGAAAATGGTTGATGTTTAAAGATGGCGAATGGAAGCCCCACAATATGTCTGAGAATTTTAGAAACCCCTCATTTTTACTCATTGAGGATGTTTAACTGTGCACCTGCAGCTTGTGTAATCCTCACTGAAGTGGAAGAAATGTTCTGGCAAGGTTGCACATGAGCCTAATTGCTCTTTTCCACTGCATGGACCCTACTTGAGTCGACTCGGGTGCTACTCTGCCCTTTTGTTTTTCCATTAGGCAAATCTGGTGTTTGGTACGTGGAAGTGGGGACATTTTTAGTCTCTGCTTGCTCCTGATTCCTGTTAGAGACTGTGTTTTGTGACATCACCGGCTAATTTTTGTGGTGGGGGTTGTTTATAGTGGAAAATCAATCAGATACCAAACAAGTAGAGCCAGGTAGAGTTCTATATCGATCTTTTCTCTGGATTAAATGGTTTTTTGGATCATGAAGGTGTTCAAATTTATGGAGAATCTGCTGTAGATGGTTCTGTACAGCACCTTTTAGAAAAGGGTTCCTCTATTGTTATGATATCAAATGTTCAAGGTTCGATATAAAACTTTTCTTTTTTTTTTTTACTAAAGAACACTTGAAGAACCATAATTTTTAAATATGTCAGGTAGGTACTGTACAGTGCACCATAAGTTCAACATGCAACATGTTCCACAGCTTTACACTTGCGAGTTCATGACTCATCACTGTGCTAGGCAGTGTAGGTGAATGTTTTCCTTTCTCTTGCAAGTGCTTTGTGCTTTGTAGAGAAAGATAAATTGGACAAACATCAAACAGTTGATTTCAAAATGGACAGACATGCAAAATCTGTGTCCTCAAACTTTGGAAAGGCAGTGGACATGCCCAGGCATGCTCCATCACTCAGGATTCTGGCCTGCCCATTGTGCATGTATAAAACCACATGGACTGGACACTGAGTGCACACTGAAGTTCACTGAGCTGTGAAATGCGAGAGGATGGCCAACTCTAGTTTCTTGGGGATAAAATGTGCTGTGTTCATTCAGCCTTAGAGAACGTTTGATTTTAGAGGAAATAAGGTGAGCAGACTGGAGTATTTGACACTTTAGGCACAAGATAGCCCTAATTGCTGAGCAGCTGTAATGTCTAGACAGTGGAATCTGGGAAATTGAATGTTTGTGTTCAATACAACTCAGTAGAAAGTTCTGGAGATGTATTAAGGTGGTTGATTTCTTTGGCTTGTGGGTCACGCAACTGAACATCTAGAACATCACACATCTGAGCATCACATCTATATTTGTAATCTCAAGTTTGTTGCCTGTCAAAGCCTCAGCCATCTGCAATCTATAATTTTCTGTTCAACACATCAAACAAAATTTACATATGTAGTTAATGCGCCAGCTATGTCCATGTGTGAACTTAATATATAACTCATAAATATTTTAGGATTGCCAACCAGCTCCTGCCCACTGGTGGGGCTGCCAAACAAGCTCCAATTTCTTGGGCTCCTGAGTTCAAACCTTGCCTTGAGTCATTGTGTTCTATTCTCCCTGTATCTGTGTAGGTTTCCTCCAGATGGTTTGGTTTCCCCCCATGATCCAAAAATACGTGCTTGCAGGTGGATTGGCTATTCAAAAGTGTTCATAGCTATGAGTGATGAGAGTCCTTTTCTCAGAAAACACAAACACCCGCACATTTTTCCCGGACTTTACACAAACTTTATCCCACTTTAAGACTATAAGACTCTGGGTAAGGTTGCAGTCAACAAATGCCCTAAATCAGGTGGCACACTTCCTACTGTAAGAAAGCGCCTGACACAGAAAATCTGCTGTTTTTCTTGATTTTCCCTGGAGTCCATATGTTAAACAGGGCTTGGGTGAATGCCCTGTGATTGACTGTCACATTACCTTCTGCCAATGATTCTTAGTTGGCTTCTGACCAACTGCGACCCTGTTACAGTAGATGATCTAATGAAAGAAAGCAAAGTATTTTCACACGCTTTTATAATAATATGATTCCCTTTTAGTGAGGCTCATGTCGTGTTGCTGCTGAACAGCTCCACGGTTCTGGGGTTGTGGGTTCAAACCCTGCCTTGGGTCACTGTCTTTGAGGAGTTTGGTGTATTATCTCTGTGTGGGCATGGGTTCCTTTTACAGTTCAGAAACATGTGTCGAGCAGCTGTGTAAAACTGTGTGGAAGAGTGTTTGTCAGTGTGTTACTGACTGGCAATCCATCCAGGGATGAAACGGTCACAGAAGATGAATGAATGAATTAATGAATGATCCCCTTCACATGGCAAAAGAAAACCTGGTGTCTTCTGAAGTCAGAAACCATTTTTCCCTTGTTTGATGTATGACCGTGTTCATTCACAAAAGAAGAAATATGTACATATGTTACATATTTACAATTAAGTCATAGTGATACTAAACTGGTCTGTTAGCTAATGGAACAGACTGTTAATGTTCTCCTGCAAGCATGCTGACGTTTTCTATCCTCTAGTTAGAAATGATGCAAAGCTTGTTTCCGATACTGTGGTGGCTACAACTTGCAGAGGCAATGGACTAGATTAAAATATGAAGTAGCTTTCTTTTTTATCTGTTTTCCTGGTACAAGTATCTACTCTAAAGCCACTTGAGGGGGGATTTCAGCCATAAAATGGCAGCTGCAATTCTGAAAGGACAATTGTTCTGGTTTAAATCCCTAAAGAAATCAGATGTGTTTGGATTCATTGCAGGGAAAAAAAAAGCACTGGGTCCATATACACAATATGGCTCAACGTTTCTGGATGCTTGCTCATCTAACATTTCTTCTAAAATCAAATGTATTTACAGCAGATGTTGGAACATGTCTGTGATTATGGCATATTTCCATTGTATGGAACCTACACGACTCGACTCAGTCTGGTGCCTGTTCCCAAGGGTGTTGTAGTGAATTGAAAAGTGAGACTGCGTTACCAGGGCCCCAAGAGGAGGGAAGGGCCCTTGAATAGTCTGGAATTTTATTTGCTTTAAATATTCATATAATTTAAAGATCACAATAAATGTTGCTAACTAATATAAGTGTAATATTTTGGGTAAATAAATCGGTTTGGGGGGTGGCACGGTGGCGCAGCAGGTAGGTGTCGCAGTCACACAGCTCCAGGGGCCTGGAGGTTGTGGGTTCAGGTCCCGCTCCGGGTGACTGTCTGTGAGGAGTTGGTGTGTTCTCCCTGTGTCCGCGTGGGTTTCCTTCGAGTGCTCCGGTTTCCTCCCACAGTCCAAAAACACACGTTGCAGGTGGATTAGCGACTCAAGGGTGTCCGTAGGTGTGAGTGTGTGAGTGAATGTGTGTGTGTGTCTGTGTTGCCCTGTGAAGGACTGGCGCCCCCTCCAGGGTGTATTCCTGCCTTGCGCCCAATGATTCCAGGTAGGCTCTGGACCCACCGTGACCCTGAATTGGATAAGTGGTTACAGATAATGAATGAATGAATGAATTCGGTTTGGGCAGCACAGTGGTGCAGCCGGTACTGTCACAGTCACACAGCTTCAGGGACCTGGAGGTTGTGGGTTTGAGTCCTGCTCCGGGTGACTGTTTGGCGTGTTCTCCCTGTGTCCGCGTGAGTTTCCTACAGGTGCTCCGGTTTCCTCCCACAGTCCAAAAACACACTTTGGTACGTGGATTGGCGACTCAAAAGTATTCGTAGGTATTCATAGGTGTGAGTGTGTGAGTGAATGTGCGAGTGTGTGTTGCCCTGTGAAGGACTGGCGCCCCCTCCAGGATGTATTCCTGCCTTGTGCCCAATGATTCCAGGTAGGGTCCACCGCGACCCTGAACTGGATAAGCGGTTACAGATAATGAATGAATGAATGAATGAATGAATCGGTTGATTGGTGGATGGAATTGTGTGTTCTAGCATATAGTGTCTGAAGATTGGCACCCTCACATTTGCATGAAATGGTTTCATCCACTTTCACCGGGCATTTTAACTAGGCACATTTAATTTAGCATTCATTCTGCTGAAGTGAAGTGGCAGTGCGCATGGTTTTTGTGCTGTGGAAGTTGATGCCCAAGGATGTTAAATCCAGTTTTCAGAAAAGAAAGAGGCACAAAAAAAAAAATGAAGGAAAGCAACTGCTAACAAACTTCTTTCTCATGAAATGTGAGCCCAAATGTGAAAGCAAATAGCCTGCATTAAAAACTGTGCTAAAAAGTGCATAACACCATAAAAGAAATAACAGGATGCCTTATCTATAAACTGAGGTAAACTCTGAATAATTTTTGTATGTGTAGTCTACCACACCATTGCAGTAATATACTAATTAGTACATACATACATACATCTTCTTTTCCACTTTTCCATTTCAGGGTCGCGGTTACTACTTAGTAAATTAACTTAATATTTATTATTGGGCTATAACGTAATTTGGCTAATAGCCTAAACTAGTAGGCTCAATGTCATAGGTTCATAAGGATAGGCTGGCAAAGTATTACCAAAGCAAACTTGTGAAACACATGGAACTATAACAGAGGGTGATACCACCAAAGGGGCACTGCTTGTGCATAGGGCCCAAAATTTGGTGTTATTCCCATATGCATAGCCCCTGGAATGGGTACTTTTTCAGTCCCTTCTCAATCCTGGTGGGAATCAAGTAGGTGCCAAATGTGACGTAAATCTTGCAGAGAGCTGATTGGGCAGAGAGACCTGTTAATCACCATGAAATATGATGAGTTCCAACACAAATTAGCCACTTGTAAAATCTCAAGTTACAGCAGTGATCACATTTGTTTGTATCCAACTCACAACGGCAGCTTGTTGTTTAAAAGAGGTTCAAATGCTCCCTGAGTTGGTGTCTGACGAAAATGTCTACTGAAAGCCGAACAAAGTAGAAAACAAAGAAAAAACTGTGATTCGTGAGAACTGGGGTGCGGAGAACCTAACACACCTAACCTTTACTGCTGGCGTTGTTGTGGTTTTCAAAGCCTGGTGGTTCCTGTTACAGACAGGGTATTAGCTCCATTTTGCAGGGGAGCTGTGCTAGTGGAAAAATGACCAGCTAAAAGTGAGTGGAGCCGTGCTTAGCCGAGTCAAGTCAAGCCGATCCGATTTCGCAAAACACCATCTCTAACAGTAGGTGCAGTCTTTGGAAACTAGAATAGCAATAGTAAGTGTTGTTTACTCATTGTGTATTCATATATAGTTTTTTGCTTTTTGAGACTGAACAAAGCTCTGCACATCTGTTCAAATAAATTAGTAGAGTTTTTCTATTCCCTTTTGCTCTCGCTGGAGTCTTTCATCAGCCACCAATCCAAGGAGTGTTTGAACCTCTTCAAAATACAACAGTGTCATTTTACAATCAGCAATTGTGAGTCAGAAAATCTGTGATTTCTACTGATGTTTGGCAATTTTACAGATGGTTTGTGTACAATGTCTGTATTTTGTGGTGATTGACAAGTCTCTATGGCCAATCAGCGCTTTGCAAGGTTTGCACATCACAATTAGTTCCTAAACGGCTCTCTTGGAGCCAGGAGTGAGCAGAAACTATAAAAGTAACCGGTTCCCATTACCAGGTACAAGATTGGCCTAATGAAAAAGCACAAAAGCAAAGTAGAGCCGAGTCAAGTTGAGTAGATACTATGCAGGGGAAAAGCTTATTTTATGAAGTCTCACTGGTAGGAGTTTTGTGTGTTCTTGCAGTGTTTCGCTCCGTTTTTTTCCACAGTCCAAAATCACATATTGGTAGGTGGACACTCTATGCAAAAAGTGTCCATAGGTGTGTGTCCATTGACCTCATTCAGCAGGATAATACTGAAATGCAAAAAAAATGGTACAGTAGAGGTACATTATTTCACATACAAGTTACAAACAGTGTAAATGTACCTTTAAAATGTACAGCAGTGTTTTTTAAATATCCAGTTGTGTTCCCTAAAAATCCATTACATTCTCATCTCCAGAAGGAGAGGAGAGTATTTTTGTGATTTCATTATAAAACTATGTAAAATAAAACAACATAATAAGTCCTGGAGAGGAAATTGGCCATACGAAATCAATACTTTAAATCTACAAATATCATAGAATATGATACAAATATGTCCCCTAAATAAAAGTACTGTAAATGTACCCTTGAGCAAAAGGTACCACCACAGTAACAATTTTTCTGACAGTGTGGTGATCGTAACATTTACGACTGCCCTAGGCCATCCTATTCTATTTGTCATTGCTGTTTAATGGAGGTTGCACAGACAGTATGTGCACAGTTGAAAAACTATCTGTGTCCACAAAGGGTGGACCATAAAACAGCTGCAATGTCCTCAAACCTGGCAATACAGTGTACCAGAAAGTGCAACATATTGGTTTGAGCTTTTGTCTTAGAGTACATTCAAGCTGAAACATGTAGTCATGCGTCTTCTCACCTAACAGCCAATCGATGGGCTTTACTCCACCGGTTTAGTGCTTGGCCTTGGGACAAAGGGAAAAAAAGGCAGATTACGGATCAATATGTTTTTATTGACCTCAGAGAGTGAGCAGTCCGGGGTGGGAGCCAGGGGGTTGTTAGGAGATGGTTTCATTAGTGAGCCTGAGGGCAAATGAAGGGCTTTTTTATGGTATGGGGCATTAGCCAGTTAATTATACAGTGTACAGAGGAGGGCAGAGATGACTAAATCTAAGTCAGAGTACAGTCACTTGGGTAAGGTACTACAATTAAAAGTACCATCTCAGACGCAGTTTGAGTACAATTAAATAAGTAGCAGCTCAGAGACTACGTAAGTATTGATTAACTCCTAGAAGTCCAGGGCACCAACATAATCCATAGAGGATCTGAGGTTTGCATGGTTCTATTGACTACATGGGATACTCTCCTTTTTAAAAGAAACCAATACATTTCCAAAGTCAATGGTGTGACCCAATCTTACACATGGTGAGTCAAAAAATGTTTGGGTTTTTTTCTGTACCTTCTGTATAATCAAATATTCCACACGGCAATTTATTGATTGACGACAACAGGTAGCTCACTCAGGACCCTGGAGTCGTGTGTTTAATCCTCACTTCGAGTCACAATTGGTGTTTTCTCTGTGTCTGTGTGGGTTTCCTCCGGGTGTTCCGGTTTCCTTCCACAGTCTAAAAACATGCACAGTCTATGCCAAAAGTGTCCATAGGCCCCATTCAGCAGGGTAATGTACTCTTCCCCAATGCAAAAATAGTTTAGGAGTGATGTGAAGAAAATGACAAAAACGTTTGAATTGTTGGATTGTCCTCGTTATTCCACAGCTCTCAATCTGATAGAACCTGTTGGACATGCTAGAAACATATATGACTAAAAGGATCTGCTCCTAACCTCTTGGCGTCAGACACCACAGGACACCTTCAGGGCTCTTGTAGGATCCTTGCTTTGGAGCTGTTTTGGCGGTATGACTAGACTCGATATTCAACAGGGGATTTAAAATTAAGGCTGCATACTGAATGTATTATTAACAGTGTTTTTATGTAGGGTATTTTACAGTGATATCTCCGCAACAAAAGTAATTTAACCTTTTGTAAAACAACCGAAAATTTTTTGTCAAGAAGAATTCATTTATTTTTACAGTTAGTCTTGTTCAAATTGAAAGCTGAAATTTGTTTAAAAACAGATATTTAATGTATTTCTAAGCATTTTTTTTTGGTTAAACACATTTAATTAAACAGTTTATTCTTGTAATTTTAATACAAATTTGTCATTTTGAAATACAGGGAAAATGTTAAAATACATTGGGAAAACCTAGACTAGAGAGAAAGATACGGAGAGACCTAGACTAGAGAGACAGATACGGAGAGACCTAGACTAGAGAGACAGATACGGAGAGACCTAGGCTAGAGAGACAGATACAGAGAGACCTAGACTAGAGAGACAGATACAGAGAGACCTAGACTAGAGAGACAGATACAAAGAAAACTAGATTTCAGTGACAGATGCAGAGAGACCTAGACCAGAGAGACAGATACAGAGAGACCTAGACTAGAGAGACAGATACAAAGAAAACTAGATTTCAGTGACAGATACAGAGAGACCTAGCCTAGAGAGACAGATACAGAGAGACCTAGACTACACTCTAAAAAGAGAACAGTTGATCCAACTTAATTGAATTACTTGTTACCAATTGAAGCAATTCAATTAAGTTGGTTCTTTTTAGAGTGTAGAGAGACAGATACAAAGAAAACTAGATTTCAGTGACAGATGCAGAGAGACCTAGACTACAGAGAGACCTAGCCTAGAGAGACAGATACAGAGAGACCTAGACTAGAGAGACAGATACAAAGAGACCTAGACTAGAGAGACACTGAGAGACCTAGCCTAGAGAGACAGATACAGAGAGACCTAGACTAGAGAGACAGATACAAAGAGACCTAGACTAGAGAGATACTGAGAGACCTAGCCTAGAGAGACAGATACAGAGAGACCTAGCCTAGAGAGACAGATACATATACTTTAACTGAGGACCTTAGACAAAGACAGGGAGTGCTAAACAGACAAGAGACAAGAGAGAGATACAAACAGACAAAACCAAACGAGCACACAAAGCACAAGGAAATAAATTTCCAACCAAGAAATGCAGACACAAAGGAACTTAAATACACACAAGAACACCTGAAACATATAACGAGGGGGCAGGATTACGAAGGGGACACAGATGATACTGATGAGAGAGTGGAGCAAAGACAGGACTAGGGCGGAGACAACAACGACAAAGAGCCATGTGCTCCACATTGTAGCTAGTTCTACAATTACAGTCTGGTGTCCATGTGTTGCTCTGCTTTCGTAATGTCATGACGGCTGACCATTGAAGGACAGGGTGAAGTGGGGATTAGAAATATGCAGAGAAACAGGTGGACTACAGTCTGTAATTGTGGAACTACAAAGTGCTCCTATGGACTGTGGAATTCAGAGAATGGACAGTGAGTGTAGAAACAACGAGGTGGTCATAATTTTATGCACACGTACATACACACACACACACACACACACACAGCTGTGAATAAATGAATAAGTTAGTAGTCCCTTTGTCCGTTTGCATGCACAGACATGCCAATAACTGTCAGGGGAATTCTTCTCCTGAATCAAACCCGAGCCCCCGAGAGAGAAACTCCGTCACTCAGTCCATCGGCTCAGAGAAACACTGCACTTCACCATCACTTACGCGCGCACACACACACACACACACACACACACACACAGAGAGACACACATTTCAGTTCAGCTCCTCACCATCACTCACAAAACCGGAGTCTGACACACACACACAAACACACTCATTCCAGCGGAGCACTTCACCATCACTCACAAAAACACAGAGCCTCACACACACACACATACACGCACCCCCCCCCCCCCCCCCAAACACACACACACACATTCTCTCAAACATCAGCTGCAATTTGTGCATTGATTGTGCAATTTAAATTTTAGAAGAATAGTATCACTGATTTAAAATGCTTTTGCAGATAAATACAACTATTTAGTATTGGTTTCAAAAAGCCAAGAGCCTGAGGTCTAGACTTTCCTGCTTAAAAAGTGCATGCACTTATAAATATGAATGAACAATATGAGCTTCATCAGAATGGATTAATTACTTTCAGTAATTCATTAACATGATTTTCAACCTGTCTCATGTTCACTGGAGTGAAACATCTTCATCGTTTCTTTAAACAGCAGCACAGACCAGTCATGAAAGAATAACATTCCATTTGTTTTCTGTTAGATTTACTGCTGAAGATGTCACACACAGCACACAGTAAACTTTTCTTATATATGCAGCATATGAATAAGGAGAGAGCAGAAGCTTAGCTTTGATTCATGTTTCTAAGGTGATAAAATTTATAAAAGTAGTTTTTTTGGTACTTCAGGAGCGACTTTTAAATTCAAATAGAACATATCATTAGCGTAATATTTAAATAATAGAGGTTTACAATGTAAAATTATGCAAGAAAATAAGCAGAATTAACCTTTATGATGACATTTCACATTAGCATTAACATTTATAACACTGCTTCATCCTGATGCACCTGTGACTCAACCAGCCTTGCGGCTGTGTGTGTGTGTGAATGTAAGTGTGTGTGCGTGTGTATGCGTGTGTGTGCATTAGAGGGTGAAATCAAATCTTATTGGAGGTCATGAGGCTGAAAGTTAGCTCATTTGCCAGCTTCTTATTCAAATTTTCCACTCCACCTTAAATATAGCAGCAGTTACATTGTGACCACTGAGGCCCCCGGGCATGAGAATGTAATTGCTGCACCATTTAAGGTGGAATGGACATTTAAGTACAGAGCTGGTGAAACTTTGTTTGCAGGCAGCTGAGCCAACTGCACCATTTAAGGTGGAGTGAATATATATATATACATATTAATGTTTGTTCATTACAAGGTAGTGGCTGTAGCTTTATAAGAAGAAGATTTCATTTATTTAGAAGCCTTCTAGCTGCTCTGACACCACTTCAGGTGGAATGAAAACTCTGATTAAAGAGATTTAAATTAGAAACACAACTTGGGCTTGGGCTTTTGAAGACTCACACAATTTAGATGAATAGGGATAATAGAAGTACTTTGGGTGGAATTAATAAATGAATGAAGAAACCAACTTGAGCTGTGTTTGGATGATTCACGCTTGCGTCTGTGCCGATTAAGGTGGACTGAAGAATTCAATAAGAACCTGGAAAACACGAGTACTGTTTTCACTGGAATTGCTTCACCATTTAAGGTGGATTGACAAATTAAAATGGAAAGGATGAAGGCATCATACCTGCTCTATAGGAGCATCCCACAGCCCCAGTGGATGCTGAGTAAACTGAAGTTGCCATAGCAACCCGACTTCAAGACATGTGTGACACTTTGTGTCCAAGGGGGAGCGCGAGGAAGAGGAGCGTGAGGAAGGCTCACGTGGCACATGTGGTGGTGTTGTGTGTGTGTGTGTGTGTGTTTGTGTGTAAGAGACAGAGACAGTGCTCTCTCCAGTGTATAACACTGCATTACGCCCTCTGCTGCTTTTCATACTCCCTCGCTCTTTCTCACTCTCTACTGCTCTCCGATCTTATTTCTCTCTCCCTCCTTCCGTGCTCTCTATTGCAGCCTTGCTCTCTATCTCATTTGAACTGAAGCTTGTGCTCTTTCTCATTCTCAGTCTTTCTCTTTCTCTTTCTTGGTTCCATCTTCTCTGTCTCTCACAGTTT